>NC_135503.1:109223059-109523059 GCF_052857255.1 Amblyomma americanum
CCTTATCTGGCAACCCCGCTTTCTTGGGCTGCAAATACGGGGACACAGCACTTTCAGCTTGTTGGGGGCGGAAAAAAACGACACTCACCACATACCTGTTGGCCACTTTCTTCAAGTTGGGAGCAGTTTTGTGCAAGTAAGGCACCACCAACGGCTTCTGTGACCTGCAATGAACCTCTCCGGAGTTTCTTCGTGTTCCTTGCTTAAGTTTTTTTCGAAGGGTCTCGCAGACAGCAGTCAACATTGAGCAGGGGAACCCAGCCGCCGAAAGCCGGCTCACTTGATTCTGGAAGCTAGCCTGCAACTGATGCGGGCACGACTTTTTCAAAGAAGACTCCAAGCAATGCGTCGGTATTGCTCTTTTCACCGTCTTTGAGTGCATAGTACCATAAGGCAAAAGATCTTTCTTCGCGCGTGGGTAATAGCCCCAGCAAACATGTCTCTCAAGAAAGGTTAGTTTTAGATCTAAAAATTGTAAGACGTTAGTGTCAGGAAGTTCATGGGTGAACGTGAGCCCAAAGTCCATGTTTATTAAAAGCATTTAAAACTCAACCTACTGTAGAGGGGTAAGTGAAGGAAGTCTGCCTTTTTAAAAGCACTAAAAAATCATCCACGTACCTAAAAACCTTTAAACCCCCCCCCCCCCCCCCCCCCATTAAAACTCTGTTTGAAGACTGGTCAACTTTCGCTATGAAAATATCGCAAAGGATGGGGGCCACACAGGAACCTATGCACACACCCTTGCGCTGCAAAAAAGGCACGTTGTCAAAACTTATAAAAGTAGAACTAAGATAAAACTGCAATAATGCGATAAAGTTGTCAACCGACAAACCTGAAGAATTTTGGAAAGAAACGTCACCGTTTGCTTCTATGCATTCCTTTACTGCCGCCAAGAGCTGGTCTTGGGGAATCGAATAAAACCAATCTTGTACATCTATGGAAAAACCAGAACCAATATCCTCGGTACTCTGTAAGAATTCAACTACAGCTGTCGAATTTTTTGTGAAGAAGGAATCGTCCATCCGTAGTAATTTAAATTGCTTTTGCAAGAATGTACTGACGTTCTTTTGCCAAGAACCTTCTTCACTCACGATAGTCCGGAAAGATACATCGGGTTTGTGAGTTTTGGCAGTTTTGCGACGGATGCGAGGCACGATTGAGTCAGACTAAGATTCTTTGCAAAAGCACAGATAAGAAGGCACGTGAATGTCTGGAGGCTTTTTACATAAGGAAACTTGGCAATAGGTGTGTCAGCACCCCATCTGTTTCACTTTTTTCGTCCGAGTTTGATTTGTTAGATGCCGCCCTTAAATAATCTTTGTTAACTTTTTTGTTTTTGTTTTGGTTACCGCTTGCTCATGTGTGCTCGCTGTGATGGTCGCTTAGATTTCTTTACCTTTCCTGCCCTCCTCCTTCTTCTTTTTTCAGTGAAACGTCGCCATATAAAGGCGCTGCCTGGTTTCAATAAAATTAGTTATGAGTTAGCGCTTTGTGTCTCGTCCTTGCCTTTTCGTGGTTTTCATGCTCTGGCGCTATTTTCTTCAAATCAAGTATGCACCAATTCGCCCAAAAAGAAGTGTTAATGCAGTATCTTTCTTGTACAGTGGGCCCTTTCTTTTGTATTCCTCCTTCTTCTGGCTTAGCCGACCTTTTACTGACGCACATCGTGGACGCGACATGCAGGGCAAGAAGGTACGCTTTCTGCATCCGCAAGGGACTCGTGCCCCAATTAGTAAGTGCTCTCTTCGGCCCTGTCAAACCTTCGTGAGGACATGTGAAAAGAATTTGCAAGTTAATGCGCTCAGAACTTTGGAGACAAGTTCGTCTGTACCAAGACTGGCTTCGCATGAAGTGCTACCTAGTTCACCCCGAGTGGCTGGCCGCGAGGAAGCTTCTTCTTTGAGGAGAACAGCAGCTCAACTCACAGAAGTTAATTGGAGAGGCATGGTGAACCAGCTACTTTTGTGCCTGGGGAAGAAGTCGACACCTGAAAAGAAGAGTAACGTAACAGTCCTGGGGGATGTCTTTTTGCCCGACAAGGTCCAGCGGCCGAATGGACAAAAGATAAAAAACAATGAGCAAACATGATCACAATAGAAAATGGTTAATGATAGACAATAATAAATATCAATTAACAATAAACGAAACATTTCATAATATGCACATTCAAAAAAATAATAATAAAGGAAACAGAACACAAACACACACTCAAAAAAAAAAAACTAAGTGTACAGAATTAGCTGAAATTTAACCGGGGGGGAAAAGAATCGTCAGTTTTTTCTTGAATACAGACACACTATACCTTTCTAAAGCAATCTGAGTAAGATACTGGTAGGCATTACACAATGTTATAATTTGATAATCGGTTGTTTGTTTACCATAATTTGTTCTGGGTCTTGCAGTAGATAGGGCAACGGAACGTAGACCATACGCAACGTTTCTTGAATTATAAGTATTAGAAAAAGAGCTAAAGTCATGCTTGACTTTATAAAAAATGTGAAGAGCCAAACTAAAATTGTATGAATTAAAGAAATTGCGAACATGAAATGTTTCAAAAAGATTTGCTTCAACAGATGAACTTGAACTTAATAAACGTAGAGCTCCTTTCTGGAGAGAAAGCAATTTGTATGAATCAGTTTTGTTGCATGTACCCCAGACTAGGTTGCAATACACCAGGTGAGAATGAACAAGGGCAAAATATAACTGTTTTTTAAATTGTAATGGGAGGAGATGTCTAACACGATAAATAACATAAAAAGATCTGGCCATTTTTAGTCTAATGTAGTTTATATGATCACCCCAACCCAAATCGCTACGAAAAAAACACACCAAGGAACCGGCAACTATGAACTTGCTCGATGTTAAAGTCAATAAAAAATAGTTTGATGTGATGATCTAATGGTTTGTTTTTTGGATGGAAGAGCATAAACTTTGTTTTGTTTACGTTTAATTGAAGTTGATTAACATAGAGCCAAACCGCTAACTCCTCAAGCCAGGCATTACATTGGTGTTCAATTACTTGGAGACTGGAGCCGGAAAAAAAGACATTAGTATCGTCGGCATACATCATGATATTAGGAGTTAATGGAATGTTTACAATGTCATTAATATAGAGAATAAATAAAAGTGGTCCCAAAATTTAACCCTGAGGGACACCGAATTTTATCATACCAAAACTGGATTTTACATCATGAATCTTAGTGTACTGTATCCGTGCAGTTAGATAACTTTCCAAAAGTGAATTTGCCACTCCACGGATCCCGTAAGTCTTTAATTTATGGAGCAGTATTGTATGTTGCACAGAATCGAAAGCTTTGCGTAGGTCAAGAAAAATTCCAACAGAAAAAAGCTTAGTTTCAAAATTGTTAATTATAGAGTTTTTAATATCTAACAGAGCAGATTCTGTTGATTTACCGGCCTGAAAGCCATACTGTTGGGGGCAGATAAGATGTTTAGCTTGTAAGAAATTGTTTAGTCGCCTATAGAGTACAAGCTCAGCTAACTTCGAAAACAGTGGCAATACCGAAATAGGACGGTAATTATTTGGGTCATTTTTGTTGCCTTCTTTGAATAAAACGGTAACGCGCGCGACTTTTAATTTGCTAGGGAATACACCAGAAAGTAGCATTCTGTTACAAATATGCGTAAGAGGGCCAGCAATATTATTTACAGCACATTTGATAGGAAAAGCAGCAACTTCGTCATCTCCAGGTGAGCAGGTGTTCCTAAATGAATTAATGATAGAAATAACTTCATCCACTGAAGTAGGGGACAAAAATATAGATTCAGTACTGCAAGAGGGTAAGTATGAGTCGACAGTCCGGGTTGAATGACAGCTAGCAGAAGGTCGGTATGCTCCGGCAGCTAAAAAGTGTTCATTCAGCATATTGGCAAGTGAAACTCCAGCATAATTCACCTCATTTACTTTCAGCTCAGAGGGAAGACAATTCTTCCTGTTCCCTATAATAGCGTTAATACCTTGCCAAAGTAATTTAGGATTGTGTAAGATTGACGAGAACTTATTAATATAGAAAAAAGATTAAGCTTTCTTTAGATCTGAGTTTAATTTATTTCGAAACTTCTTAAACTTAACTAAATCATCCGAGCATCGCGTTTCCAAAAAACGAGAGAACATTTTGTTCTTTTCTTTAATTTGTTTCAAAAGTGCTCCTGTCATCCATTCTTTTCTAGCCTTTCTATGTTTTTTTATAGTTTGAGTTGGGAACGCGGCGTAATAGCATTCAAGCAGCTTCTGAATAAATATATCATAAGCACGGGACGAGTCATTTTCACCATATACATCTACCCAATTAATTGTAGACAACAAGTGACAAAATCTGGAGATGCTCTTTTCATTATTAACTCTACGAGCGTGAACGGGTTTATTCAATTTGGTCGTATCAGGAAAAAGTGAAAAGAAAGGCAAGTGATCACTAATACCAGAAAAAACACCGGATATGCAACTCTGAGGTGGGAAATTAGTGAAGCACAAATCAAATAATGTTTCAGAGTGCAAGGATATGCGAGTAAGCAATTCAATAGTATTGTCACAACCATTAGACAGCATTATTTCATTTAAATTAATCTTCAGAGCGTTATCCTCCAAAAAGTTAATATTGAAGTCACCTAGCACAATGATACGCCAGTTGTTTTGGTTTGCAAACTTCAGAAAACAATCAATGAAGCGAAAAAAATTGTCAGAATTTCCTTGAGGGGGGCGATACACAACCATAATAGCAACTCTATGAAAAGCAATGCAGACAGTTTCAAAATCAGTACAAACAAGTGAATAATCCGACAAGACCTCAAAGCACAAATAATTTTGCATATATAAAGATACACCACCACCACGCTTTCCATCTCGAAATACTGAAATGGGTTTGTAACCAGGAAACTCGCTGACATCTGCATTTGAGGTAAACCATGTTTCAGTGAAGGCAATAAGGTCAAAATTAAAGTTCAGTTTAGTTCATTCAGCTTCTACTTCTTCTGATTTATTTTTTAGGCTTTGACAGTTCAAGTGGTAAAGAGATAGTGTGTTGCGAGGATTGTAAGCACCGTCCTTTAGAAAGTCGGTGAATGACTCGGCAGTAAAATAAGCCATTGTTGAGCAGGCGTACTACGCAGACTCGCAGCAACAGTGATTAAACCATCTTATCAATGTCCTCCTCACAAGCGATCCTGATGGCTCGTGCACCAGGTTGCTTTCGAGCGTAGATCTTTCCTTCCTTAGACCAGACGAAAGCGTACTTCATTTCCTTAGCCTTCATTTTAGCGAGCCACAGTAAGTTCCTGCTAGAAGCCGTCAGGTTATCAAAGAATCAAATGTCATCTTCGCATTCTTTGCGCTTTGAAATCCAGTCTGTTTTTGTGGATCGGTTGGCAAAACGCATCAAAACCACAGGCACCTTGTCTGGTTGAGATGGAAGGCGGTGTAGCCCTTCAATGTCCTTTGCAGACTAAGTCAGACTAAGATTCTTGGCAAAAGCAGAGATAAGGAGGCACGTGAAAGTCTGGAGGCTTTTTACATAAGGAAACTTGGCAATAGGTGTGTCAGCACCCCATCTGTTTCACTTTTTTCGTCCGAGTTCGAATTTTTAGATGCCGGCCTTAAATATTCTTTGTTAACTGTTTAGTTTTTTGTTTTGCTACCGCTTGCTCATGTGTGCTCGCTGTGATGGCCGCTTAGATTTCTTTACCTTTCCTGCCCTCCTCCTTCTTCTTTTTTCAGTGAAACGTCGCCATATAAAGGCGCTGCCTGGTTTCAATAAAATTAGTTGTGAGTTAGCGCTTTGTGTCTCGTCCTTGCCTTTTCGTGGTTTGCATGCTCTGGCGCTATTTTCTTCAAATCAAATTGTGCAGAGTGGTGAATGGCAGTGAATAGCTAAGTTCCAGAGTGGATGTATGGTCGATATTCGGAAACCGGCCCTCCCCACTGCACAGGGGACAAATGAATGATTCAGCCCAACCCCTGCTGCAACCAATGATGTCATCCTGGATTTCACGAGAAAGCTATCTCTTTTTAAAATTATTTCTGTATCCTTTTTAAGAGGGTCCGCCATTGACTATGTCCCTAGGAAAGACATGGGAACTTTCGGAAGCTATAGAGCGTCTAAATATGGTTCGATTTTCATGATGTTTGTGGCAGGCAGCATGTTGTTCTTTAGTGAGCAGGGGTAATGTTGTAGACAGATTGAATTTTCTAAGTTGTATTTTTTTTTAGAAATGAGACGTAATATCCGGAATAATTGTGTTTTTAGACATGTCGGTCTTTCATGCCATATCCTGAAAAAATTAAGCCAAATATCAAAATTTCTTCGGCAACATTTCTTCTTTCTTTGTTGTGAAGCCAGTATTTTAATCTACATCGAAACTAGTGTTTGCGTTTCTAAGGCTCTCAAAATTGTCTATGTATTTTCTGCGGAGTTTGTCGCTACTACATTCTACCACCAACGTCTTGCTTGTCTGTTTTCTGGCACACAAGTTTTTCACAGGACTTCGACTACTCTTTTCTTGCTGCGGCTGTATTTCTAAAGGATTTCTTCTTTTTGCTGGAGCTTGTGGTGCGAAAAGGAAGTGGGATAAAGGCGACATTCAAAAGTCCCCCCAACCCCCACAAACACACTCAATAAGGCATTGTTCGCACCAAAACACGGATGAATCACAGGAATATGCCGCCCCCTTTCCTCAATCAGGACGATGTGGGAGAACATAATTCATTCCCCAGCTCAGGGGTGTAATAACTCAGGTGACGATAAAAGTCAAGAATACAGCAAGAAATACACCTCATAAAATACCCTCAAGATAATAGCGGCGTTTCTATGAACCCGGGAGGGCCGGGTTTAGTCAAGTTGGGTGAAAATCGGTTGCTGGGTTCATGTAATCGCGCGCCGAGTCGGGTCGGGTGTCGACGGGCCGCGTAAGCTCCGCCGCAAGGGGCAGGATTACTCAACTCAACCCTGCCCCGATGTACTTGTAAACGCTGAAGAGTCGAAAGGTCTGGTTAGTTGGAGGATAAAGGCGAACTTTGTTTTTCGCGTGCGCCTTCTCGAGTCCTAAACAGCTTGTCTTGCCTCAATCTTGGAGGCTGCCACTGCTTGACGCTTGGTGTCGCTGCAGTTGAACCGGTCTCAACTCGCTAAATTCGAGTTCATGGAAAGACGCATTGCTCTAGTTAGGTTGGTCTTGCTCACAACGACTCGCCACCTGCTCGACGCTATCGGGTTCTTGTAAACAGGGCTAATGGCGTCGATCGATTGTTGTAACGTAGCCGTTAACCCCACTTCCATACTGAGGCATTTGCTAATCACCCACGAATCATCGCTATGCTAGCGTAGAACTATCTATGGCTGTGCCAAAGCCCACATCAAGGGGAGAAAGGACCGTCTTCCTTTTCCTGCTTAGCCTCTGCTGCACTGCAACTGCGATGTCATGAGAACCGGTCGAAGCTATCTGGGGCATATGCCTATGGCTCCAAACTAGTGAAACCAGAAGGTGTCGAATCGGCGTCGAAACTTCGGCTCTCTAATAAATCTTTGAACGAGTGTCAATCTCTTCTGTCTAATTCTGCTCCCGGCCAAGCATATCTCTGTCAAAACGTTGACGTTATCAGTGCAGCTGTTGTCAACTGTGCGCGGGTAAAGTGTGGGTGCGGCCTCTCTGTAGAAAGGAGCTCGACGGTTTCCGAGACCCCTGCTTCAGAATACACATCTGCGTTGTGGAAGAAACGTGATATGGCCTCGCTGGCAGAATCGTCCAGTTTAATTCGCTTCTGAAATGCTTTCGCACGTGTCAGGCGTTCATCAACCATCTCCCAATTACCCGATATGCACCGCAGCTAGTCGCAGCTCCTGCACAACTCTCGAAAGTCGTATATTTCAACCAGACAAAAACCTCTGAAGGGGCGCTATATATATATATATATATATATATATATATATATATATATATATATATATATATATATATATATATATATATATATATATATATATATATATATATATATATATATCAGCAGACAATTTAAAGGAAATGAGGGGCCCGTTTGACAAATTTATGAAGGGAGCCAACAGTCACCGAAGCCAAGGTGCATAGGGGAACGTTAATTTTTTTTTTAATGTGTTATGCTTTTCAGTAGGATATTAATTCTTAGATTAATAAATTGCTTAAAGAAAATTACTTATAAAGCAGCAGAAAAAACAACCATACCGCCGGTGGGATCCGAACCCACGACCTCCGAATATCGCGTCCGGTGCTCTTACCAACTGAGCTACGGCGACGGCTGTCCAATCTGCTGCTCTCTTGGGTATTTATGTTTACTGGGTGTAAGCGAGCCTTGAGAGTGTTCACCAGCGCCACCCTCGACCATAGCGGCGGACGTAGCACGTCCTGTAATACCGCGAGCGTGACGTAGAACGTCATCTAACGGCGAGGGCGGAAACTGTGCGAGAGCCCTCTTATGCTACCTTTGGCATTAAGACTGCCAGAACCGAGACCCTCGTTAAGCTATCAGCAGACAATTTAAAGGAAATGAGGGGCCCGTTTGACAAATTTATGAAGGGAGCCAACAGTCACCGAAACCAAGGTGCGTAGGGGAACGTTAATTTTTTTTTATGTGTTATGCTTATCAGTAGGATAATAATTCTTAGAATAATAAATTGCTTAAAGAAAATTACTTATAAAGCAGCAGAAAAAACAACCATGCCGCCGGTGGGATCCGAACCCACGACCTCCGAATATCGCGTCCGGTGCTCTTACCAACTGAGCTACGGCGACGGCTGTCCAATCTGCTGCTCTCGTGGGTATTTATGTTTACTGGGTGTAAGCGAGCCTTGAGAGTGTTCACCAGCGCCACCCTCGACCATAGCGGCGGACGTAGGACGTCCTGTAATACCGCGAGCGTGACGTAGAACGTCATCTAACGGCGAGGGCGGAAACTGTGCGAGAGCCCTCTTATGCTACCTTTGGCATTAAGACTGCCAGAACCGAGACCCTCGTTAAGCTATCAGCAGACAATTTAAAGGAAATGAGGGGCCCGTTTGACAAATTTATGAAGGGAGCCAACAGTCACCGAAACCAAGGTGCATAGGGGAACGTTAATTTTTTTTTTTAATGTGTTATGCTTATCAGTAGGATAATAATTCTTAGATTAATAAATTGCATAAAGAAAATTACTTATAAAGCAGCAGAAAAAACAACCATGCCGCCGGTGGGATCCCAACCCACGACCTCCGAATATCGCGTCCGGTGCTCTTACCAACTGAGCTACGGCGACGGCTGTCCAATCTGCTGCTCTCGTGGGTATTTATGTTTACTGGGTGTAAGCGAGCCTTGAGAGTGTTCACCAGCGCCACCCTCGACCATAGCGGCGGACGTAGCACGTCCTGTAATACCGCGAGCGTGACGTAGAACGTACACGTACAGGACGTGCTACGTCCGCCGCTATGGTCGATGGTGGCGCTGGTGAACACTCTCAAGGCTCGCTTACACCCAGTAAACATAAATACCCATGAGAGCAGCAGATTGGACAGCCGTCGCCGTAGCTCAGTTGGTAAGAGCACCGGACGCGATATTCGGAGGTCGTGGGTTCGGATCCCACCGGCGGCATGGTTGTTTTTTCTGCTGCTTTATAAGTAGTTTTCTTTAAGCAATTTATTAATCTAAGAATTATTATCCTACTGATAAGCATAACACATAAAAAAAAATTAACGTTCCCCTATGCACCTTGGTTTCGGTGACTGTTGGCTCCCTTCATAAATTTGTCAAACGGGCCCCTCATTTCCTTTAACTTGTCTGCTGATCGCTTAACGACGGTCTCGATTCTGGCAGTCTTAATGCCAAAGGTAGTATAAGAGGGCTCTCGCACAGTTTCCGCCCTCGCCGTTAGATGACGTTCTACGTCACGCTCGCGGTATTACAGGACGTCCTACGTCCGCCGCTATGGTCGAGGGTGGCGCTGGTGAACACTCTCAAGGCTCGCTTACACCCAGTAAACATAAATACCCCCGAGAGCAGCAGATTGGACAGCCGTCGCCGTAGCTCAGTTGGTAAGAGCACCGGACGCGATATTCGGAGGTCGTGGGTTCGGATCCCACCGGCGGCATGGTTGTTTTTTCTGCTGCTTTATAAGTAATTTTCTTTAAGCCATTTATTAATCTAAGAATTATTATCCTACTGATAAGCATAACACATAAAAAAAAATTAACGTTCCCCTATGCACCTTGGTTTCGGTGACTGTTGGCTCCCTTCATAAATTTGTCAAACGGGCCCCTCATTTCCTTTAAATTGTCTGCTGATAGCTTAACGAGGGTCTCGGTTCTGGCAGTCTTAATGCCAAAGGTAGCATAAGAGGGCTCTCGCACAGTTTCCGCCCTCGCCGTTAGATGACGTTCTACGTCACGCTCGCGGTATTACAGGACGTGCTACGTCCGCCGCTATGGTCGAGGGTGGCGCTGGTGAACACTCTCAAGGCTCGCTTACACCCAGTAAACATAAATACCCACGAGAGCAGCAGATTGGACAGCCGTCGCCGTAGCTCAGTTGGTAAGAGCACCGGACGCGATATTCGGAGGTCGTGGGTTCGGATCCCACCGGCGGCATGGTTGTTTTTTCTGCTGCTTTATAAGTAATTTTCTTTAAGCAATTTATTAATCTAAGAATTATTATCCTACTGATAAGCATAACACATTAAAAAAAAAATTAACGTTCCCCTATGCACCTTGGTTTCGGTGACTGTTGGCTCCCTTCATAAATTTGTCAAACGGGCCCCTCATTTCCTTTAAATTGTCTGCTGATAGCTTAACGAGGGTCTCGGTTCTGGCAGTCTTAATGCCAAAGGTAGCATAAGAGGGCTCTCGCACAGTTTCCGCCCTCGCCGTTAGATGACGTTCTACGTCACGCTCGCGGTATTACAGGACGTGCTACCTCCGCCGCTATGGTCGAGGGTGGCGCTGGTGAACACTCTCAAGGCTCGCTTACACCCAGTAAACATAAATACCCACGAGAGCAGCAGATTGGACAGCCGTCGCCGTAGCTCAGTTGGTAAGAGCACCGGACGCGATATTCGGAGGTCGTGGGTTCGGATCCCACCGGCGGCATGGTTGTTTTTTCTGCTGCTTTATAAGTAATTTTCTTTAAGCAATTTTTTAATCTAAGAATTATTATCCTACTGATAAGCATAACACATTAAAAAAAATTAACGTTCCCCTATGCACCTTGGTTTCGGTGACTGTTGGCTCCCTTCATAAATTTGTCAAACGGGCCCCTCATTTCCTTTAAATTGTCTGCTGATAGCTTAACGAGGGTCTCGGTTCTGGCAGTCTTAATGCCAAATGTAGCATAAGAGGGCTCTCGCACAGTTTCCGCCCTCGCCGTTAGATGACGTTCTACGTCACGCTCGCGTTATTACAGGACGTGCTACGTCCGCCGCTATGGTCGAGGGTGGCGCTGGTGAACACTCTCAAGGCTCGCTTACACCCAGTAAACATAAATACCCACGATAGCAGCAGATTGGACAGCCGTCGCCGTAGCTCAGTTGGTAAGAGCACCGGACGCGATATTCGGAGGTCGTGGGTTCGGATCCCACCGGCGGCATGGTTGTTTTTTCTGCTGCTTTATAAGTAATTTTCTTTAAGCAATTTATTAATCTAAGAAATATTATCCTACTGATAAGCATAACACATTAAAAAAAAATTAACGTTCCCCTATGCACCTTGGTTTCGGTGACTGTTGGCTCGCTTCATAAATATATATATATATATATATATATATATATATATATATATATATATATATATATATATATATATATATATATATATATATATATGCTAAGTTGAGAAACGCTTCATTTAGCCATAGAAATATTTTGAGTCGACGTTTCGGACAGAGCCTGTCCTTTCTCAGGATAGTCTTGAGAAAGTACAGGCTCTGTCTGAAACGTCGACTCAAAATAAATCTATGGCTAAGTGAAGCAATTCTCAACTTTGCAATTTACCTCTAGCAGCCAGATAGGTTTATCTTTCTCTCTCTCTCTCTCTCTCTCTCTCTCTATATATATATATATATATATATATATATATATATATATATATATATATATATATATAAATAGAGAGAGAGAGAGAGAGAGAGAGAGAGAGGTACAAAAAACACGGCGAATCAGCGCGCGTCATGAGGATTCCGCAAAAACCATACCAGGTATAGAATTCTCGCTTCATAACCGCGACGTCATAATAATCGCTTGTAGATAGTGGGTGGATATCTCCTTGGAGGTGTGCTGCCGTTTTAATCTACAGAAAGAGCACACGCTGGTGGAGCGGTCAGCCCCCACCTTTTCTTCTATGTAATATGCTTTTTTAGGTTTTTTTTTTAAATACACCACTAATAGCAACTATGTCCAAAACAGCAGGAAGTCGCTCGTGCAATGACGAAATTTGCGTTCAGCGTCCCCACGAATAGCAAGTGCTTTTGCAAATCACACCTCTCGCGCTTTTACCCAACTCAGATTAGTTCCTTTGCAAAAGATAAGCAGCGAAGGAGATGTGAAATATGAAGCACTCCTGCTGTAATTTAGTCGAATTGCACCATGGTGTGGTGAAAATTCCATGAGAAAACATATAAGCCGATTAATGTAGAACTAAAACAAACTCATTATTGGGCTGAATAGCGTCCATAAATAACTGAAGAAGTCAGATCAAAATAAATACTGAGAGCGCAAAAAGCTTTTCTCAGAGGTGGTGGTGGTGAAAATCCTTTAATTAATGAAAGAGATGAGGCTCTTTAAAGAGCCCCGCAATGGGTGGAGTCCTTATCCCGCGAACCCATTGGTCGAAGCCGCCAGCTTAGCCCTCTTGACCAAAGCCTTTTGGGGCTGAATTTCCGAACAGCCAAGCAGGGCCGCCTCCCATTCCTCTCTGGTAGGGTTGGGGTGGGGGGAGAGAGCTGAGTTGCGCTGGCAAGCTTAAACCATGTGGTAGGTGTCAGCCACCTCCCCACAGTGTTTGCACCTGCCACTGAACGCGGGATCGAAGTGTTTTAGTACTGTCGGGCACAGCATTGTGTTCGTGAATAATCGGAGTAGAACGCGTTCGTTTGCTTTCCCCAGTCCCTTTGCAGGGGCCGGGTAGAGGCGATGCCTATCCTTATAATAGGATGTGATAGCTTTGAAGGAGAGTAAGTAGCTACCTTCAGGTTCCAGGTGCTCAGGAGCCAACGGGAACGTCCGGTGAATGAGTGCTCGGGCCGCCGCGTCTGCAGCTTCGTTTCCTGCTAGGCCCTGATGGCCCGGAGTCCAAACCAGGCAGCGGGGTGTAGGATCGGTATCCCGGCTACAGTTCCTTAGTATTCGTTCAGCTAGTGGAGTTATCCAGCCAGCCTCATAATTGCGACATGCCGAACGCGAGTCTGTTATTATGTGTTTGGTTTTTGAATCAGAAGCAGCTAGGGCGATGGCAACCTCTTCAGCCTGTGTTGTGCCTGGGGCTCGAAAGGAAAGCCCATCCACCTGTATTTCTTGATGTATGACCGCAGCCGTGTACCACCCCCCGTGGGTAGGCCCAGCTACATCTACGTAAAAGACACCATGTCTGTTCCCATAGTGGTGAGCTAAGGCTTCCGCCCTAGCCTGACGACGACCACTATGATCCTCCTTGTCCATCTTAGTGGGGAGGGGTCGAACTGTGCTGGCGCGCCTCCAGAGTTCGGGCACTCGGACCCGCTTCACTGAGGCCGTGGCGTCGAATCGGTGTCAACACTCATTCATGGCCACCGGGTTTGTTTTCCGTGTGGCGACTGCGGAATACGCGGCATACGGAACAGCCGGCGGGATACGCACAGGCATCAAGCGGGAAAACGCAGTCAGCTTCGCCGAAGGGGGGGTGTGCCCAGGGTGTGTCAACAGATGACTCACACCTTGCTGCTCTGGCTACATGAAACCAGCACTGCCCCTAACTACAGCTTGTATTCCCCACGCTACCATTGTAAATTAATCTACGCAGAAAAGATGCGAGGGACCTTACGGACCCTAACTGGAAAACGTGCTTGGCCTGGCCGCAGCTCGAATAGTGTGTTACTAAAAAAGATCCATTCTCTGACCACACCCCTTCTTTGCTTAAGGCCTTGAGAGGGTTTTTTTTCTTTTCTGCTTCGCGGCTTTACTTATCGTGCGTAGGACTAATACTTTCGGGTCGCGCTAGAATTGAATCCCTGGAAGGGAAATTTTTTTATTCTGTTTATTTCCAAACAGTGTTAGCCCTTGTGGACTGTTACATTGTGGGAATGGTATATCAACCAATACAACACAGTTCCAGCTCTTTTACGAAGGTTTCAAGTGAACAAGTTTTGCCGAATACGCGTCGGTCAAGGTTATTCTGTTATATAATTGTTTTAGGCTGAAACGAAAACTTATACACATTGACTCTCAGCATGGATGACATAACCGCAAAGGGATGGTTAGTACGCGATGACAGTCGTCCTGGTGGCCGCAAGTAAAAGGTGCCATATAGCCTGAACTTACCGTGATAAAGCTAATAAAAAAAATTTCAGCCTAGCTATTTTTTGCGAATAGCAAATGTTGGCAACTGTGCTCGTAAAATAAATTATGATACAGACTGCGTTCTTTGGTAAGACGAAAATAGAAACTTTACTGCCAATCTTTGAACGCGTTCATCTTTGTCTACAAGATATTGCTGATTCGGATCCCAAATTATGCTTGCGTGTTCCAGAGATGTTCTTGCTATTGATTTATACGCTTATAGTTTAACATCCCAGGGTGCATCTTCTAGCTTCCGCCCTGGAATACAAGTTTCCTTGAGCTGCTCCACAAATGTTTTGTACATGGTCACTCCAATTTAAGTCATGACTAATCAAAGTTACATCCTTTCTGTGGTACTATAAGTGTTGCCATTTATCGACAGAAAAAGATCAAATCGGAGCTGCATTAGAGCTGGTGAGCGCTATGTATGTATTAAGTGCTGAAGTCGTAGTAAAAAAAATTGTAGTGTTTGTGGCGGTATTACATGTCGCTCCTGACTGCTACTGTCCACCACTCTTGCGAAGAATAAACTTCTGCTGCACAGTCCTTGATTGTCACCAAAGAAAGAACGTCCCTCGCTCTAAAAACAAATAAACATATTTGGGAGTAAAAAATGTGTAATCACTGCTTTTAGTGCACTCCCATTCAGGGCCAGGGTAGGTTGCGGAAATTCCGGAGTATATTTCGATCACTTAATATGCGAAATTCTTACTTTAAGCAATGGAGGTATATACCCACCGCAAGGCATAATATTTTGGTGCTGTTATACATGGGAGGAGGCTTTGAAGCGCTAAGTCAGGAGAAAGTTCCATTAAGTTCCATTTTTCGCGTCGCCTCCTCGCATTAGAAAATGAGAAAAAATGAAAGCAAAGGAATGGAGTGATAGAAGCAAACTAGAGGGCTCAGCTTGCCCAGATTCGAAACGTGGATCATGTATGACTGATAACGTATGGCGCGGTACGGAAAGTGGAAAAGCGCTCTTCCAACTGGCTGAGGCCGTCTGTGTCTCCCATAGTGATGGAACTTATGCGCTAGAGTAGAATGTGCGTTTTGTGGTCGGCATAAGGCCGATATGTCAGCCCTCTATAGACCAAAACACTTAGTTTTTCAGGCCACTTAGGAGTACAAGGGCAAGCACAAAAAGATCAGCACTAGTGACAGATCACCCAAACAACGCAATGAGAATGCATTGCGCGGCGTTCAAGAACACCGCTATAACGAAAATGCCAGGCCGTTCCATAATGTGAGTCCACGGTGGACGCGCGCGCTCCAGACCAGTCGGGCGCAGTTCAGCAGAGTCATCGCCTCCAAATAATTCTTCGTCTTTTTCTTCTAAAGGTCGGGATACATGCAACATTTTTTATGGCGATAAGTCGCAAATTTGGCCCGAGGGCGCTTATTCGACGCCAGGCGTCAAAAAATACGCCCGCCGCCGTCGGTCTGGACAAGCCAGATTTTTGACGCGCAGCGTCTGACAGCCACCGACAGCGGTTAGCAGGAGCAGCTATTCGGCGCTCAGGCTGCCTCCGTCGCTTCTGTGCTCCTCGCCCGAGCGGTCTCTTGCGTTTTTGAGCTTCGCGCGCGAGTGCTAAACCTGATCAACCTGAATCGAGATGGCCACGTCTTCCAAGGCAGCTCGTCTAGAAAACAACGACAAGTTGGTCAGTTCTAAGGCATCTCATACTGTAGAAGTTTTCGAGGACAGACTATAAATATCATATCAAGAAAGCCCTGGTGTGGGTCGAAGTCGTCACCGAAATGGGATGCGACGCAGATGGCATGTTTGCATTGCTATGAATGTTCATTTCACAACACTCGTTATTCTCTCTGGAAACGAATTTCGCGCTGGCCCTGGTCAGAAATCGACCTCACCGCAGATCACAGAGAATGCAGGGCGGCGCAGGGCGGCACACGGCGGTGCCTCCGGAAGCACGATGTAGAGGTCTCTAGTACGCTTCGACGGTTCAGTAAAGCAACAGCGACATGTTTGCGCGCGACAGTGCTGCGTGGCTTATTTGCCTGAGGTAATTTTTCTTTACGTACACAGGTGAGCACGCTTCTTCAGAGTGTTGTAGTGGGCGTGCGCACAGCAAAGGAATGGAAAGAAAGGTACCGCGCTTCAGACACAATGTTTGCACTCGATCAAAGCCCCATATGAGGATTTCTTCTGTCTACAGTTTTCGACTCATTTCCATTAACAACTCTTTTAACATGTAGAAAGCTTTGAAACATTCGCCTAGCGAACAGCGAATGGAACACTGAAATTAGACATAATAAACGATGGCATATTAAAACTGCTAGGGCCAAATATGGCAACCATATAGTAGCTAATTCGCTGCCCACACAAACATGTTTCACTTAGAGAATGTTGATGGAGCGACTGCGGCGATCCACGTGATTTTCGATCATTTTCAGCAATTACACGACGATCTTGGCTGCATTTATTTTCTTAAAATGTGTGTATCACTCACTTTGTATTTGTCTTGTATGAGTTTGATGTCGCCTTATTATATATATAACAAATTCTCGCCTGTTGTCTGTATACATCAGTCGACGACTGGTCAAGCCCTTGAAGCTTTTTCCCTCAGCCCTCTTCATTCTTTTACGTGAATAAATCAGGTATTATTAAACTCTGCTTGAATGTTCCAATGTCCAGACGCGGTGGAAGAGTGTGAGACAAACATTCACGAAAAAACACCGCGCCTGGAAGGATAGGCCTCCGTCTGGCTCGGGAGCACACGCCGTGAAGCTGGTGCGGAGGCCATATTTTCACCTGCTCATGTTTTTGAATGACCAGGTGGACATTGGCAGGTGTGTGCCTATTGCCAATTGTTCACTTTTAAAAACCAGTTATTTGCTCACTGAGGCCCATAGAAAAGTATTACATAAGGGGGGGGGGGGGGGGAAGCACATCACAACAACCAGATGATGTAAAAGGAGTTTAAAAATACAAAGGTACAGTAGTTGCATTTATAAAACAATGTATATTCGCCATTTTGAGCTTTTGCACTGTAGTGTGGGGGTCCCCTCGTTTTAGTCTTGAATGGCAGTGAAAAATGGTGTGAAAATCACATTTTATCGAAATCATGGTCCTGTGAAATAAGATGACGACAAGGCTAAGCGATGCCACAACTCCGCACATTACTGGAACTGCTGTGCTTCCAAACATTCGTGAAGGAATGTTAGCAAACATAAGACGGGAAAAATAAAGTAGCGTGCACTGATTAGCCTCACGCATTATACTTTTTTTTCGGCGCCAGTTGGAAGAAGCAGCCTGCGGAAAAACTGCTGAAACAGTGCTGAATGCTATGTTCAGTGACCGGCACGGCAAGAACCCACAAGGATTACAATAAAAATTTTGTAACCGTGGTAGGCGTTTCGTTTTATTCCGGAAGTATATACGCAATGTTTTGGCAATTCTCCGAACTAAAGATGAAGTTCAGCGCTGGTTTTGTCTTCATGTCTTCATGCTCCCTCCTTGTACTACTGAAAATGGTGCTGAAAATGTTGCAACACCATCTATTCCGAAGGCTTTTCTTAGTCAATAAATAAATTTTTTGTCGAACCGAATACAGTGCGTCAGAGCGCACGGAACAGCAGGCAGCAAAGGGCAACTGCGATTTATTGTCTTGCATTTATTTGGAACACCACCTAACCCCTTCGAAGCTTGACAGTGAATTTGGCAGTAACTGTATTTTGTATTTGTATAGTAGAAAGTGGGTACATATCATGAACAAGAAAGATTACACGACGAACATTCTACCAAGCTAGACGAGGCAAAAAGCGCTTCAAGCACATCTGACAAAGCCTCGCCTCCTGGCACAGTGAACACGTAATTCTAAGGGATATTGCTATACAAACAATTTTGATACAAAGTATTGCACACACCTAATTAAAGGGCATGCAGCCCAAAGACACCCTTCAAAGCATGGCTGTCAATGCAGCAATGGTTGAACACTTAGCGCCAAAGGCTGTTGCTATGTAGAACATTAATTTTATACAAAGAACAACACACGATTAATCAAAGGGCGCACAGCACGAAGTATAAGAGTGGCAACCAGAGTGAAATGTATTTGAAGCATATAAAATACAAGAAAACAGTAACAAATAGTATAATATAGTACAAAGGCTCCCAATCAAGTTTTAAGCACATTGATGGTAACGCCTACTAAATCAATATGACAGAATCGAACTAGATAGGCATAGACAGGGTTTGATAATGAGATCCAAAATATGTGATAACCTTCTGCACGTTCCGAGGTGCTGGAAGCCCGGTGTGTGCCCACTGCTATGGTAGAGCACCTTCTTTCAAGAAGTAGCATGCGAAAATGTTCCTGGTTTCGGCAGCAGCTCTTTTATGGTTCCTTGAGTGTGTGGTTTCCATGTTGAGGAGGGCATCGGATTCATCTTCTGACCTCCACTGGCCTGGGGCAAAATTTTCATCGTCTTCGTCATCTCCATAGCCCTGTGGACAATATGTGCTTTTTGTCATCGAAAGAAAGTTGTGCAGATCACAGCATGCTAAAACGGCAAATGCTACATTACGAGGCAGGGGGATCAGCGGACCTAGAACTCTCCACAGAGCAGTCATTGGCCTTTATTTTCACCGACCTCCTTTTTTTTAGAGAAATTCTTTTTCCTCCATGTCCCTCAAGTGCTAGGTAAAATACTGGAGCAAAGTAAGCTATTGATACAAATATGCCTCATGAAACAATGCCAGAAATTATGCAGTTTATAGTTCAGGTTAGCATTTTCTTTGCTCATAACAGAGGAATGCGTGCCCAGCTTACGAATGTCATTCAATACCTTGCTTTGCTGAGCCTGTAGTTGAACACCCTCTTTGTAGGCTCCATCTTTTTGTCGGGGTAAGAACGCAAGAAATCTTGTCTCAACTGAAAGCCTTCATCCCCGACGAAGACGTGTGTTGCAACTGTTAGGCTTTTTGGGAAGGCGTGCTGGTGCTGACAAGTTGACAATGTTACTGGCGAGCTTCTTTACAAAGGTGCACCCCATGCAGATTCCTTCATTGCTGTGCCGGCCAGGAGCGCCAACATTGACCATTTAAAACCTGTACTTGGCATCAACTGTAGCCATGAGCACGATGAAGATTGTGCCTTGAAATATGTATAACACATTATACGCATCTAAAAAATCAGTATGGCTACAAAGTCTGGACAAGTTATAATAAAAAATTGCACTGAATGAACCGCACATTATAGTAGAAAAAAATTGCTACCGGAAAGCGGAGGCGCTGTTCTTTGCACATGCTTCACGTCAGCTCCACCTGACGTCATGCACTTTGATCGAGCGGTGGTGGTGTGGTGCAAAACATTTATATATACTTGCTAAAAAGAGGCATTGATTGGACCAGGCGTGAAGGGCCCGGCCCTCACGATCATTGGGAGGGATCCCTAGTGCGGGACCGCTGCGGCCTCCGCGGCAGCTCGGGCTCTTGTCACCAGGGCTCGTTGGTCCTGGAGAGTTGAGCAGCCGAGCAGGGCAGCCTAGCTCCCAGTCCTCTCTTGTGGGGTGGGGTGGGGTGGGAAAGCAGGATTGGCAGGGCATGCCCACACCATGTGATATGTGTCCGCAAACACTTCCCCAGAGTGTGGATGAATAGAAACAACTTTTATTAGAGGAAAACAGATTCCACGGGAGTCCCCTACTGGTCCAGGAGTCCACAGGCTTCTGCTTCATATTAAGCCGGATCCACCAGCTATTTTTTGCCGGCGGGCTGAGCGGTCCGTAAAGAAGTCTTTCAGGAAGAATGAGTGAGATTGGACACTCGGCCGAAAAGGCCCAATTTAAATGTTTAAGCACTGCTGTGCACCGTACCATGTTGGTGTAGAGGCGAAGAAGCGATGCCTCTTTCGCGTTCTTGAGACCTTTACAGAGGGGCGGGTAACTGCCGCGAGCGGTTTGATCAAAAGAGGGATCTCCCGAAAAGTAACAGCCGTATAAAGCAGCGGGAGATGCGATTGCCAGTGGTTAAGCGCGCGGGCGGTAGCGTCCGCTATCTTATTTCTCTATATCCCTTCATGTGATGGGGCCCAGATGATGGTGCGTTGGGTTGGAAAACCCCGGTAATCACATATATGTAAAATTTGGAAGGCATGACCTTGAATTTGTCCCTGATCAAAATTTAAGAAAGCTCGCCTTGAGTCGGTGATAATGAGTTGAGACGTTGGATCCGCGGCTTGAAGTGCGATAGCAACTTGCTCCGCTAATGTAATGTTAGGAGCATGGGAGGTGAGGCCCTGAACTGGGGTGTTTTGGTAGACGACGGTCGCCGTGAACCAACCCCCATGGTATGGACCGGCCGCGTCCGAGTAAAATACCCCTGGTAGAACACCATACCGCTCGGAAATGGCCTCCGCTCGCGCGAGGCGGCGGCCATCATAGGCATCCTTTGTCATATTATAAAGGAGGGGGCGAAATTGCACGGTGAAGCGCCAGGCCTCGGGCAAGGATACCAACTTCTCCTGTTGGGTTGTGTATTGATGTGGAGGCGGGTCAGAAGGCGGCTACCCGCAAGTGTTTTGCTTAACCGCAAGTACTGATTCTTGAGATGACCATCGTGCAGCTCCCGAAAGGTGCTCGTCATCCCCAGGCCGAGAAGAAGTTGGTTGTATGTTGCAATGGGGAGGTCAAGAGCTCTCTTATAGATTTTTCGGAGAATCACTTCGAGAGCGTTCTCAAGGCAATTGCCCAGATGGAGGTAAGGTGCCCTGGTTACAAACGCATTGGCCAGCAGCAGGGTGTCGTTGCATCGCAAGCCCACCCCCGTTTGTTTCATACACGGCGAGCCATACGGCCCACCTAATCCCCCACCTTGCGGAGTTTTTTTCAGCATGGTGTCAATCTTGCGGTTCTTGCGTATGTAGAGTCCCAATGCTCTGATTTCTTCGTGTTCAGGTATCGGGCCACTAAGCAAGCAGAAGGCAATTTTGGTGGTGCACTTTGGATTCGGGCGTATGTGCACGAATTCCGGTTTGCTCGGGGAGCACATAAGGCCGCAGCGGCGTGCATACGCGTCCACAATAGCCGCCGCTTGCTGCGGGTTGGCCCCGATTTCTGCAGCCGATCCGTGTGTTGCCCAGAGGGTGACTTGGTCTGCGTACAGGACATGTTGCACACCGGGGACATCACCCAGCAGGGTAGGGAGCTTCACAATGGCCAGAATGAAGGAACAGGCGAGAGGACTGCTCCCTGTAGAAGAAGAAGACGAAGACCTAGTGGGTGGATACGTGTCTGCTTCTAGGTCTGTGTTTTCGCTTTTCGCTGTCTTCTCGTGTGTGGCGTGGGTCGGACAGTGCCCTCCGTGCGACCGAATGCTGACGACGCCCCTACGGAGAAATTCCCGGCACGGCGGGCGCATTCTCAAGTGAGAAAACCCAACCGGAACCCTCAGGGGCAAGCTAGGCTTAGCTCGGCGCTGCCGAGCGAGGCCGCGCTACGCGTCTGCATGGATTCTGCGTTGTCGACGACGGCTACGCGGATGCCCGCTGTGTTGCCACCTGACGCAGCCTCCACGTCCACGCAATCGTCAGCGCCTCTAGGCCTCCAGCCTGCGCCGTCTTCCGATGCTACGACTTTGGCCTGTGACATGGACTGCTCTACCGCCTCCGTGCCCGTGGCACTCCCTCAAGAAACTGTGCCCGTCGCGCCAGTTCAGTATTCCCACCAAGGGCCGTCACCAGCGTCTGACCCTCCTCCACAGATGCCTCCCGTGAGTCAAGGCTATCTTCCGCCTGCTGCGAACTCGTTCCGCGTTACCATCAAGCCTACATTGCGCTTTGATATGACTGCCATCCCTGCCCGGAATGTTCAAGCCACAATTGACCATGCCCTTGGCTCTTCGAACTACTGCGGGTTTGTCGTCCATCGCCCATCGAACACCATCACGGTAAACTTGTCATCCTTGATGGACGCCCAGAAACTTTGCGCAGTTACGCGGATCCCCCTGGATGACAGCAAGCATGTCCCGGTGCAAATATATTTTGCATCTGGTCCTGACACACTCCGCTGCATGGTTTATCATGTCGACAGCACGAGCCCTCCCGAGGAGGTGCGCGCAAATATTCGCTGCTCAACTCATGTTGTACTGCAAGCACGGCCTATGGGTCGCCGGGGCTCATACCTGCTCATCCTGCAAGGCCCGTTGACTCTCCCGAAGTACCTCACCTACTACGGTGCGATCGTCAAACCACAGCCCTTCCGACCTCGTCGTATTTTTTGCTATCACTGCCACAAAGAAGGACATATGCAAAATACCTGCCCTAATCCAGCAGCTGTGGCCGACATGAATGAACCAACAGCTCATTGTGCCCTGTGCAAATCGCCGGACCATGACATTCGCTCCCCCGCTTGTCCAAAGAAGAAGCAAGCGAAGAAGTTTCACAAGTCGCCTGCAAAAATGGATGTTCCTACAAGTAATCGCTTTGCAGCTCTCGCATGTGACGACAACGACTTCCCTGAACTTCCTTTATCTGAGCCTGCTGCTCACCATATGTCTCCTCGCCAGCGTACATATGCACAAGCGGCTCACCTTCCCGGATCAAATGGTACGCCCAAACGTCCAGTGCATCCATCACATGTGGATACTACAGATGAAGACACAGCTTTAGACAATGCAATCGCGGAGGCTCGCCGCCGACTAGACGAACTCACCCAGCGCCGGGAACAGCGTCGTTCTCAATCCTCTCGAAGAATTCTCATAACTCGGGAGCAATCATCAGAGGAATCACCTAGGGTAAGCACTGGCCCACAATCAGGTGCCGACCACCTGTTAGCCGTGACTACCCCGACAGTGGACAAGATATTAGCGCTGATGAAGCAGGTGACATCCCTCATCGTGGAAGCTCTTCGGCCTCGTCATGGATAGCGCATCATCATCGGTGGTGGTGCAGTGGAACTGTCGCGGTTTCGCTAATAAGGCCTCTGAAGTGAACATCCGCCTTCGCGACGGAAAGCTGAGGGCATGGGCGTTCCTACTGCAAGAGCATAATGCACTCCCACGCCTTTCAGGTTTCTGCGCATACCATTCACCATCTATCCCTGATCGCCGTTGCACCGCCTCCTCCCTCAGCCCAGGTAAATCTGCAATTTATATTCACAGTTCAGTTCCGCACACACCGCTCGACCTTTCACGGTGGTGCAACACACGTCAAGAGGTTGTCGCCCTTCTCGTAAAACCTGCACGCACACCCCTTATTCTAGTTTCTTTTTATAGTCGTCCTGGCTCCGCATCTCCCAATCTGGGATGGGTTCGTTTTCTACGTTCTACCAACTCGGGTATCCCTATTCTAGTTGGCGGTGACTTCAACGGCGCACACACTGCGTGGGGTTACCCATCGGATTCCTCAAGGGGTTCACACATCCAAGGGAGCTTTTCAGATCATTCCTTTCAACTTTTAAACCACCCGAATACTTCTACCCGCCCACGAGGTGGCCCGTATTCACCTGATTTGACTTGGTGGTTAGGCCCCGGTAACCCTCGTTGGGCTGTTGATTCTGATACTTGGGGTAGCGATCACAGCCCTATTTTTATCTCCCTCACGCCTACGCGTCTACGGAAAATACGCCGCACTGTACGAATAACATCATGGGATTCTGTACGCGCAGACAATCATTTATCTACATTCAACCCCTCTTCAGCATTGTCTACTCTATCTGATGTTCTCGCTACTCACACTATTACCACTACTGTAAATGAAGATGACCCAAACCCGGACATACATCTCTTGAATCTGTGGGCTCTTCGTCGCCAGGCGGATCTTTACGCTACTCGTCACCCCGATGACCCTTCGGCTCTTCCTACTCTTCACCGCGCTACCGCACGGGCGCGGCGCTATGCAAAGCGGCTAGGCAGGCAACGCTGGGCTGCATGGTGTGCCCGCCTGTCCTCTACGCAGGGCAATCGACATCTTTGGAGAGTGTTTCACGCCATGGAGCGCCCTTCTCAGGTTGCAGATTACACAGAGAGCATTCGCCTCGCGCTAAATGTGGATGAGGACACATTTGCACAACAAGCGGCCCGTCAATTTTTTCCAAACCATGACTGCACCGCTACGTCTCCACCTGACTTATCGGTAACAGAGCCCCCCGATGGGATTACTTCTGACCTCACCATGGCAGAGCTGCTGGCCTCCATTGACCGTTTAAAAACTACTACTACTCCCGGGCACGACGGCATACCTAACTCCTTATTCCGTAACTTGGAAGGGAGGGCTTTGGAAACCCTACTTGATACTTTTAACGAAGTGTGGCTTTCTGGCGTCATGCCGGGAGACTGGAAGCATTCTATTGTGGTTCCAATCCCCAAGTCAGGTCAGCCTCCAGTATCTCTCTCGGCCCTTCGTCCAATTTCCCTTGCCCCTACCATCTGCAAGCTTTATGAAAACATTCTAGCCGCACGCTTATCATGGTGGCTGGAATCCCATGATTGTTACCCAGATTCCCAAATTGGTTTCCGCCCACATATTGGAACGGAGGACGGCCTTGCTACTTTGGCTGCTGACGTGCTTGACCACTCTCCACAGAGTCACCTTGTACGAACCGTAATCGCTACAGACATAACAAAGGCATATGATAACATCCTTCACTCTGCCATTCTTGCCTCCCTTCAAACTCTTGGTCTCCCTCACCGGTTCCTCCTCTCCATTCACGCCTTTTTAGCAAATCGAACCTTCAGCGTGCGTGTCCACGGAAAGCCTTTTGGTAATTTCACTTCCAATAGAGGAGTGCCGCAGGGCTCCGTTCTCGCCCCCACATTATTTAATGTGGCTTTAATTCCTCTGGTTCGAGCCCTAGAGACCATCCCTTCTATCCTCGTGCTTGCATATGCCGATGATATCACCTTGTGGTGCTGTCATCCAGATGCGTCTATTCATCAGTCGGTCCTTCAACACGCGCTGGATGTATTGACATCTCGCCTCCCACCTTTGGGTCTAACACTCTCTCCTACTAAATCATGTTTCATTCGAATTGGAAATAAAGCCGCCTTACGGAAAGCTCCCCCTTTAAATTTTACGGTACATAATTCTCTGATTCCTCAGGTAGAAACTGTTCGTATTCTTGGTCTTCTCCTCCATACATCTGGGACTGGCACCCCGTGGCTGACAGCCACCCGTAAATCGGCTCACGCTACTCTAGGTCTGATTCGTCGCATAGCTATGCGCTCTGGTGGCGCACGTGCTCATACGGCCCGCCAGCTTGTGCGCTCTATCCTTCAGCCACGGATAGTATATCAGGCTCAATTTCAACGTCTCACCCGCAGACAGTGGGACTCCCTTGAAGCTATCAATCGTGAGGCTATGCGCGTCATAACATATCTGCCTCGTTTAACACCCATACCTGTGCTACAGGAGTTCGCCCAACTTAATACACTCAGTGAGATCATCGACCAACGGGTGGCAAATAGAGCTCGAAAACAGTCTCTCAAACTTCATCGTTTAAAGACACTTCCACCGTGGTCCTATTGCCAGCTCACTGACAATCGCCCCACTGTTTCCCCGTCGGTATCAGCAGCGTATCTGCCTGAAGGGTGCATATTATACACGGATGCATCTCATTCTGCAGAGAGGGGAGTTACTGCTGTGTATAGTCCATCTCATCCGCATCTCAACTCTCGCGCGACGTATACTGCGGATACGTGCACTCCCCTGGCATTGGAACTTCAAGCCATTTACAATGCCATTGCTTCCCTTCCGCTCGTTCCAACATTCAATACAGTTCACATTTACACCGACTCCCGCGCCGCCCTTAAACAGCTGAAGGCTGTTCGACGAACGTTCCAGATTTCACAATCTATTCATGTGCTCTGCGCAAAGTATCCATGTCCTGTGCGCATACACTGGATTCGCGGCCATGCCCAGGATCCACATAACATTCAAGCGGATGCTATGACTCATCTTCATACATTAGACGATCCGCCACCTTCCCCTCTTCCCCCAGATCCGTTCCTGTCCCACGTTTCCGATTCAGATGTTCTGCGCCAGCGAACACGCGCTCTAATTCCTCCGTGTTCGCACCCTCTCCCCCGTAGTCTTACTCGGCAGGAGGAGGTATCCGTGCGCCGGATTCGGGCAGGGGCGGCTCTGACACCATCTGTCCGTCATCGGTGGCGTGCCAAAGACCTGCCACTACCTGACAGGTGCCCTCACTGTGGCGCTGCACCGGACATATGTGATGTGCGGCACTTGTTGTGGACGTGCCCAGCGACGGCTGCTATCAGAAAACGGCTCCTCAGGGAGGTGGGCCTGCGGTGGAACCGCGAAAGTGACTTCGTGAAGTGGACAATGGACAACCGTTTCATTAACAACCTCTGCGACTACCTCAGCGCAACGGTTCTTCACTCCTTCTTTTAACTTTCAATCCCGTGCATTCCTTCCCCCCTTTCTTTTTTCAACTTATGCCTCATGGCACACTTCTCGAATAAAAAAAAAAAAAGACTGCTCCCTGTAGAGTCCCTCACGTACCAAGTTGGTACAGACCATGTTCACTGTCTTGGATTTGGATATATGATTGCAGATCTGTGAGGAATTGCTTAATGTATTGGAATGTGTTGTACCCATAGTCCACTTGCGACAGGTGAGAGAGGATGATATCATGCGTCACATTGTCGAAAGCACCCCGAAATTCCAGTACGAGGACCACCTTATCGTTGCTAGTGTGCTCGACAGAATCAATAATCTCTCTATGTAGTTGCAGCCGCACATCTTGTGCCGACCGGTGTGGGCGGAATCCGTACATGGTATCTGCGAGGGCGTTGTGCGTTTCTAGGTAGGTGCACAGTCTGTCACGGACCATGGTCTGTATCAACTTCCCAAGACAAGATGTGAGAGAGATGGGCCGGTGGTTATCGGCGTTGAGAGTTCTGCCTTGTTTCGGTATGAATGTGGCGAGAGCCGTCTTCCAATCCACCGGGAGAGGCGTACATCCACTCCAGATGGTATTGAAACATTCGAGCAGCCGCTCGTAGGCCGGTTCTTGGAGGTTAGGAAGAAGTTTCACTGTCACCGTCACCTTGTCCCTGCCCGGGGCTGTCCCTCATTTCATTTTGGCCAGGGCCACTTTGAGGTCGTGAAGCTGGAACCTTCGATCCAGCACTGCGTTCTCAGAATCTGCATACGAGTACGCCGGACCACGCGAATCCTGGTCTGTGTGCAGGTATTTATCTCCGAGCGCGTCAGCCTGTTTGGCTGTCTCCGCTGAAGGTGTGACTTTCTCGTTGAAGATGTTTTTCGGTTTCGGTGCGGGTTTGGGTCGAATCAATGAGGGCGCGGAAAATGCGCCACGTGCTCCGGTTCGACATTTGTCGACCACCGGTGTTGCATCGGTCTACACAGTTCGAGTCCGCGAATTGGCCCGCATAATCTGCCGCTTGTTGGGCGAGTTCCGCGATGCGGATTTTCAGTTGCCGATTAGGCTTCTGCCAGCGCCATCGACGGACGAGGCGGTGCCGGGCGTCCCAGAGGTGAAGAAGGTGGTTGTCCACTGCCGTGTTCGCCTCTGAGAGCTGGACGTGCTGTTCGGTGTCTTTGAGTTGGCAGATGAGGCGTTAGAGGTGTTGTGATCAGGTAGTGTAAACTTGATACGCTATAGGCGTAGCGTTAGTGTAGTTAGGTTTGATTTTGGTCCGGTTAGGAATGGTTGCTTTAGTGTGGCGTGTTGTAAGAGGTTTGGTGCGGATTGTGGTCGCAAGACTGCAGTAGTCGCTACTCAGGGCTTCCTTGGTGTTGTGCCATCTGGGCACATGTCCCGCGTAACGGAGATCCCAATGCGAGTGGGTTGTGCAGGGTCCATTTGAAGAGTAAGGCCCAACGTGTACGCAAGTTCCGCCAGCTTGCGTTTTCGTTTTTCTTCACGTATGTACCCCCATAAGGGTCTGGGTGCATAAAGTCCCCAATGAATATGAGGGGATTCCTGTACGCCACCTTTAATGCGCGACTGAATAAGGCTCCAAATGTGACGTTTGGGAGTTTGGGAGAGCTGTAAACGTTGAGTACGTGTAATGAAGTGGTCCTGTTTGCGTAGCGGAAGGATCGTCACCATGACAAACGATAAAATGGCTTTGTAATCCAGGTCCACCGGGGAGGGCGTATAATTTTTATGTACGCAAAGGCAGCTATGCGCATCTTGCTAATATACTGAGTAATTTGTGAGAGTGGTTGCGTCCTCCGGCTCTTAAAGGGGCACTAAGGCAGGAAGTCTTGGGAACGTTGTTAGGAAAAGCCGGAGGTCGGCCCGCTTAGTGCGGGCCTTGAAACCGCTGCAGTTTCACTGTAAAATTTGGTGGACGGGGACCGAATTGCTGCTGCTGCGTGTGTACTACCGCGGTTTAGGAGGGCCCACCATAATTATGGCTAGAATTTATGCTTACTAGGAAGCGGCCCGCCTCTGAGCCGGGTGTCCCAATGACAGCAGGTTCCGTTACGCTGGGCAGGTTGAAGGCGGGCTCCTGTTCCTCACGTGTGGCTCTTGGTCTACCGGTCTTAATATTGTGGCTCCTTATACGCTTGAGTGAGCCGGAGCGCTTAGTAATTAGTGTTCGCTTTTATCTACAGATACCTTGATGGTTGTTGTGATTTGCATTTCTAAGGTGGAGAATGCGGAGTTCATCTGGGCCTCCAGTACGCTAATCCTCGCCTCAAGCACAGACTGGGCGGTTGCTGTTTGCGCGTTCGCCGGTGTATCGCTAGCAATCTCCTCCACCACGTGGGGACTGGGCCTTCGGGCAGGATAACCTTGGCGCTCCTCAGTCAGGGCAAGACGCTTCTGTAGGTTAGCGAAGTCCTCTTCGAGGGCGGAAATTTCGCATTGCACGGCCGTTTTTGTCGCCGGTTTCGAAGGGGGGGGGGGGATGAGGCGGGGAGGCCCTGCCCATGCCGCTCACCTGGGATCCCGGGATGACGGCTTGAGCCCGCGTCCGCGAAGAACCTGGTGGGGGAGCACCCGTTCGTTTCTCCCTGTCGGCTCGTGGTGGCGGTGGTACTGTATGAGGCAACTCCGGCTTGCCAGTAGATGGACCTAAGGCCGCCGCGGTGGCTGAGTGGTTATGGCGCACGGCTGCTGGCCCGATAGACGCTGGTTCGATCTCGGCCGCGGCGGTCGAATTTCGATGAAGGCGAAATTCTAGAAGCCCGTGTGCTGTGCGATGTCAGTGTACAATAAGGAACCCCAGGTGGTCCAATTTTCCGGAGCCCTTCACTACGGCTTTGCTCATAGCCTGAGTCGCTTTGGGACGTAAAACCCCGATAAACCAAACCTAAACCAGTAGATGGACCGCATGGCTTGCTCGGGGGCTGGTTGGCTCCCTTGTCCTTGGTTTATCGGGGCCGCTGTTTCCGACGTTTACGGCAGCCCTTCTTCGGTGTCGGTCCTTGCTCCGGGCGCAGGGGCGGGTGGGGGGGGGGGGGGGGGGGGGGTTTCGGTACTTTGCAAAAAACGCGCGGGCCCCCGTGGTACGGAGTTGAGTTTCCCCCTTCAGGTGGTGATGAGAGGAAACACCTTGTTCATGATGAGATCGGGGTTTCTGTATGTCCCGGTGGTTCTAACTCGCAAACATTCACGTTACTCGAAGAAAGAGAAGGATAACTGTTTATTTACTACACAAATAAATCAAGAAGAAACAAATCAAGGAGAAAACTAATTACATGACTAAACCGTTGATCAGACAAATTCTGCCTTCGTTCAACCCAGCGCGCTCGTTTTTAAATCCTCTGTCTCCCTCCTTAGCGGGGACAGCCACCAATAAAATTACAAGCGACACACCTCACCAATCAGTGGTTAGGGAAAGGAAAATAAGGTTTCCGCCAACTAATCACAGATTGGGGAAAGAGTGCTGATTAAACATTTGGGAAAGGAGAGGTTGCCCCGCCGCGGTGGCTCAGTGGTTAGGGCGCTCGACTACTGATCCGGAGTTCCCGGGTTCGAACCCGACCGCGGCGGCTGCGTTTTTATGGAGGAAAAACGCTAAGGCGCCCGTGTGCTGTGCGATGTCAGTGCACGTTAAAGATCCCCAGGTGGTCGAAATTATTCCGGAGCCTTCCACTACGGACCTATTTGTTCCTTTCTTCTTTCAGTCCCTCCTTTATTCCTTCCCTTACGGCGTGGTTCAGGTGTCCAACGATATATGAGACAGATACTGCGCCATTTCCTTTCCACCAAAAACTAATTATTATTATTATTAAGGAGAGGTTGCAATTAAATACAAAAACAACACAAACGCGACCACCCTCTCCCACCACACCCACGGCACAGCGGTTACCACTTTCCTAACATATGTTTTCTCTTTCGCACACGCGACAAACATGCCGAGGAGACGAACGCTCAAGTTGTTCACAGAACACACCGAAAGAGAAGACAGTCGTTACGGGAATAATGGGTTTCCGGTCACTCGGATAAAACTCAGCCGTATCTCTTGCATTCCCGAAACCTCGGCGACCCCTTGACAACGCACACATGTGGACACCTGTACATGGTTAGCGTTTTTCCCGGCGGGTCATCCCCGTGACGGCGCGGTGCAAACGAGGAAGTCCGCCGCACGAAGGGGAGGTAGGGACGGGACGGGCCCCTTTGTTGGTGACTTCCGACCCCACTGGAGCCGCCCTCCTTGCGAACACAAGACCGAGTTCACGGAAAGGTCAGCGAACTCCACATACGGGCTCCGCCGCAAAGAGAGCATATTGGAACACACTCGTGTGGGACCCGCATACCCTCAGCGAGCTTGGATTTCTGGCTCACATTTCAGATCTGTCCGGTCTTGGGCCGGGGCAGGCGTCCATGCGCACCGCAGGGACAACACCGCAGGCACCGCAGACCGGGATGGTGCGCTGATATTCACGGACTTGAAAAAGCATCGACTCGCAATGAATTTAGCGAGGCTTCTGCTTTCCAGAAAAGGTAATTCGCGCTTTATTCGGCGTCCCGAATTTGCGTACCTCCAGAATTTCGCCATGGCGCCACTGGAGACTTGAGCGAAGGCATTCCGCTGTCTCTGTTGCGAACGGTGACCACACAAGTAAGAGACGTTGCCGGCGTCTTGCCACAGGTGGCCCGCAAGTGGGACTCTATTATTCTGCATATTAGTCTCGAAGTCCCCGATAATCATGTCTGCAATTTCGGCTTTTGCTGTGTAGATGAGAATCAAGTTCTGATCCCGTACCGGGAGAACTGTGATGAATTGCGAGGACTCCGGTTCGAGGTAGCCTATGAACTCCCGTCTGTATTCGTTCTCCTGAAATGCGTCGTGCAGGATACTCGAGTTCTCGGTTTGATGACAACCACGAAGTCTTTGGGTGCTGGTTTGGGTAATGGCTGAGGCCTCCACGTCGTAAGAGGCCGGTCTGTGCGGCCCGCTGGGCGTTGAGCGGACGCCGGCGAGTTGTTGGCGCGGGCGCTGGCGGCGGGAGCGGCACGGGAGGCCGCGTCCACGGACGCCGCTTTTAGGGCTTGGCCCTGCGCTCAGCGAACTACCGCGGCAGCGAGCGCGGCGCTCTTGAAGCTTGCTGCTGTCGGCTCACCCAGGTTCAAGGGATGAGCGGTGGTCCATGTCATCGCCTCCAGGATATATCCCTGGCTGATGGCTGGCTGGAGGGCCTTATTGTCGCAGAGCCGGGGCTCCACCGCGCTGGGCGCTGGTGCCGCCGTTAGGCCTAGCGGCGCCGCCTAGCGTTGTCCAAACTTCGCTCTGCGAGAATTTGTAAAAGTGCGATCCGACTGCGCAAACAAAGTTATCAGCTGATCCCCTGTAACATCCGGCAAGAGGTTGTGCAGGTCTTGTTGGCCTGGGGTGGAAAAAATCCGCGGCCCCAGCCGACCACCGGCAGAGCCGATGCGCACCTGCAGAACGCTCCCCAGGAACCCGAAACGCTCTCTTGAGCGAGCAGAGCGGGAAAGCGTCTGCTGGAGTCGCATGCGTGTGCGTGCGATACGCGCTGTGCTGGCTCAGTGGTCTGAGCGTACAGCTATTGAACTGGAGTTCCCGGGTTCGAACCCAACCACGGCGGCCGCGTTTCGATGGAGGCGAAACGCTAAGGCTCCCGTGTGCAGTGCGATGTAAGTTGTTAGAGATGAGGGGTCCTTCAGTGAGCTGACTCTTTCAGCGCCGTAGGTCCCTTCTACGAATGACGTTTTCGGACTTGGTTATGAAGGAAACTGTACAGGGGGTTTATTTACATTATTTACAAGATTTATGAACCCATTGGAGGGTGATAGGGGAAGATCGGAGGATCTGAGAAGATCTGAGGATGATCGAGGATTCCTTCCTCATGGCACTAGTCGTCCGATTTTAAAAGAGCCTGGTCCCTAGGATTCACCAGGTTCGAGGAGGTCTTCGCCAGGTTGGGCGTAGCCTAACATGCGCTGTCGTACACACACACACCACTTCACATAGGGACACACCCCGTCACATGTCTCGCCGAAGAGAGAGAGGATGCCGCTGGACCATCGCCCCCTCAGAGAGAGCGTTGTCTTTGCGTCCGAACGAGAGTTCTCACGCTGTCAAGCCGGACACGTCTTCTGAGAAGTCCGAAGGGGCGAGGCGCCGGCGAGCCGGCACAGTTTAAGGGGTGAGCCAGTCCTGCTCGGGTTGGCGGTCGCTAACTGCCTCCATAGCAATGTTGTTTACAAAAGGCGGCTGAGTCGTCCGTCTCGAGTCCAATAACTCAAGCGGGGACAGGCCGTGGGAACCAAGATCCCTATCGCCGTGCAGGGACCCCGGCGGCAGGTGTCCCAGGCCGACTACGCAGCTAACCCAGACGGGCTATCGCCAGATTCCTTACAGCTCCTCCGCGGCCCGAAAAATCTCGAATGTCCAGCGTTGACGACCGCTGGGCAGGATGAGATGAGATGGCGTCCGTGTTGGTCCCCTGGATTGCAATATCAGTGCCCCCAAGGCAGAACCCAAAGCACCGCCAACAAAGGAAAGCGCAGGTGGGACGTTCCAAACAGCAAAGCACTGCCGCACCCGCAAGCGCTCGGAATTCGCCAAAGAATCACCAGGCTTCTTCCATTGACAACAATACACTTATAAAAAATTGAGTTTAGATTTGAAAGCGCGAAATATCCCCTTTTTAAACTGCCGCAGCCGGATTACTCGGAACAAAGTTAAAAAAACACTCACACAGGAGAAGATTCCTCTAAGTTCTCCCGCTTACATCAGTCTTTTCAAGCCATCAGCATTTCCGTGCAGTTTCCCCTTCTTATAACGCACCAAGAAATTGTATTGTTGGAGAGCCAGACTCCATCTGAGCAAGCGACCATTTTTGAGGGACATCTGACTCAGCTACGTTAAAGGGCAATGGTCAGTATCAAATACAAACTTTGCTCCGTGCAGGTAACACGACAACTTCTGCGCTGTCCAAACTAAACACGCGCACTGTTTTTCGGAGGCGCTGTACGCTTCGTCTCTACTGGTCAGCTTGCGGCTGATGTACAGAATTGGGTGTTCTTCATGGTCGTAGCCAACTTGGCTTAATACAGCGCCCAGTCCTCTATCGCTGGCATCACACTGGACTATGAACTCTTTCCCATAGTCAGGGGTCCTGAGCAAGGGTCGGGACACGAGTGCTTCCTTCAGGCTTTTGATGGCGTTTTCTTTTTGGTTATCCCAACTTACGTTAGTAGGTGCTCCCTTTCGCAAGGCGTCAGTTAATGGACTAGCCCGCTGTGAGTAGCTAGGAATATATCGCTGGTAGTACCCAACTAATCCGAAAAAGGAGCAAATGCCCGCTTTCGTCCGTGGTTGCGGAAATGCTGCGATCGGGGCAATCATTAACTCGGATGAGCTCCTAGTTCCCTGGCCTACAACGTGGCCCAAGTACGTCACCTGAGCGCAACCAAATCTACACTTTTATGCCTTCAATGTCAGTCCGGCCTGTCGTAAACTGGAAAACACGGCCTTTAGGTGTTCTAGATGTTCTTGCCAGGTTTCCGAAAAATAGCGACATCGTCTAAATAAGGGAGTGCAAAGCACTGCATGTCCTTCAGTACGATGTCCATGAGCTTCGAGAAGCTGTAGGGGGCATTCTGCAACCCAAAACTTAGCATTAAGTGTCTATATGTGCCCGCTGGGGGGATGAAAGTGGCATACCTGCTCGCGCCTTCGGAGAGGGGTACTTGCCAATATCCCCGTACGAGATCGAGGGTGGAAATGAATTTCGCGCCGCTCACCCTTTTTATCCTTTCCTCTATGTTGGGAATCGGGTATAGCTGATCCCTGGTAATTGCATTCGGCTTTATATAATCCACGCAGGGACGAGGATCTTTCCCTGGGGAGTCAACAAGAAATAGCGGTTAGGTATAGTCACTTTCCACTGGCGCTACAACCCCTAACGCCAACATGCGCTGAATTTCCGCGTCCATTATTTCTTTTTGCCTCGGTGATACCTGGTAGGGTATCGACCATACGGGCTCATCCGATGTGAGCTCAATTTCGTGCGTCAGGAAGTGTGTCTTTCCCAGGGCGACTGGTAAATAGGTCAGCAAATTCGCTCAACAACTGCTTTAGCCTGTCGACATGGGCCCTGCTTAGGAAATCTGCACTCACGGAGAGAGCCAGAATGTTCTCCGCGTTGTCACTAGTGTACGCACCTCCCTTCCAACTCTGACTCTCACTGTCCAGCTCTTCTGGTTCATTTAGAGTCAGATTGACGATCCCGCTGCGTTCCACGAACGGTTTCATCATATTACAGTGATAGATTCTCACCTGTTTTTCCCTGCCTGGAACCCTTAGCGCGTAATTCGTCTCCGAAAGTTTTTGCAACACTTCCACTGGACCATCCCAGTGCACTTCCAGCTTGTTTTTTCTCAATGGCCGGAGGATCATCACGCGATCACCCGCGGTGAATCCTCGAAGGCTCGCGTTTTTGTCATAATAGACCATGACGGCCTCCTGGGCAGCTTTCATATTTCGGTTTACTAATTCCCTCGTGTTGTTAAGGCGGTCCAGTAGCTGAAGCACGTACTCAACCACTGTCTGGTTCTCTCCCGTCCCTTCCCACATTTCTCTCAGCATTCGGAGGAGAGAGCGGAGGGCTCTTCCGTACACGAGTTCTGCTGGTGTAAACGCCGTAGCTTCGTGGGGGACTGTTCGTAAAGCGAAAAGTGTGGCCGGCAGACAGTCCTCCCAGTCTGCTTTATGCGTACAACAAAGAGCGCGTTGCACCCGCTTCATCATCGAATGCCATTTCTCTACAATGTTGGACTGCGGATGATACACCGAGCTCTGTAACAGTTTTATTCCGCATCTTTCTAGGAATGTGGTCGTTAAGGCGCTTGTCGCCTGATCGTCGACTGATCGGCTTGGATTTCGGCCGGAAATCCTATTCTCGCGAACACTGACACAAGGGCGTCAACTATTTCTGTGGAGCTCAAGTGCTTCAACGGAATTGCATCGGGAAATTTTGTGGTGGGACATAGCATAGTAAGCAAGTACTTATACCCTGATATTGCTTTAGGCAAAGGGCCTAGTGTGTCTATTACAAGCCGGCGGAAGGGTTCCGAGATCAATGGTACAATTTTCGGTGGAGCCTTCATATCCCTCCCGGCTTGCCCACGCGCTGGCACGCATCGCAAGATTTCACGTAGCGTTCGGCATCTTTGAAACAACCCGGCCAATAATATTCTATTAATAGCCGCTCCTTTGTTTTATTTATTTCCAGATGTCCAGCCCAGCCATTTCCGTGGCAGAGACTCAAAATTTCCGCTCTGTATTTTTCGGGCACGACCAGCTGATCAAATGTTTTGCCTTTTCTGTCCTGGTAGTGTCGGTATATTAGGCCTCCCTTCTCATGCATCGTTATGCTGCGTCTCGCGATTCCCTCTTTAGCTGTAAGTTGCAGTCTTTCCAAAGTGGGCTCCTGCTTCTGTTCTTTTATTAGGGACTCCCTGTTCACCTGCAGAAGGCGATCATAACTACGCGATGTTGGAGATAAAAGGATCCTTCAGCGTTTTCTGCCTCCTTTACCGTCTTAGTGGTTGAAGTCCCTGGTCACTCATATGCTCGGTCAGCTGTCTGGCTTTCATTGCTCGTTGGTTCCCTTCCCTCCTCATTCGTTTGCAACGATATGCTGGCTGGTCCGTCTCTGGCTACCTGAGGTTCGGGAATCTGACATAGTTGAGATGCGAGCTGACGAGTTTTCGACCTTGTCAAAGCTTGTATCACCCCGCTTCCGAGCTTCTGGCCTCTCTTGCGTAGCAATTGGTCGGATCGATTCGAGAAGAGGTAAGGATATTGAAGTGACACGGCCTTCGAAACTGCGGCCTCAGTGATTAGCTCTCCAAACGGTCCACAAATTTTCACTCTAGCTATGGGAAGGCATACACTGTGTTCTTCTACTGCTGTTTTATCCACGAGACTTCTCCCGTAAAATCGTCCGCAGAAACGTAAGACGGATGGAAAACGTCCATCGTCGCGGAGCAATCACGAAGCACTCTGCACGGTTTTCCGTTAGCGTGCAGCTCGTGCAGGTATGGCTTAAGGAGCTCTAGATTCTCGGTGTTATCCTCGACGCACGAGAACACCAAACGTTGCTTGGCTGAAAACCCGCCTCGCATGCGGGAGGTGCGGGGTTCGATCCCCAGTGCCGCCGGGTACGCACCGGTGATACAATGGGTACAAGCTTTCCCCAGCCTGGTGCTCGGCTTCTTTCGGGTGAAATGCTTGGAAAATGGGTCTTTGACCGCAACTTGTGAAATGAAAGTGGCTTGGGCGCCCGTCTCGGCTGCGGGAGGTGGTCGGTTCGAAACCCACCGCCGGACACCCACCGGTAAAAATGGGTACAAGCGGCCCCCAACCTGGCGCCCGGCTTTCTTTAGGTGTGTTCGCTTGGGAGAAGCTCCGTAAATCCCGCTGCGCCCCTCGCGGGCTAAGCCACAGTTTCGAACGACCTCGCAGCCTACTAAAGGTGGTGTCACGGCCAACGTGGCTCAAACCTTCATCACCTGCAGCAGCAGCGGTCAGCTTGTGAGCTGAAAACCCAAGGAACTGTCAACGTTATGCCCCGCGATTCAAGCAAAGGCGGAGCTGGGCGCGAAGAAAAGAAAAGGAGGATGTGCTGTCAGACATGTATCACCTTATGTCTCATGCAATGTGGGCACAGTGTACAAGATCCCCATGTCATGGGAAAAGTGTACATAGGCCAGAGTGGTCGTTGTTTGAATGTGCGGCTGATGAAGCATGCCGGAGATTCGCAAAAAGGTAACACTTCAAACAATATGGTTCTTCTTTGTCGTGACTGCAGCAAGCGCAAGAAGAAATGTTCTCCCCTTTTTTCCAAAACCTGTGTTCTTTTTGGTCACCGAGATTGTGTAACGCGGGAGATTGTTGAAGCCTATCATATCGCGGAAACGGGCATACATGTGTTAGTGACCTCTCAGTTAGCTTGTCAATTGGGGAGATATGTTTTTTGAAAGAGCGACTGAAAACAGCGTGTTAATTTTTTCCCTGCTCATCGGACGACATATGCCGTGCGATTACTCTGGGTTTGTTTTGGTTTTTGTAGTATATATATAGAAGTCTCTGAATAAAAATTCTTGTAGTTGCGAGTAAGCGCTGTGTACCCTCTGTGTCGTTGTTTGTGAGCGCCTGGATTTATCATCATGAACGTATACCAACTAGCTCAGTTTTCTACCCTGTTGCAACTAACACAACCGCGGCCCCTCCGCGGTCCTCCAGCACCTCTGTTGAGGTGATGGATACAACTCCCACTCCGCCTGCTTTACAGCGGGGGAACAGCTCTCTAGAGCGAAAAAAAGAAACTCCTCATAACGGGTCCAGAGCATAAGTAAACGCCATAACGTTCCCACCCCAAAACACAAACATGGCTTTTTTAGTTCTGAGGAACTGTACAGGCCTGTTGAGAAATTACAGTGATATAACAGATATTTAGGGTCAATGCTGCCAGTAGCCTTATGTCTTCAAGAGACCAATCTTGGTCCGCAACATGTGAATATATTAAAACACTATAAAAGTTATCAACGCGATCGCGATCGGTCAAATAGACTCTCGGGTGGCGTCGCAGTTGTCATTCGAAGCGGCGTCCCTGCTCAAGAAATCAAACTTAACACAAGACTTGAGGCAGTTGCGGTTAGCGTCGTTGCCTACAAAACTATAACTCTATGTTCTGTATATCTTCCCCCGCACATCACATTAACAGTCGAAGTTTTAGAACTGCTGGAGCCATATCTGGTAGTTGGCGATTTTAACGCTCACTCCCCATTTTGTTGAAGCGAACGATGTGACTAAAGGGGACAAATAATCGAAGATTTTATCCTCTCAAATAATATCTGTCTTTTAAATAAGGGAAAAGCCACTCACTGCTGCTCAAGCTCGGCAAAAATCAGCTTCCTCAATTTAGCTTTCGCATCACGATCTATTTTTAATGATTTTAAATGGGATGTTTTAAATGACCCTCTGGGAAGTGATCACCTGCCTACTATCATCAGCCTCTCATAGTCTACTCCAGTCATGTCCACAAGACCACGGCGCTGGAAACTTCACCTCGCCGACTGGTCACTTTTTACAGCAAGTGCCACACTAGAAAAAGAATTTTCTGAAGAACTCCGCATAGACGAAATTAATGAAATGTTTACTACATGCATAATATCGTCCGCTACTCTAGCCATACCACAAACAACAGGACTCGTACATAAAAAACAAAGTATGGTGGACACAAGAATGCACATTGGCAAAAAAACAACAAAATACATTTTGGGGCTCTCTGCGTCGGTATCCCACAGCGGAGAACTTGATTGTCTTTAAGAGGGCCAAGGCCAGAGCGCGATTCGTTCGAAGAAATGCCGAGAAATCCTCTTGGCAGAAATATGTGTCCTCAATAAACAGCTCAATAACCTCAAAAAAATGTGTGAAAAGTTTCGTAGATTCAGTAATGACCATACCCCTTTCACACTTCCTCTATTGACTACACCCGGGACACAAACATCATTAGAAGAACAGGCCAACATACTGGGTGAGCATTCTGCTGAAGTTTGCAGTTCATCCAATTACACAAACACGTTGCAGAAGTACAAAGCAATAGTAGAAAAGCAAAAACTTCCATTTTCAGCAGGTATGCACAAGGACAACAATCAAGCCATCACACTTCAGGAATTAAATAGGGTATTATCTTCTGGTAAAAAGACAGCACCAGACCCAGATAATGTGCATTACACTATGCTTGCCCATCTCTCTGAGGCTGCCGTGCAGGCATTGTTGAAATTCTTTAACAAAATATGGACAACTGGGAATATACCTGATGAGCGGAAGAAACCAATAATAGTACCTTTTCTGAAACCCGGAAATCCACACACAAGTCCTAACAATTACAAACCGATAGTCCTCACCAGATGCATTGCTAAATCTTTCGAAAGCATAATAAACATTAGACTGACCTTCAAACTTGAATCTCGTCGACTCTTAGATGTACATAACTGTGGATTTAAGAAAGCATGCTCGACCACTGACCACCTTGTCCGCCTAGAAAACACCATCCGGGAGGCGTTCATCCACAAACAGCACTGTATCGGGGTCTTCTTCGATTTGGAGAAGGCCTATGATACCACGTGGAAGTTCTGCATCCTCCATGACATAGCAGAGCTAGGAATCCGCGGCTGGATACTGAACTGCTTGAACGACTTCCTGACTAACCGCACATTCAGAGTCCGTCTAGGAGCAACTCTGTCAATAAAATTCACCCACGAGAATGGCGTACCCCAGGGATGCATTTTAAGTACGACACTCTTCATAGTAAAAATGAATTCTTTACCCAAAGTAATACCCAAGTTCGTAATGTATTCAGTTTATGTAGATGACCTACAGATAGCATACACTTCTTCCAGCATACTGTCCTGCGAGAGACAATACAAATCACACTAAATAAACTGGCTGCTTGGGCAGAGAAAAATGGATTCAACTTCTCTCCTCAAAAAACAGTAGCTCTTCTGTTCTCATTACGACGAGGCCTACAGGTCGATCCCAACTTGTGCTTGGAAGAAACCAGGCTGCAAATCAAACAAGAACATAAATTTTTAGGCGTCACTTTTGACAAGAAACTAACATTTCTACCACACATTAACAACCTTAAAAAGAAAGCATCCCAAGCCCTCAATGTATTAAAGGTACTCTCGCGAAAACGGTGGGGGTCCGTTAGAGCATGCCTATTGCAAATATATCGCTCTTTGGTGCGCTCCAAGTAGGACTACAGGTGCATAGTATATGGTTCAGCAAGAGCATCCTACTTGAAACGACTGGACCCTGTTCATAATCTTGGCCTGCGCCTATCAACTGGAGCATATAGAACATCCCCGGTAATAGTCTTTATGTTGAAGCTAATGAGCCCACACTAGAGGATAGAAGAGTCGCACTTACATACACGTACATCCTAAAAACCCGTTCTCTTCCTAAACATCTCTGCTATCCCATTGTTACCAAGTGCCCATCTAGAAGATTATTCAATAATAACCCACATTTTATCAGGCCACTAATATAGCGCTTTGAAGATAAATGTGAAGAGTTAGCAGTGCTGGCCGCCCTACCGAATATTGCACAAATACATGAATATCTGCCACCACGGTACAGCCTCCATTCGGTGTGTGACTTCACACTGACACACGTAAACAGAGGAAATGCCACGCGAGCACATACTGCAAGAGGTCTTTGCACTACAAGAAAAATATGACACCTAGACTGAATTTTACACTGATGGCCCAATAATAGAAAGTCATGTCGGAAGTGCAGTAATTCAAGAAAAAAACGAAAAAAACGATACGATTGCCACAGTATGCATCGGTATTTACTGCAGTGTGTCATGCCATCTTTTAGCCGTAGAACAAAACGTAAAACAAAACAAAAAATAGCATCAGTTACACCGATTCACTGAGTATGCTCAAAGCGCTGCACTCTACAATTGCTGCTGAACCCATAATAGAAAAAATCATACGTAACATAGTTAAAATCACAAAGCAAAAACATAACATTATATTCTGATGAGTCCCTAGCCATGTCGGAATTTTAGGTAATGAGAGAGCAGATGTTTGCGCAGCAAGGGCTCGAATTGGTCATATAAAACAAGTGAACATACCACAGAGGGATTTTTCTGAATTGCTGCACAGTAAACTCAGGAATAGGTGGCAGGTTGCATGGGACGAACAGACAAACAACAAACTACATTATATAAAACCCGTTTTGGGAGAATGAAGGTCATGTAAATATCAGGAACGTTTTACACAAGTTATTTTGTGTCGACTACGCATTGGACACACAAACCTTACACACAACTTCTGACAAAAACAGACAAACCTCTTCGCGAAACGTATGCCGATGAACTCACGGTAAACCACATTTTAATGCTATGCACAAAACTGGAAAAACTGAGCAAAAAATATTTCACAACATTCTACAATGAATACATCCCACTGCACCGCACGTTACTATTGGGTGATCAAGCACTATTTGATTTTTCAAGCATTTATAAGTTTTTCAGAGAAGCCAATGTTTTAAACAAATTTTAAAAATTTAAAACAAAAATTTTAAACAAAGCATAACCTTTAACAAATGCTCTGACCGTGTGTTCGGCGCATAATAGCCTCAGTAGCTTTTGCGCCATTAAAATCAATATAACTACTTTTCGTCACTCGACCTTCGCAGCTGTTATTGGCAAATCGGGGTCGACGAAAGTGACCGAGAAAAGACCGTCTTCGTTAATCCTAACGGATTGTACGAAATTAAGGTGCTTCCTTTCGGCTTGTGATTTTCTCCGACACGTTCGAGGAGCACCTGAAACGTCTGCGTGCTGTTCTCGAGGCAATTCGTTCCGCGGGTCTGTCTCTCAACTTCGCATTTAGGGAGCTCAAGTTTCTTGTCCATATTGTGAGCGCTCATTGCGTTAGCCCCGACCCAGAAAAGACGGCCGCCGTTGCTGCATTTCCTCAGCCAACACATAAAAGAAGCTCGCGGCGTTTTTTGGGGCTCTGAGCCTATTATCGAAGGTTCGTTCAAAACTTCTCCAAGCTTGCAGAGCCGCTGACTAGCCTGACAAGAGACTCCGAACCGTTCTTCTGGAGCCAAGATCAGGAAAAAACTTTCACAGAACTTAAGGCCCGCCTCCAATCTACGCCTATCCTTGGCCACATGCAGACTGATGCAGACTCTCTCCCGAGCTCCTCTTCCGTGCCAACCAGATGATGCCGACGACCATTCTGCTTTCCTCGGCGCTGTCACCACGTCGGACCTCGCCCACCACCACAGGGCCTACTTTGAACTGCTGCCTCTAATCGAGTACCTCGAAGGAACCGCTCCGTCTCCGCCCATACTCTTCTCGCGCGGACTTTCGTCGTTTTACTTAACAGATGGAGTCCTCTACAAGAAAAACTACGACCCGACCGTAACACGCTGTCGCAACCGCGCTTCGTCAGAAAGTTCTCGCTGCATGCCACGACAACCTTTCTTCTGGATACCTCGGTTTTTACCGAACATTGGGACGCCTCAGCCAGAAGTACTACTGGACCTGGCATGCTGCGGTCGTCCAGCGCTACGTTAGAACCTGTCGTGAGTGTCAACGACGGAAGATACAGCCGGCAAAACCGGCTGGCCTTGTGAAGCCAATTGATCCACCGCGAATCCCATTTCAGCAAGTCGGCATGGACTTACTGGGCCCATTCCCAGTGTCCTCCATGGGTAACCGGTTTAATTCACGGGCTACCTCAGCTCCTACTCTGAAACCAAGGACCCCGTGGCACCGCGGCTGATATTGCACTGTTCTTTGTTCACCACATTGTGCTTCGCCACGGCGCCCCCGCGGTTGTATTAACTGACCGGGGAACCGCGTTTACATTGGCTCTTACACATGAGGTCCTGCGTCTCAGTGGCACCAGCCATAGAAAAACGACTGCTTACCATCCTCAGACGAGTGGACTGACTGAGAGGCTGAACAAGACTATTGCAGATATGATGTCTATGTATGTCGACGCTGACCATAGCAACTGGGACGAAATACTCCCTTACATCACGTTTGCGTATAACACCGCCTTCCAAGAAACGACGCGCTTCACTCCCTTCCGTTTGGCGTATGGCCGGGACGCCCTGACCATGCTGGGCGCCATGCTGCTCCCGGATTGTGCCCCCTCGTCTGTCACAGGCGCTGACCAATTCGTCAGTGATGCAGGGGCCGCTCGCCACCTTGCTAGACAACGGATTCGGCACCAGTAGAGAACTGACGCCCGGCTTTACAACCTCCGCCACAGGGAGGTGATTTACGAACCCGGCGAGCACATCTCGGTATGGAGCCCTATACGTTTGCGCGGGCACTCTGAAAAGCTTCTGCGCCGCTACGTCAGCCCCTACGAGGCGCTACGTCAACTTAGCGATGTGAACTATGAAGTGCTACCGCAAGGAGTTGCCCGTTCTTCTCAACCCCCCTAGTCTGAAGTCGCCCACGTGTCCCGCATGAAACCGTATTACGCCCGTTAGCCACTGCTGGGCTCAAATTCAGTGCCGAAGCCACACGCGCCTCCGCACATTTGGTGCCTCCATACTGTTTTTACCCCTTGCCGGAAACATCGATCTGATGCTCTTGAAGGGGGGGGGGGGGGTGGCAATGCCACACTGCTCACATTCTGCAAGCGCCGCCATGCGGCCGGGCGGCATGTCTGGGCTCGTGGGGGAGCGAGGAAGACGACGTTCCCGCTCGGACGCGCGCTTATGTGCCATATTACTTGAGGAGAAGAAGAAGAAGAAGAAGACGCGCGCTGCTGGTCTTCTTGGCCATCCGATTAAAAGCCCCTTTTGTGTCGCCTTACGATTGTCGGTGAGAATAGCCTTACCCGTACCCTCTTTAAAACAGCACTGGGCCTTCCCATGTGTGCATCCACCACTAGCCTGCTTGCACTTGGGATTCACAGCATATTCGCGGAAATCCAGGATGCTGTTCTGAACTCCCAAAAGACTCGTCTCCTCACCACCTCGGCTGGTAGGGCGATCCTTTCAAGGACAGGTGACCCGCAAGCCACCAGGACTATGGCCCTGACCGGAGTTCTTCCAAATGCTGTCTTCTGACGCCTTTACATGGACACTATCCCTCGCCATATGAACCACGAGTCACAGGCCCCGCGCCGTCAGGCCTGTCTTCGCAGCATCCGTAGGCAATACGGCCAAGACACCTCGGCTATGTATGTGGATGCAGCTTCCTATGCACAGTCCCACAGATATGCTTGCGCTGCTGTCAATCACCCCAACACCCATTTTCTGGGAGCGTCCTTCACGGCACAGGGTCCGTCGGCCGCAGAAGCCATTGCAATAGCCATCACCAGCAAAATGAGCGAAATTCTACACCACGGCAGTAGCATTTTTACAGACTCCCAAGCCGCCTGTAGAGCCTATACAATTGGACGTGTCCCGCGTACGGCACTGCGCGTACGGCCATCTCTAGTACGATCACGTCATCACCTAGATCCCAGGACATGCTGGTCTCGATGGCAATATTAGGGCAGATGCCGTAGCTGGAGATTACACCAACCGAGCGGGGCACACTGCCTCTACTCTCTACCCCCCCCCCCCCCCCCCGCCACATAGGAAACTTTCCCCGGCGGACTCCTACCACCTAAGACGCATCCAAACACTTACTTTCCCCAATCTTCTCCACCTACACCACTTTCACCCAACATAATGCGCAGATACATGTACTTGTTGTGGCGAAATTCCCACATTCACGCACATTACACAGACATGCTCAGATAAACCGAACCACTTAAAGCCGTACAACGCGGCGCTGGAGTAGTTAGTGAGAGGTGACGCTGGCCAGCGGCACCCTGGAAGACCAGGAGGCGCTAGTCGCCATCTCCAAAGCGTCGGCGGAAGCCACTGGAGTCTTGGACTGATGACCCTACCAACATGTCCGCTCCGGTCTTATTTTTACAATTAAATATTTACTGTCTCTCTCTCTAGATCTGAGAAATCTGAAAAATTGAAGCAAGGAAAGATAATAGAGGCTAAATGTTGATTGTAATGGCTACAAAAGCATATATGCACACAAAAAAGCAAACGCATGTAAAGAGCAACTTAGGTGCCAAAAGAAAAGACAAGATGGGCGTATGCTACCGATACGTGGTTTCATGACACGGATTTTGTGCAAGTTAAAACCTCTCTCAGGCTTTGCCTCTCGCACGTGCCTCGGAGTAAGCTTCAGCGACGTGTTATAAAAACAGGAAAAAAATTATTTCAGTTCTACTCGCCGAAAATAAAAAAATGAGCATAAACCAATATCTTGTAAAACAGCGCGAACAACGTATATCCGGTGTATCCGATGTCGGAGCGTGTAGAGAGCTTGTGGGCAAAGAGGGTCCATGGCTCTAATAAGTAGTAGCGGTGATAGGACCATCTTGTGGAGTGCCTTTGTTAGGTGTTTGGAAGGGAGACGATCACGTAGATCCGATACCTACCGTGGCTGTGCGGGCAGTGAGGATGGTGGTGATATATTGGAAGATGCGAGATCCGCAGTGTATCTGTAAGATTGCAGAATGGCAAATTTTGTCGAAGGCGCCCATAACGTGAAGTGTTAGAGGAAGGTGCTCTCCGCCAGGAGATATCCCCGTGAGGACTTCGTGTTTGATAAGAAAAAACTCATCTTGTGCAGAAACACCTGGTCGAAAGCCGAGCATAAATTGGGGAAATTATGATCTTCAATATAGTTTTGCAGGCGTGTCTGGATGACTCGCTCGTATAGCTTGCCCAAGCAGGAGGTGAGTGATATGGGCCTGAGAGCAGAGAGTAAGGGTGGCTTGTTGGGCTTAGGGATGAGTATAGGTTATGCGTGTTTCCATTGACGGGGCATTTTGCCTTGAGTCCGCAGTTCATCATTGATGTATTGGGTAAGTGCTTGAAGAGAATCATTGGAGAGGTTGCGTAGCATTGCGTCAGTGATTTTGTCGGCACCTGGGGCCCTAGATTGGATACAGGCGCGTGCAACTGCGGAGACCTCTTAATAAGTGGTTGGCGCGTTGAGTTCTGGCTTGGTGTGGCCGGTGTAAGTGGTAGATGAGGTAAGTGGCTGTATACTTGAGTCCACAAGTAGTCCGCTCGAAACTTGACTGCGACGTGGTTTGCCCGTACTCCGACAAACAGATCTGCTACGTGCTGAAACCGAGTGCAAGAGGAAAGGCAGGGAGGTTAAACAGAGGGGAATTTCGGTTGGCTATCCAGAAATGAGAGAAACAGAACAGGTAATGTAAAAGAGAGAGAGGGAAACACGAATAGACTAAAAGGCTCGAACGTGAAAAGAGAACATGCCTGTTGCGAGGCGGCAATATCTCACGACAAGAAAATATAGTGCATGCGTGCTAACAAAAAAATGGAACCGAAGTTCATTGGCTGTGGTAAGTCGGCTCGTGTAAACACGTAAACACTTTGTCTGTACACGTAAAAGACGCAAATGCCGCAGCGGGAAATATGGTTCTCGAGAAAAAATAACGGTAAAGGGTATATTTGAGGCTCTTCAAATAGCCCAGAATTTCAACCATCGGAGGCAGCACGCTTTCTGGTCCGCCGCTCACGACTGCGAAGCCCAAGTCGAAGATCCGCCGCTTTCTCGCTGCGGTGAAGGGTGGCATCCAGGCAAGTGGCAGGAATTCGTAGCTGCGCTCTCTGAAACCTGAACACGTATGGTGGACCGTGGGCATTCCCACCCATCGTGCTTTTCCACTTTTCCACTATGTCCCGCGACTGTACCCCCAATTGAATCACCTCGGGTGGTACACACTCATTGGGAAATTCCTGCTCCTGCGATCGCCGCTGCGTTCCAAATGCTTGCGGAAGACAGAATTTTTTCCCATGCTGTACATTCCGGGATACACAGTGCCAGTTGTGGCTGTGGAGCCGTCCGCTTGTTCCTGCAAGACCACAATGTGTAGAGTTTTAGTAGACTCGAACTAAGCGTAGGAGCCCCGAATTCTGGCTTCGTATGAAGGCTTTACAGTGGGTAGCCGCGATAGCTTTAAAATTAGGGGCTGCGGCCGCATCATTGCACGCGCTGACAGCGCTATTTTGGCAGAAAAGTTAAAAGCGAAATTGTCAATATCGAGAATCTAAATTTGCACTTTTAACGGAGAATAAGTAACGAAAAACACATCACGCATAGTTGAGCACTGTCAGACCTGCCGACGCTGTTTCTCAGTGGTAATGTTCCTGAGCGATCTCAGTGCACGCTAAAGAACCACAGGCTTTCGAAATTATAAGTTCACTATGACGTTCCTCATAGCCTGAGCCGCTTTGAAACGTTAAACCACATAAAACCGCAATATAAGCCTATGACCAATTCATTTATTAAGCAGCACAAAATAATTTTAAATCCCCCCTCTGGAGGCGCGCATCCCCACGGCGACCAGACAACGCGTATTCACTACTCCTGGCAGCTGTCCAAATCCAGTCACAATCTTAAACTTTGCTCTGTTTTAACGCTATAATTATATGGTGGAGGGGTCCTGATGAAGCCTCTTCGTGAGACTTATCTCTTCTGAGAAGAAAATGACATGCCCACGGCGAGGCAAATCGAAGCACAGCTTACCACGTGGTCGACATTTTTGTCCTTGTCGTCTCGCTGGAAACATCTAGGAGTGAAAACCGGGGCCTCCGGGTAAGAGCCGAGCACTGCATAATGAATGAAAACGAAAATTGTTTTATGCACGTGCTCACTCGTGTGACATCGTACGATTAAAAGAACCTAGTCTGTGCCACCCAATAACGTAGAGATGAAAGAACGGAATCTTTAAGGTTAGCCATTATTGATACCATTATTAAAATTATAACGAATGTAGAACAATCAGCGCACTAACGAATAAGTAGCATCGAGTTTGAATTCGAAAGAGTCTACTCCACTGGGGCCTGAACACGACGTAATTCCTTAAGCATCAAACAAGAAATAAGCAATGACAAAGGAAGGCACTCAATCACGCATGCAAATAATAGTAATGACGCGTCACTTACGATGCCACCGCCAACCACACCGAGTGGGTCGAAGTAAGGAAGGTGCTTCCCTCTGAGCGTGTAGCACCGTCTCATTTCTGGGCAAGAATGACACTGCAAGAAGAGGGAAAGATTTAGACGACGCTTAAGCTTCGCCTTTAAGAGCAGGACGCGACAGCGTGTTGCAGCATTGCCAAGGAATCCACGGAACGCTATCGTCCTTCAGTGCAACCCCTTGCCCGGACAGTTTAGGTTAAGGAAACATATCTTGGCGGACACCCGAACCACACCCTAGGGCAAGGAAGCTGAAAATAAAATTTTTAAGCAAAGGAAAGGACGCCTGTCTCGCATATCTCGGTGGACACCCAAACCGGGGCGTAAGAGACCGATATTGCAATGAAAATTGGTTTTAAGGAAAGGAAATGACGCCTGTCACAATTCTCGCTGGACACCTGTACCACGGCGTAAGGGAAGGAACATGCCAGTCAAGCTTTCGCTTTAAAATGGCGCATCTCGGTGGAGACCTGAAACGCGCCATAAGGGAAGCAAAATCCCCTCTCTTACGGCGCGGTTCAGGTGTCCACCGAGATGCGCCATTTTAAAGCGAAAGCTTTACTGGCCGCAGGTTGAGTGGTCTCGCGTGATTCCTGGAAAGCTGTGCTGCTCACGCGCGAGAAGCAGTGACGACGCACGGCGCATTTCTGTCTCTCGCTCCCTAGTCACAACTGCGCATGCGCCACTAGTAGCGCCGAGCCACAGGTGTTCCGCCGCTGCGCAGCGCCGCGTCTTACCTCAAAATGCATAATAATAATAATAATAATAATAATAATAATAATAATAATAATAATAATAATAATAATAATAATAATAATAGTTGGTTTTGGGGCAAAGGAAATGGCGCAGTATCGGTCTCATATCGTTAGACACCTGAACCGCGCCCTAAGGGAAGAGATAAAGGAGGGAGTGAAGGAATAAAGGAAAAAGAGGAACCATAGTGGAAGGCTCCGGAATAAGTTCGACCACCTGGGCATCTTTAACGTGCACTGGCATCGCACAGTACACTGGCGCCTTAGAGTTTTTTCTCCATGAAAACGCAGCCGCCGCGGTGAGGTTCGAACCCGGGAACTCTGGATCAGTAGTCGAGCGCCCTAACCACCTCAAAATGCCTCAACATGCAACTTTCAACTTTCAGTTTTCTCTTTCTTCTTTCCCTCCCTCTTTTATCCCTTTCTTTACGGCGCGCTTCGGGTGTCCACCGAGATATGTGAGATGGTTACTGTGCTTTGAGCGCTCGCCGCGCCATCTGGCATGACGTGACACTGCGCAGCTCGCCGCCGCCGTTTGGTATGACGTCACACCGCGTTCCTCGTCGTTGCGCTCGCCTCCGCTCGCTTCGCCAGCTGCGTCGCATGCCTGATAACATGTCGGAGGATTGAAAAGGAGAGCTCGCGTGCGCCGCAACCACAGTTGTGTCGTCTTGAATGCGACAACAACATAGCTAGACAACCAGACTAACCTGCACTTGCAATCAAGATTAACCAACGCTAACCATGCTATGCCTTACCTTGCGCTAAGTATATCCTGACACAGCCGAGCTAAGCCACTAACCCACAGCATTCATAGGGTGACCAACCTCTCGCGATCAACCATATTTAACCGCTACCTACCAGGGTACGCGCGTTGCCTATCCAGTGCGCGGAACGCACTGAATGTTAGAAGCCAGCCGCGTCTACTTACCTAATACACTTCAGCTTTCGCTCTCTAACTAGATTCAGCAATAGTTGAACCGCAGATAATTTTTTTTCGCTCACGGCCAAACACGACGACGACACCGGCTTTTCTGCGAAAGGAGCTCCTTAACGCTGTCGCGTTAAAATGCGAAATAGCTAGGCATGCATACACCCTCACAGTTGGCATTGTATAAATAAGGAACTGTTCTTATATATATGCACCCTCGAACATTCTTAGCCAGCCTAGCTGTTACTGCGTTTAAGAGAAGTACCTTCTTCCCTGAAATAGGTTCCTATTTGGAAAACAGGAACAGCGTGACGCATTTACCTTTATGTACACCTCCATCGTGATGGTCTCGAAGACTCTCAAGGCTTGGAGCATAGATCGCTACTAGATGAACCGGTCCGATGTCGGCGTTTTATACGCGTTCGCTGCATTTGTCTGGGCGTAGCCTCAACCAACGTCCAATCGATGGCTGGTGGGAGAGGTTCACTACTGGACCCCTCCTTTCTACAACTTCATTTATTCATTTCCTCATAAAAAAAATTGGAGGAAACAACCATCGCCAAGAGTGGAACGCGACAACGTGTTGCAGCACTGCCAGAGAGTCCACGGAACGCCACGCCTTGCCCGTTAGACAAATCTCTCTGCTAGGTATGTGAAACGGACGCGCGGAGCGGCAAACCACGTAGAAGTGCTGTCAGGCACCTCGACAAAACGCGCGGGACTTAAGTTGCAGTCGTAGTTCGTCAGCACATCGTTCTCGACAGAAATTGGAGGACGCTTAAGCTTCGTCTTTAAGAGGGAGACGCGACAGCGTGTCGCAGCGTTGCAGAGGAGTTAAAATTGCTGTGGTTTAGCTCTGGTTCACTCTAGTTGAATTTCGAAAGCTTCGTTTCCTTGGCACGTCGTCTACGCAGCGTCACATTCCGGCGCTCTCGAAAACTCGAAGCGGCCTCTTCCGCAGTTGAAGAGTCACTTCGGGACGTGGCAAGACTACTTCTAGCTGCATCTTCGTTACGACGCTTCTCGAGTCGTGCGGCGCGCTCTTCTGGCGTCCCTTGAGCGCGTTGTCCCTCCCTCGCTTCGTTCTGTCGTTTTTCCGCCTCTTCCGCTCTCTCCATAACGACTGCTTGGGTTCGAACCCGACCGAGGCGGCTGCGTTTATATGGAGGAAAAACGCGAAGGCGCCCGTGTGCTGTGCGATGTCAGTGCACGTTAAAAATCCCCAGGTGGTCAAAATTACTCCGCAGCCCTCCTTTACGGCACCTCTTTCTTCCTTTCTTCTTTCACTTCCTCCTTTATCACTTCCCCTACGGCGCGTTCAGGTGTCCAACAATATATGAGACAGATACTGCGTCATTTTGCATTCGCCAAAAACAAATTATTATTTTTATCATAACGACTGCAATACATTGCGGCAAGCGCGCACACACACACACACACACACACACACACACACACACACACACATATATATATATATATATATATATATATATATATATATATATATATATATATATATATATATATATATATATATATATATATATATATATATATATATTATACCCGCCGCGCGGCGAGATCTCCTCTCCCTCTACCCCAGCGGAGCACGTCTGGTGGAGCGAGCGGCGACGCAGCTGCGTCGATGGCGGCGCCATCTGTTGGAGCGCGGCTGCGGTGTTGCTAGGCAACGGCGGCTCAAGGTCGGCCACGGCATACGGCATATGGCGCAACGATCCGAAATGGCTCGCTGGCTGGCGTAGTAAAGCTTTCGCTCTAATATGAAACGCCTGAACCTTGGTCCAATTGATGGCCGTTCTCGGAAGTTCATTGTCGGGCCTCGCCCCTCTACTATCTCCTTTATTCCTCTTATTCCTCTCTACACAAAGAATGAAAAGCTGGCTGAATAGAGTGAAGAAACTTCTTTCTTGTGTCAGCCGTAAAGTCCACTATCTCTGGTCTATCTAAGAAATCACCATGTTGAGCTTATAGCTTAGTCACGTTTACTGAGAACAGAAGTTTTGCATGTATAAGGCACGGACAGAGGTTTCCTTGTCACGTGGATGCAGGAGGGCTGCCAATTTTGGAGGAGGTGGAAAGAGGGACAGCATGTGCTAGCGCCAAAATGTCACCTACCTTCGCTCGTGGGAAGCGAGCGTTTTTCAAACATAAAAATTGGAAATATAATTTTTAGGGAATGAAATGGCGCAGTATCTGTCTCACATATCGGCGGACACACGAACGCGCTTTAAGAGAAGGGATAAAGGAAGTACTAAGAGAAAAAAGGAAGACGAAGGTGCTGTAGTGGAGGGCTCTGGAATAGCTTTTACCCTGATAGGCTAACAACAACAACAGCTTCGACTAGCTGGGGATCTTTAACGTGCACTGACATAGCACATCACACTGGCGCCTTTGCGTTTCGCCTCGATCGAGTCGCAGCCTCCGCGGTCGGGTTCGAACCCGCGAACTCCGGATCAGTAGCCGAGCGCCCTAACCACTGAGCAACCAGGGCGAGTCTTTCAAACTGACGCTTTTTTCTAAATTTGGTATTATGAATGGCGTGGCGTCCCTATATATTATTTTTTGCTTAATATTTTAAGAAACTCCGGAAAGGCTTCACCAAAATGTTTTGACTTAGGGGGTGGCAAAAACTAACAATACCCAAATAGTATTTCCCCGTAACAATATTTTTACAACACAAAATATCTAACATGACAAACTGAAGTAAAAAATAAAACTACCATGGTCATTAGCCAGCTTAGCAAAAATATGAATATCCATCAGTTCTCATTATCGATTTGGAAGGCTTATTCACTTTTGACCTCGCCGAGCGGCACATCAGCCTTCCTCTCCGGAATGGGTTGCATTAAATCCGTTCTGTTTGCCACGATGATAGCTTTTACTATTCCAAACAGTCCATTCTGTATGCTGAAGTGCGCTGCATGCCATAAATCGGAAGCGAATCGCTTTGGCACATTTGGTCGTGCCGGTATTTGGACAAAGCTGGATAAAGCTTACGTCATGCATTGTAAGGCATGCTTCATCGTGACTGAGGGATAGTTATCTCCGAAAAAAAGATGCCGCCACCGTCTGGAAGTCGCTAAGTAACGAGCGTTAGCTGTTTGGTTTACTAGAATTATGACGTCATGGTCACGTCGTAGCCTAAGTCGGCCACCGTCCTGGATAAATAATACGTCATTAATTAATTACCATTATTGGCCGACATCTTAGCTTTATAAGTGACGTCACCAATAATTCACTAATTGGAGATACAAATGACGTCACCAATTGGGTTGCTATATCGATTTACTACGGGGGCCATCATTTTGAATTCCTCGGACTAAGAAAATTTGACGCCAAAGGGAGGTGGTAGCAGACCCCAAGAAAACAAGAAACGTGATGAGCAAGAGCTAACGCTCTTAAATGTTTTTGATGCGAACAGTTTCACTATGCCAGCTTTTCGAGCTGTCAGCGCGGCCGCAAGTTTGACCTTGAATGTAGCTAGAGGTCAAACAAGGAGAGAAAGGAGAGAGAAAAAAACTTTATTGGCGCCAAAAATTGGTCGATTCAGCGGGACCCGAGTGTCTTCATGTTGAAATTCCGAGTCTTCCAGGGGTGGTGCCCTTATTCCAGGGCCCCACTGAGTCTTGCTACCTCATACGCATGCTGGACCAGTCCTTTTTGGACCGCCAGCACTCTGCTGGTGAGCAGGCTCTCCCACTGTTTTGCATTGAGCACTTTTAGTTTATGGAATGAATAATTGTTTTAACACTCTCATGTAATATGGTATAAAGTGGGGGTGGCTCCACACCACTTGCATGTGTCCGCTTACTGGTTCGGAAACATATTGTGAAGTATGTGTAAGTTATAAAAGCTTCCTGTTTGCAGTCTACGCCAACCGACTGCCTCATATTGCGTTTATAGCTGGTGTGGTGGAGGATACGCTATCCTCTGTAGTAATTTAGGATTTCCGCGTACGATGGTTCCACCGTTGTGGTGGGCTCAGGGTCACTTGATGTATCTGCTCGGTTGGTAAGCTCGCGAGCTAGGTCGTCGGCCCTTTGATTCCCAGTCACCCCGGTGTGCCCCGCTTGTGCTGTATGTGTCCTTTTTGTCGCTTGTAGCGCTTTTGTTCCCAGTGTGCCCCGGCACCCAGAAAATTTTGTGCTGAATTTCTTTGTTCGGGGGTCCCGCCTGGAGGACGATGCGTAGCTCTCCCTTTCTGATCCTACCATTAGTGTAGTGCCTGCATGCTTCTTTGGAGTCCGTGATTATTGTGAGCGATTTATTTCTGCGGTATCCTTCAGCTACTGCGAGAGCAACAGCAGCTTCTTCCCTCTCGGATACTCTGCAGCCGCTCTGTGATATACTGGTGACTAGGTCCCCTTGATGGTTCACCACCACCGATACTACCCTCTGTTCCTTCGTGCTTCTGTTCCATCGATGCAAAGCCACATCTGTGAATACTACACTTGTTTTTTCAGCTAAGTTAAGTGCTTTTCTACATACTCTGCTCTCGCAGCCCTTCTCATTGCGTGCAGATTAGGGTCCATGTTGCGAGGGATTGGGCACACCCTGAGTGTTTGGCGAATGTTACCAGGTATGCCCGCATCCCTATCTTCCACTTCTTCACTTATGTAGCCCAGCCTTCGGAGGAGCGCTCGGCCGGTGGTTGACTGCTGGAGCCTGTACATTTGGGCCCCTATTTGAGCTTCCTTTAGCTCGTAAAACGTATTGTGGACTCCCAACTTGACGAGATTCTCGTTTGACGTATTTCTTGGTAGATTTAGGGCCGTCTTGAAAGCCTTCCAGATTAAAGTGTCTGCTTGTTCTTTTTCGTGCTGTGTCATCTTGTGGTAGGGGAGTGAGTATGTTATGCGGCTGACCACCAGGCTCTTGACTAACTTGATCGTGTCGCTCTCCTTCATGCCAAATCTTCTCTGTGATACTCTGGTGATCATTCTGCTGACCTGTTGCATTGATAGTTGGAGAAGGCTTAGGGTGTGGCTGCTCTTCCCGCTGCTTTGGATCCACATTCCCAACACTCTGATCACGTTGCGTTCCGGGAGGACGTCCCCTTCAATTTTTATGTTGTATATTTTTTTGGATGGTCTCTTGCCCACTCGTAGAATTACCGACTTCTCCTTGGAGCATGCCAGGCCTCTCTCTCTGACGTAGTTCTCCACGCATGTGGCTGCCTGCTGCAGGAGATCTTGTTTTTGCCCTGGGCAGCCCTGGCTGATCCAGATCGTTATATCATCGGCGTACATAGCGTGCTGTATCCCCTCTATCTGGCTCAGCTGTCTGCCTAGCCCAATCATGGCTATGTTGAAGACCGGCCAGATCACTGAGCCTTGCGGAGTGCCTTTGTTTTTTTGTTTCGAAGACCTTGCTGCGTAGGTCCCCCAGTCCAACCGTAGCTGTGCGGTTTGACAGGAAGGCCCTTACTTTGTCGTGTACTCTTCTTCCGCAGTTGGTGGTGGTTTGCCCTTCCATGATGGTGTCATGGCTGACGTTATCGAACGCGCCCTTGATGTCCAGTGCCATGATGATGTTCTCCACTGTTTTGGGGGCGGCTTCTGCGACTTCCTCCTTGATCTGTAACAGGATTTCCTGCGTCGATAGATTTGTTCTGAAGCAGAACATACTGTGCGGGTACAGATCTTCATCTTCCAGGTATTGTATTCTCCTTGTGCTGACTCTCAAAAAGTTTTCAAGAAAATAAAGCCTGTCACATCTCTCGGTGGACACCCGAACCGTGGCCGTAAGAGAGGGAAATTGAAACGAAAATTGGTTTTAAGGAAAAGAAATTACGCTTGTCTCCATATATCGGTGGAAACCCCAATCGCGCCGTAAGGAAGGAAAGTGAGATGAAAGTTCGTTTTAAGGAAAGGAAATTACGCGTCTCACATACCTCGGTGCACACCCGAACCGCGTCTTAAGCGAAGGAAAATGAAAGTTGGTTTTAGGAAAAGGAGATGACGCCTGTCGCACATTGCGCGATTTCCTTTCAACAAAAATCATTTCTTTTTTATTCGGAATTCTGACACTATCTGCAAGGTTTGCGCGTCGTTTGGAACCGGATTTCTTTCCATGTCTTCGAACATGACGGAGAGGCAGCTCACGGAATCCGGACCGACTTCGAACCCGACCGCGGCGGCTGTTTTTATGGAGGAAAAACGCTAAAGCGCCCGTGTGCTGTGCAATGTAGGTGCACGTTATTGATCCCCAGGTGGTCGATATTGTTCCGAAGCCCTCCACTACGGCACCTCTTTCTTCCTTTCTTCTTTCACTCCCTTCTTTATCTCTTCTCTTACGGCGTGGTTCAGCTGTTCAACGATATATGAGACAGATACTGCGCATTTTCTCCCCCCCCCCAAAAAAAAATCCCAATTCATATTATTATTATTATTATTATTATTATTATTATTATTATTATTATTATTATTAATATTATTATTATTTTTATATATTCGCATGCAAGAGCAATAATACATTTGTAATTATATGGGCGTGTATACTAAGCTGGAATGCGCAATCACCGAGACCGGTGCGCACCTCGCTGGTGCATGTTGGTGGATGCCTTCGCTCTGCGACTTACAGAGGGGGAGCGGCGAGGCGGCGTACGATGTGGGCACGTAGGAACTGCTGCCGCCGCGGAAGCAAAACCGTTTATTGTAATCAAAACATTTGCAATATTGCCTTGCGTCTAAAAGTAAGCTGGTCATAACATCATCAACGCATTCCGCGTAGCGGTTCTGTCGCGTTCAATCAAGGGTTGACTGTGCGAACATCAAGCTACCTCCCGTGTCCCTCCGAGTGAGTTCGCTGGGAATGCTTTGCATGTAAAAGCACTGACTGGAAATCGCACTGCGGACTCACCGACTGCGCCGAATATTTTCGTTCTAGTCGCAGCAGGTGAAAATTGAAAGCTCTGCGTGGACCTTTTAATTGAAAAATAATATTTGAAAATCCCTGCTCGCAGTACAGGCAACCGATTAGGGAAACACACATCACCGCGCGCGTCCCTTACACCAATGACGTCAGTGAGCAGAAGACGCAGCTTTACAGCTCGCCCCTTCTGCCCACTGATGTCATCGGAGTAAGGGGCGAGCGCGGTGAGATGTGTCGCCCTAATCGATAGTGAGCTACTGGGAGCCGCGATATTTTTTTAATTGTTCTTAAATTATAGGGCTCAAGCAGGGCTTTTAAATTTCACTAAAATGCCTACAAAGACCACCCCTACAGAACTGTTGCACTAGAATATGCCTTCAAAATCATTTCAGGGTCCCTTTAAACGACGAAGCGAACAGGAGCCGTCAACGCAAGGCCTCGGCGCTCTCTTTTTCTCGCACATGGATCTAACTCTTTTACGTGAGAGGGTTAGTATCCCAGTGTCGGAAAAATGATGGAGGCATCTCAGCAGTTCTTGTCAAGTGTAAATCCGAGAACACTGATATTGGTCGCTGGGTGTGCCACTGAGTTGTTGTCAGGGGATTAGGGGAATGAGCGTTGGCACATTGCAGCAGCTCGCTTTGCACGTTTCGCTGCATTGTGATGGTGTCGTACTATGTTCGCTGTTAACTGCCTCCTCCGGCGACGCTTTGCTGTCTCGCCTGATGTGTACTCCATCCCAGTAGTTCCTCGCAGCACTACCAAAGCTGCGATGAGTGCACAGGCGCCGCTCTGGCGCTGCGGAATTTAGTGCCAGTATAAAAGAGTCATACGGGCATGTGGGAGAGCGTGCTGTAAAATGCGCATGTTCCAAGCGCTAATTCATACCGAACCTTAACGTACGCTCGCGGTACGTACGCTATTTCTCGAGTTAATCGTGCGCGACATGTGCGTGCTCGAAAAAATGTTTTCGAAAATGGCGCCGCCCTTCGGAACGACCGCTCGCCTCGGAGCGAATTCGTCGTTGTTACTGCAGTTTTCAGTCCGTTCACTGGCCATAAATGGGATATCAGGCTTTTGCTTGGTCTCATCTCACATATACCAAAACGTATGATCTATAAATTCGCTTTATTTTTTATTTAAAGTGACGATTCTTCCGCTCCAAGTCGTAATAATAATAATTAGTAATAATTGGTTTTTGGGGAAAGGAAATGGCGCAGTATCTGTCTCATATATCTTTGGACACCTGAACCGCGCCGTAAGGGAAGGGATAAAGGAGGGAGTGAAAGAAAGGAAGAATAGGTGCCGTAGTGGAGGGCGCCGGAATAATTTCGACCACCTGGGGATCTTTAACGTGCACTGACATCGCACAGCACACGGGCGCCTTAGCGTTTTTCCTCCATAAAAACGCAGCCGCCGCGGTCGGGTTCGAACCCGGGAACTCCGGATCACCAGTCCTAAAGAGGAACCTCGGTTTGTTGAGAAAAATGATTCTCGTTTTAAGAACTAGATGGCGCCACTAAGCCGACTTGTTTTGTCTCCGTTTGCACACTCGTAAATAAAAGTGCGAATGCACAAATGGCGTAACGCCCCGCGAAGTGCTTGTGTTTATCATACGTAAGCGTGCTTACGCTTATGATGTATACAGGGCCTCGTTTTATACTTTTTTTTAACCATATCTGTGTACGCCGCTAGCAGACGACACGCTGCCGAATAGGTGCAGATGAACACGCTTAACGCGCTCGCTAGATTGGCTAAGGAGGTTACTGCCTTTGAATGTGCTGCAGATAATGGAGTATACACGCGTGCAATTCAACTTCGGATGAAGAAGAGCGGCTGCCAGATCGAGCGGCCGTGACACTGGGCGCCGGATTTCCTAGCGTTACTGGTGGAGCCCCAGGCTTGTGTTGGTGGCGGCCTAAATATACAGGCAAATACACATCTTCCAGTAGACAGGATAGATGGATTGCGTTTGTTTATTTTGTTCGTTCAAATTTCGCAGTGCACATGAACAGTGTCGAAAGCAAGCAGATTCGAAAGGTTTTCACCGCAGAGTGCCGCAAAGAACTTCTTGTTCGCGAGCACCAAATTTGACGAAGCCAACGTGGCAGTCCCGCAACCTTCCTTGCGCTGCCAGGCCGACACGTGGCGCATTGTACATGGGGCCACGCGCACGCGGCACCCACCTTACCACGAACTCATCAGTACACAAGAAGGAAACATACAGAGGGCTGGAGCTTTTTGAAGAGCGTAATTTTGGAATTCGAAGCCTTTCCGGTAATAAACCTACTTTAACTTGGTAAACTCCCCTCGCTCGCATGACCAGCACAGAACATTATGCCCACAAAAGCCAACAAGTGCTCTCAAACTTATCTCTCATGCTTATCAGATTTCGTTCAATTCCGAAAGTTTCAAAGAATGAAGAGGCAAATGATATGAAGCAGCTGATAAACGTAAAGGCAGAAATTCCCGGGCAGTAAGTCAAAAATGACCCTTTAAGCATATGCCTCCCAGAATCAAACCTTTAGAAGCGAGGAGTACAATATTAAGTAATAGGGTGCATTTCCTTCGTGAAGATCCTCCCGGAAATTAAGCCCCTTACATTGACAACTCTAGAATAAAGCAGCCGATGCCCGTCAAGGCGTCCGGCTAATCACATTGACCGATTCTCATGATGTGGTCAATCTCCTAAGGAGGTGGATTTTGAATGGAGATTATTCACGTGTTAATAGGATTAACAGTGATGTCATGAAAACGGATTGGCCCCACAGCCTGGAGGACCTCCTTTGAGGGGATCTGCTGCTTCCTTCTTTAGTTGTATCTGACTATTTTACGGAAGGCAAGCTGGTGAGAGGAAAATACTCTGTAACCCTCTCCACTGCGCGTCAACAACCATTTCCGTTAGTTCATTGTTGCAAGCATCAGGTGGGCTGTTCAATCGCGTGCCTTACGCACTGCAGATCAACCTTTTTTTTTTCAATTGACTTTTACTCGTTCATGGATTTGTATTCCGTTATCAATATCACTCTCTGTTTCAAGTTTGCCAGGACAGTACTTCGTGAACGTGGACTGCACAAATAATCAAAGAAATATGAAGCGTGTCGCAGAATGAGCGTGCGGGAAGCATGCAAAGGCAAGTCTCAGGGCGGCCCTGACTTGTTTCTGCTACACCGCTTTCCCGTCGACCTGGAATTATAAATTGGCAGAAAACATCTTGAGAAAACGTGCAACAATTCGTTGCTTGCGCCTCCTATTGGACTCGGTTGAATAGAAATGCCCGACCTGCCCATCCTATTTTATCTAGAAATTGTACTACACGGGAGGACCCAAGGACTGGAATAGATAGTCTGGATGCTACTGCGACAGAAAGAGTACTTGGAGACTCCCTCGAGATACTTCGGTCTATTGGATAAAAAGATACAATACAGAGCCTGAGCGACATAGCAGAGCACCTGCGAGCCAATAAATCTGCATTTGGCTTGTAAGAGCTGGATACTTTGCTGTTGCCTGTTGTTGAAGACTATGCATCGTGGTATGATGCTGAGTGAATGCAAGAGCGGATTTTTTTATTACCTAATGACGCCGGCGGCAAAGCTTGGATTCTACCTGTTTGTACCTTCCCCAGCGAAAAGCAAGAGGGCTGCAAGAGAACTTAGGGGTAACATCTAGATTTGGGAGAGCAACATTAATTCTAGCTCACGAGGCGGAGGTGAAGAAATTCAGCGCAGTCCATTTTCTGCATGGCGAGCTATGCACAACAACCTCACAAGACTAGGGTCATTCTGAAGCTTCTGTACGAGAATAAACAGCGAATACGTTATTCTCAAGTCTTCATGGTGTACTCTTGCGTCATTTCACGATATCATAACACTCCTCATATAGACCTGAATTGAAATGCGAACAGCGGAGAGCGTAGGCAAAGGTCTAGTTAACGTCGTCTGCCGGCCATCATCAAGGTTGGCGCTCTCACCCGGTCAGCAAAAGTTTTTATACTGTTTTATTTGATGTTTTAGTTCTCGCTTTGCCACTAGAGCGGCACATTAATGCTTTCCGCCAACCGCAACTCCCGTAGTCCGGTGGTCGCTGCCGGGAGCGACGGTGGCCCGCGCTGTTGAAGCGAGTGCCCCTGGCTTATAGTGGCCTGCGGAGCTTTTATTTTGCTTCCATCATCAGTCTGTTCTCAGCGTCTTGTTGCGACCCAGCGGCGAAGAAGACCGGTCAATTCGCGGTCACTTTAAAGTGCGAATGTGGCGCTCAAGCGGCAAAGCGAAAAAAAGGAGCGGCAAAGAAAGGAGGGAAAATGTGTAGCAAAACGAATGAATGCGCCTCTCTCTAGTGGCGAAAGGCAGGCATAAAGTGGTGGTGGTAGGCAGAACACTGGCCCGACAGCAACTGCCAGCCCTTCATGCTCAAAATATATCTGGCCAAAACCGAAAATTGAACGACAATAAAAAACACTTTAAAATGTGGTACAAAAAATGTTCTCGTACACTCAGATAGAAATACTGCATAGTGCTGGCCAAGCGGCATGGAGGGATACAGTTTTAGAATAGCGCAACCGAATTCACGGGCTCTTTATTCGCAAGACGTAAGGCCGCTGAGGTTGAGAGGCGGTAATTTAAAATGAATTTAGTTTTCAACTACTGTCGCTATGCACAAAGCGCCAGATGATTTCAGAAAAGGAGTGTTGCATCAAATGCGGCTTCTTTCAGCTGAAGCACCCACCCTATCTCGTCGTGATTGAAGGAACTTGGTATTATGTTGATTTTTGCTGTCATGACTGGAGCGCCCTGTGTAGACATTTGCGCGTGATGAGAGAACAGCCCACTTGTGCGAAGCTATTTCTTTTTTTTTTTGTCATGCGCGTTGCAGGTTCCTCGCTGAAAATCTTCGGCGGTCTCCTAACCACCTCGAAGGGAAGATGCTGAATCGTGTGTTACTGATGCCACTTCGCCTAAGAAAGGAGACAGAAAAGAAGGCTCATCCGTTTTTGGGGAAAGACAAGTTGCGCGACGTGGTGTCTGGTTGCAAATGGACAAGCCCACACTAGGCAGGGAAAGAGACGGGTGCCGTCAAAAAGAGTGCTGCTTGTCTCAGCCATTAAAAAAAAGTATCAATTATACCGCCAATATTTTTTTTTATTTGATGCTGTAAGTCCCATCAGGGACTGTAACAGGAACGGCTCTGAATGATACAGTTGTAGTGCGCATGTTGGTAAGTAAACAATTTGAACAATAACATATGGCAAAAATAGTTATTAAATCGGTTAGAGACATCAAGTTGAGGAACAAATAATAGGCGGCAAACATGATGACAAACATACCAAAAAAGGAAATCGGCTGCAGTTAGTGTTGTATTTGCAATCTAGGTACAAACAAAACGGTAAAAATAAACAGGGCAGAAAAGTGTGGAAAATGAGAATAACTACTGAGAAACACTCGTATAGCTCGAGGAAAACATGAGTATTTGAATATGTCAGTACGGAATGAAAACTCGTTTAATTTTTTGTGTGAGGTTGTGGCGGGTCGATGTAGTTTTTGTGGTCGTTACGTATTTTGTAGCGGGCACATTTAGTTGGTTGTGTATTAGCTGATACATAATTTTAAGGCTAGCGAATTTTGCTCTGTTCTCCAAGGTTAGGAGTTCTGCACGTTTTAGTAAAAGTGTTGGTGAGTCTGTAAGGGAGTGTTTATTATATACACATCTTAGTGCCTTTCTCTGCACCCCTTCAAGTTTTTTAATGAGCTTGCTAGTAAAGGGAAACCAAACGGTGTTGCCGTATTCTAGAATTGGTCTGACAATAGTTTTATATGCTAGTAATTTTGTTTCAGAGGGTGCTAGTTTAAGGCGTCTGTTAATGAAGAAGACTTGTTTTAGTGCATTATATGTGATGATATTAACGTGAGATTCCCATCTGAAATCAGAGGTTAGTGTCACACCAAGGTACTTGTGCTCAAGGACAGATGCACGATGAATATTATTAAGCGTGTACTGAAAAGCTGATGTGTGTTTTTTCCTAGTTATAGATAAAAGAACAGATTTATTTAAATTGATGTCCATGTGCCAGTCCTGACACCACTGGTACACTGCTGTTAAGGCGTTGTTTAAAACTATATGATCATCATGAGAGTTAATTTTTCTTGTAAAGGACACAGTCATCTGCAAAAAGTTTAATATTCTGTGAAACACAAGCTGGTAGGTCATTTATAAATATTAGGAACAGTACTGGTGCTAGGACACTTCCATGGGGTACTTGGGGTACATCGCTTCACAAAACGAAACACCAAGACAGAAACGGAAAGGAAACAAAAAAAGGATTAGAACAAAGTGGGGGGCTCGATAAAAGTATCTACTTCGAAAAAATAAACTCAGCGGAAGGGTGCAGAACCAGAGAGGACGAAGCTATGTCTTCGTCTTTTCGCTGATTTTATTTGTTCCAAAATCTCCACCAGCTTGCGCAGCTCACCACACTACTGAAAGATATCGACGGTCACAGGAAACAACTCCCCCCAAAAAGAAGACTGCGTGCCATTTCTGGGAAAGAATGTAGTCATATTAGGCGGGCTGATACCGCTGACACACGAGCACTTACGATCGTGGCCGAGACCATAGCTGGTTTTCAGGGGTGCCCGACTTATTCTTACCTTGCCACCTCTTCCCGTCCCCATTCTTGTTTCCACCCTCGCCACTTCGTTCAATTTCGTTGGCGCCTGTCCTGTTGTGTTCGTGTGCCTATTTTGTCGTTGTTTTCGCGCCGTCCTGACATTGTTGTGCAGAGCTGGCCTATTTATTTACGGCAGTTTTCTCTGGTAAACAGCACTAACTGTTTTCTGAATGTCACCTCTCTAAATTGCCAAAGCTAGAAAAAATCCTCTGCAGGTTCATGTCCTCCAGGTCATCGTGCACCCTTCCCACGTCATACTTTCTTTCCCCTCAAAGGTGCTTCCTCCTCTGAGCGAAGAACCTAGGGGCTAGCGGACAGAGGGTTTCACTCTACCCTTTTTTTATTTAGCTTTTTTGTTATCAGAGCCCCATCTTCCTGGTTGGTGTCTAGTGTGGATACCCATGTGCTAGATGTATAGAGTTGCATTAGCTTACTAAAGGGGAACTATTCTTCTCTTTAGGCGTGCTTCTTGGTAACTAATCGCGAAGTCGCCTGTTCATCATCCGTTGTTATCGCCGTGTCGTGAACTATAGAAGTTGCACCGACATCGACAACTCTCGATGAGATGTTCATTTCATGGAGTATGCCTTACATAGCACCGACCCCAAGAACAACAGAGAAAACTGGAACACTGGCTTGTTTATATTGTATTTGTTTTCACAAAATTTTCTTGTTTTACTTAATGTAATGCTAACTCTTCCTAGTTCGCTCTGGTCGTGGTGCACTTGCAGCAGGACTCTGCAACGGAATATAGGATCACAAGCACTCTGCATCTGGTACATAGTGTTTCGAATTTCGTAAGGCAGCAGAAGAGAGACACATTATGAAGCGATCAGCACGATCCAGCGTGTGCAATCTCGGTCAGTGATCTACAGAAGAGAGGGGGGAATGCATGGAGGCTGAAGAGAAGGCCACTCTCTTTGGCTGTCGGGCAGTGACACAAATGTATCACGAGAAGTAAAAGGGAGAGGGATATGTATATTGGGGGGTAAGAACGTTCGCTGTAAGGAGGCAACGCCTTGCGACATGACTACGCATGTGTAAAAACATGTAGCGAAATTTCATTGCCTTTGTTTACTCATCTCGTGTAATGACTTCATAACTTTGGCTATGGACTATCGGTGACAAAAGTGGCATACTCCACGCAGCGGAAGCCGGAGCAACGGGAAACTAGTGTTCCTGTATATGCTCCCGCTGGGAGCAGAGTTACGCGACTGCTTTCCTCGCGCCGCTCTTGACGCCATTCGCCGAGCGGCCGTCACGTGATTCTGCTGACGACGTCTGTTCCATTTTGAAGTGGAGGAGCCGACTTCTCAGGCGCTACGCCGGTTCCTCGTCAGCCCCAGTACCCTCTCGACTGCCATCGTGATTGGACGCGTCCGGTGCGGTCTGCTGCGGTGTGTTCCCGCCTTTTACATGCGCTCCAGTTGTATATATTGTTACGTGGTTGCAAGCCAAGGAAAGCACGACATGATGACAGAATGAAGATATGATTTAATGGCTCAAGGGCCTAGCGCGAGCACTCCGTCCCGCGCCACTGCACTCTTCTTCGTCTTCATAACATGACCCCGGTCCTCAGAGCGATCGTCCCGATCGATTGCTTGAATTACGAATGGTGAGGTGACGATGAGGATGATCAGGAAGGATAGAAGAAGATGAAAGGCTTGCCACAAAGATGAAGGAGATGATCTGGTGGACGGCTGCCCCCGGAGCTTCAGGTCCAGCGGTCGGTCACCCACTGCCGAAGGTCAAGGGTTGAGGGATCGCCGCACAGCCTGGGCGGGGGTGCCGTCTTGGTTCGGGTCGTAGTCGGGTCATCGTACGTCAGGTCCTGGTCGTCGTGTCTTGTGTTCGGGGCTGGGGACGGGGCGGGGAAAGCGGCTGGTCGGTTCTGGTCAGTTCGAGCTGGGGTTGAGCCGGGCGGCGGAGCCCAGGTCCCCTCGGCCGACGACGAAGGCGAGCAGAAGGCGGTGATTCTCCGGGGACTAGGATGACGATGAGAACCCAGCACCTCACACCAAATGTTACGTGGTGGCAAGCCAAGGAAAGCACGACATGATGACAGAATGAAGATATGATTTGTTGTTGTTGTTAGCCTATCAAAAGATGGCACATACCCACACTGGGGGATCGGCCAAGAATCGGGTGGCTATTACCGGAACGCAGTTAACAAAAAGGAAAAAGAAAAAGGAAAAGGAAAGATATGATTTAATGGCTCAAGGGCCTAGCGCAAGCACTCCGTCTCGCGCCACTGCACTCTTCTTCGTCTTCATAACAATATTTTGATAGTGTGCAGTTACGGCAGCCTCCAAATATGACGGGGTGCAGTGCGCCAAACTGCAAGAACCGTACCGAAAGCGGCAAAGCTTTTTACGCAGTGAACAAGCTTTGCCTAGGCTATTTAACTATTTTATTCGTTAAGAATACCCTTAAGGCTCCACTGACAAGGATGTTAACTGCTTTCCTCGCGCCGCTCTTGACGCCATTCGCCGAGCGGCCGTCACGTGAACAGTCCAAAACAAAGATATTTCAGAATGCAGAGAAGGTACATATAATTCAAGTAGGTCAAGAGAAAACGCAATAGGGCTCAGGGAAGAACGAGGAAATAATAGCACCAGAAAGAGATACACATAACTTTTCGAGATCCTTGGAAACTCGTATACCACAACTAAGCTGCAGTGACTTAAGGCAGGCTTCTCTAACTTTCGGATGTTAAAGAAGTACGGCACGTGATGTGTTTTGGCTTGAAGAGATGACCATGGCATAGGAAAAAAGCAGTGGAGGGCTAGAAGTCAGAGCAACAAAGGGTACGTATATTTTGTGAAAGATAAGCGTGCGAGTTTGCGATATCTGTGCCTTTGGTTGGTAAGATTTACTTGCTTGCAAAATGCATTGTTTTAGACTGCCCGCATTCACACCGTATGCAACGTGGTTTCACAAGCTTCGTGCAACATCTGTGGTCGCAACCCTATAGAATAATGTATTCCAATGTGGTTTTGCACCCGCCGCGGTGGCTCAGTGGTTAGGGCGCTCGACAACTGATCCGGAGTTCCCGGGTTCGAACCCGACCGCGGCGGCTGCGTTTTTATGGAGAAAAAACGCTAAGGCGCCCGTGTGCTGTGCGATGTCAGTGCACGTTAAAGATCCCCAGGTGGTCGAAATTACTCCGGAGCCCTCCACTACGGCACCTAATTCTTCCTTTCTTCTTTCACTCCCTCTCTTATCCCTTCCCTTACGGCGCGGTTCAGGTGTCCAACGATATATGAGACCGATACTGCGCCATTTCCTTTCCCCAAAAAACCAATTATAATTATAATGTGGTTTTGCAGGGAGATGCATTACCAAACTTCTCTTCATCGCACAACTCACGCAGGTTGTTCATTTCCAAGCATTTATGCGCCATTAATGTCTTTACTGCGAGCTATCGATGTCATTCCGCGATCTTTCTGTTGTGCTGTATGATATTTTCGGAAAATCACATTATTTTTACGGCGTTTTTTTACAACGAAGTATGATGTGCTTAGCCCTGATCCCTGAGACAGTATAAAGAAAAAGGGATGCCTGCAATCAGGTGCCGTTTCTATGCTTACAAAAAAAGCGTGCTGCTCTACAACGCCAGCCCCGTCATGATCCCAGCTCCTGTGCGCTCGAGGAGCTGCTTTCCCGCACAGCTTGGAACAAAATGGCGGACCTTCGCGCAACTCTGCTCCCTGCGGGAGCATATACAGGAACACTACGGAAAACTGCATCGTAGCGCCATCTAGAGGCGGCATCTGGGATCGAGGAAGCCAATGGGAGCCCTTTATTATCTGCAGGTGCGTCGCTTGGCTCGTTTCAATATTTCGTGCTTTAGATGGCGTTACGATGCAGTTTTCTTTTTCTCCGGCTCCTGCTGCGCGGAGTATACCACTTTTGTCCCGGATAGTACATACAAGTTTCAGACTCCTGGGCGCGAGGCATGAGGCATAAGAAGGTCAGAAGAAGGTTTATTTGCGGCTGTTACATGCATTCCGTTTCGAGTAATACAGCAGGACTCCCACAGTTTGCCCCGCACATCAGTGGGCACACAGTGTAGATTTTCTGGGTCTCACACGCGGCCTGGTACGCCGCTGACGACTCCGAAACCCAGGCCCGAGGTGCGAACCGCAGGAGGTTTTCTTGTCACGATGAATTGCAGCGACGTCCGTGGAGGTGAAAGGAATCCATAACTGCGCTCTTTGGAACTTGAACACATGGGCTAGTCCGTAGCGATCCGAGCCCACCGTGCGTTGACATCGTTCCGCTATCTTCCGTCCGTGAATCCTGAAGTCAAACACCTGTTGGAGGGTAGCCTCGGTTGGGTATCCCTGCTCCTCCGGTTGCCGCTGTCCCCCCAAGGGGTGTAATGCGGTGACGTTAGCGCCCATGCTGGAGCTTCCCGGATATGATATGCCCGCCGTGAACGCCGAGCAGCCCGTTTGCTCCTGCAGGACAAAGTTGAATAAAGAGCTTTACTAAGGGGGGTCGACAGCATGCAGATTAGAATTGCTCCATGCAGCACCGTTTCGGCAGAAATGTGAATAGCTAAATTGTAAACCTCACCAATTTTACTTTATTTACACATTCATTTCCATCAGCATTAAGGGATAAAAATATATCGCATTAAAATCAATTGTCTGTAGTTTATTATCTAAGTAAGGAACATAAAGCTTTTTGAACAATATATCATAAATTTGAGGCTTTAAATCGCGGGAAATTTCTTTTACGGTCATCTTCAGTCCACACAGTTTCAAAATATCACCTGGAGATTATAAGCTGCAACTGCGATATTTCATCTACCAAGCTGCGACATGTAGGCCGAGAGGACTAGCTAGGTGTCGAATTTGTCTCGGCTCTCGTTGGGCGTGAAACGTGCATTCAGCGGTAACAACACAACTCTTCTCGAGCCAAACCGCCAAGAAATGGTGTGAAAGATTCCACAGCATCCTGAAACTGGCGTTAAATTTATTGAAGTGCAAAACACCATTCTAATACCTCAACCGGCGCGCAGAAGGCAGCACCGCGCGGAACATACAGAATCAGAGGCAGAATCAATGTTTCCGGCCCAACACTACTAAGCCTAATACAAAACCTAATATTCCCGGCACTACGGTTTTGGTCGTAGTGCTCTTTAAGATGCTGGCAAACACACAGGTGCAACTTTCGCTTGAAATTTTCTTTCTGCTCTAACTGAGTCATCCGCAAAACGCAATATGCCCTGCCGCTGTGGCATAGTGGTTAGAGCGCTTGGTTACTGAGCCGGAGTTCCCGGGTCGGAGCCTGGCAGCGGCGACAGCGTTTCGATGGAGGCGAAACGCAGATGCGTCATTGTATAATGCGATGCCAGTGCACGTCAATGGTCCCTTGGCTGTCGAAATTATTCCGGAGCCCTCCAATATGGCACTTCGTTCTCTCTTTCATCTTTCTCTCCCACCTTCCATTACGGCGCGGTTCTGGTGCCCTACGAGATGTGAGAAAATTACTGCGCCACTTCCTTTCCTCAGCAACCAAATAGCAAAATTTAAGTCAACAGAACAATCACCTCATATGCACCCTAGAGTTACCTCATCTGGCACACGCGTGATGGAAAGGCATATACAATGCCCGAGGAATATTTCATGCGCCCAGAGAAGCAAATGTAAGCTCAGCATACCACGTGGGTGCCACTTGTGTCGATGTGATCTCGGTGGACACATCTGGGAACAAAAACCGGGGCCTCGGGGTTCAGAGCCGAGCACTGCATGAAGGCAGAAAAAGGAATCAATTTTAGCACACAATGAGCAATGCCACTTCGTAAGATTAAATAAAATAAGCAGTGCAATTCAATAACGTTGGCATAAAACAGAAGGCAGGCTTTAAGGTCGCCCAATATTGACAGGAGTATTAAAAATCATAACGAATATGTTGAACGAAACACTCACGAATATATGGCACGTTATTTCGAATCGGGAAAAAAATGAGCCGTAAAAATGAAGACACCCAATCAAGCATTCAAATCATAATAATGAGGCGTCACTTAAGAATGTTCACGTAGATTCTCGAGCTTCAGCCAAGAATTGAGCCTTAACAAAGGAAGCCATCCTATCACTCATGCAAAAACTAGTAATGAGGCGTCACTTACGATGGAACCGGCAGCCACACCGAGTGGGTCGAAATAAGGCAGGTGGTTCCCTCTGTGGGTGTAGCACCGTCTCAATTCAGGGCAAGCATAGCACTGGAAGAGAGGAAAGAAAAGGGACAAATCGCTAGGCATGCATACATACCTTCACATAGGGCATAGTATAAAGGAGGAACTGTTTCTATTTCTATGCACTCCTCTAACATACTAGCCAGCTTAGCTCTTACTGCGCTTATGTCTTAAGAACCTTCTTCGCTGAAACCGTATCATATTTGGAAAACACAAACAGCCTGGCTGCATTTACCTTTACGTACACCTCCATCGTGGTCGTCTAGTAGACTTGCAAAACTTGGAGCCTAGATCGCTACTAGATGAAGTAGTTCGAAATGGTCCTTTTTATACGCGTTCACGGTATTTCTCGGGGCGTAGCTTAAAGCATAGTCCAATCGCTGGCCGTTCTTAGCTGTCCATGGTTGGACCTCTCCCATCTACCATCTCCTAAATTCCTCCCCCCAAAAGTATGAAAAGCTTGCTGAACAGAGTCAGGAAGATTCTGCGGTATGTCAGCACTAAAGCCGACTATCTCTTATCTACTTCCGGTCGGACTAAATAATCGGGATTGCAAGCTTACAGCTTAGTCACCTTTAACAATGATAGGAGCTGGTTTGCATGCATAAGAGGTGGACAAAAGTTTTATCACCACGCGGATGCAGGAGGGCAGCCAGTTCAGCAGCAGGTGGAAGGAGGGGATGCAGTGTGCTCTGTTAATCCGGGCTCAGCAGCACTTCTTCAGGCCTTGAGTCATCCTAGTCTCCTCAGCCCCCCCCCCCCCCCCCCCCCAACCTATTCTCCAGTAGTGTGTGCTGGGGCCAAGGTGTGACCGCAACGACCATCGAACGCGAAAAACATGATGACGTCTTTTTGAATGTTGGTGTTATAAATGGCGTGGCATGCCTGTATATTTATATCTGGTTTGATATTTTAAGAAATCCCTGAAGGCCCTCGCTAAATAGTTTTTAGGCCATCTCCTTTAGTCCACTCCCCAAAAAATATGAAAAGCTTGCTGAACAAAGTGACCAAGCTTCTGTGGTATGTCAGCCCTAAAGCCAATTATCTCCAACACACTTGAAGCTGCACTAAAGAAATTAGTATGGCCATCTTTGAACTTAACCACCTTTACAGATAACCGGAGGAGGTTTGTGTGTATAAAGCATGAGCAAAGGTTTTCTCACTATGTGGATGCAGGGCGAATCCACTTTGCAGGGCGAATCCACTTTAGAAGTAGGTGGAAGATAAGTTTCAAGGTGGTATCGCTGAATCTGGGCTAAATATTACTGAAGCCCGACTTCTACCAAAGCGGCCGCGGCGGCTGAGTGGTTATGAATGGCGCTCGGCTGCTGGCACGAAAGACGCGGGTTCGATCCAGGCCGCGGCGGTCGAATTTCGATGGAGGCAAAATTCTAGAGGCCCATGTACTCTGCGATGTATGAGCACGTTAATGAACCCCAGGTGGTCGAAAATTCCGGAGCGCTTCACTACGGCGTCTCTCATAGCCTAAGTTGATTTGGGACGTTAAACCCCCATTAACCAAACCAAACCGACTTCTACCATGCAAGTTCTCTCCCTCTCCCCTTCACCAAGCACTTATTGTAGGCTATGCTTGCGCCTGAGAAACACGCACAAGGAAGGACGTCGGTTTTAGTTTTAAATGGCGTGGTAGCTTTGTAGATTAAGCAGGCCAATAAGTTTTGAAAAAAAAATAAATTACCTTCAGTTCTCATTATGGAACAGATGTTTGTTTATTGTTCTCACTGGCTGAACTACGTATTAGCTTTCCTTTTGCTAAGGAAGTTGCATTAACACTATCCTTTATTCCAGAGCAATTCCTCTGGTAGCTTGGAAGAGCCCATTCCGGGTGCTGAAGTGTTTGCTACACGGCAAAAATGCCTGTCGATCGTGCACCGTTTCTTGATCCACCGTACCGCTGCGCTCGAACATACCGAGCCCCTCGCAAAGCATGTTTTCACTTGCCTATTATAGTTCTCTCACTTACAAAGAGATTGAGATGCCAGTTTACGGGAGTGTTTTTAGTAATCTGGAGTGCGCAGCCACCGAACAATCCGCGATACGTCTTCGTCTCTGGATGCATGCCGGCTTTGTCATCGGTGCAGCCGTTGCACCGCCGGCGTAGAGAAAATGTTTATTTTGCCCTAGCTAGGAGGCACGCCCGCAGAATTTTAAGTGGTATTGCAGAGAACAGGATACAAGCGTGTTTCCTAAGCTGGAGTGCCCAATCAGCGAGACCGCTGTGCACGTCGCTGGTGCATGCCGGTGCCGCCTTCGCTCTAACACTGACTAAGGGGTAGTGGCGTGCAACGTCGGCACGTATAGGAACACTTGATGCGGCAGAAGCAAAATTATGTATTGGAATAAAAAATACCAAATAATGCCTTGAATATAAAAGGAAGCCGATAATAACATCATCAACACATTCCGTCTAGCGTTTCAGCAACTTTTATTCAGGGGTTGCTTTTGCGAACACCAAGCAACCTCGCGTGTCCCTCCGGCTGAATTCGCTTTACGTGTAAATGCACTGGCCGAAAAATCGCACTGCGGTGTCACCGACTGCGCCGAATATTTTCGTTCTAGTCGCAGCATGTGAAACATGGCCTAAATCACCTTTAACGGGTCCCTGAAATGTTTTCTATGGGCAGGTTCTACTGAAAGAAATGTGTACAGTTGGCTTTTGTGGGTGTTCGAGTCAGATTTGAAAGATCTGCGTGGAGCCTATAATTTAGATATAATTTAGAAAACCGCGGTTCCCAGTACCTCGCAATCAATGATGACACGCCTGACCGGGCGCTTCCCTACCCTGAGGACGTAAGTGTGAAGAAGAGCCAGCCATCAAGGTCTGCTCACTGCCCTCATCGGGGTAGGGGACGCGCGCGGTGAGATGCGTCGCCCTAATCGGTAGCGATCTACTGCAAGCCGCGATTTTGTAGCGTGAGCTACACTGGGCTACCAGCCGGGCACTTCGCGGTGGCTGGGAGAGGAAAGTTGTGCGCATACACCGTTACCATGGCAACCAGAGAGGGACAGTAGGTGGGGCGTGCGCTTCGCCGCGCGCGCGCTCCACCGTCAGAACAAAGTGCGCCGCGCGCTTTATCGCCGCCTCGCTGCAAGCCTGCTTATCACCCGAACCGCGCGTACATGCTCAGCATTGCGTAGAAAAGCCAATTGTGCACTATGCAGTTCACCCGATAGAGTGGTCCAGCGGCCACATTCTGAGTAGTCTCATTTGTAACCCAGCTGAAAGGAGGGAGTCACTGCAGGAAGGAGGAGTGTCACTAAACCTGTTTCCGTTCACAGTGAAATGACTTCCCTTTCAACACTTAACTACCCATGACTTGTGATGAGGAACTGCTATAAAGAAAGGTGAGAACATTCTTCATAAGTCGCGCTTTTGCAACTCCCATCTTGAGTGCACAGCGTGTAATCTGGAGCGAATGAGAACAAACTGCGCAAGGCATGCAAAAGGAGAGACAGACGTCTTGTTCGCGCAGTTTGTTCTCATTCACTTCATTATGAACCAACTAGCCCGCCAGAACGTCCTTCTTGTGTAATCTGGCACGCTGTTCTATCTTAAGCAAAGGAAATGCGCTAAAAAGACAGAGGAGAAGAGCACAAGGACGTGCGCTGAGAGGGTATTGTATAGCACGCGGAGAGGACGAGGGGAATCTCCAAACTTGTTTCCATTCACTCCATAAGCCAACTTGCCTTTCTCCACCTACCCCTGCTTGTGATGGCCTATAGATTCAGGAGGGTTGATGACGTCATTGCCGTGCCACGTTCCTGCCACGCAAAGTAAATAGGCCAAGTAAAAAGTCCACGTAGCCTACATGCTTTTTGTTTGCAACCTTCTAATTATACATACGCGACGCACGCCCCGCATAGGCAACCTACATGTACCACCTTGCTTAGGGTGGGAACATCTCCATACAAGGTCTTAAAACAACATAAAACGCCCATCAATTATAGTGAGCAGCGATTTTTGGCTACTTTTTTGGTTGCCCAACACCTGCTATTGTATTGGCATGGTAGACATGGCTGGACAACCCCAGCACAAAAAAGCACAAATGAGGACCACAGCACAAAGGGGGTCGGGAATATGGGCTTGGGAGCATTCTATGGAGGACCCTGCGCACAGAGGAAAAAAAAAACGGAAAATCAGAGTGCAGGGCTATGGCAAAGCTAACTTGAATTGATAGCACTGGCTGAGGGGACAATTGGTCATTTTGCTCTTTCGATTACGCGCGGTGACCGGAACCGGACGGGCTGACGACTGCGAGAGCGCTGTGACTGTGTCAAATAGACTAGTTCTTTCGTTTAATATTTTTAGAATTCAAATTTAGCCTAGTTTTAATTAGGCTAGTTTTTAGATTTAGGCTAGTTAGGTGAGCGCAGGCGAAAGAGCTGTTCAGTGGCCTAACGGCCGGGTCTATTCTGCCGGGCAGCTATAGATTTGCTGCGCTCATTTGTGGGTTAAATAGTTTAGACACTTAATTTTCCTCTTTGTATGTGATCGGCTTTTGCGGTAGGCACTTTTATTTGAGCACGTGGTTGTGAGTGGTTATTTTTTTCTAGCATCTTTTGAGCATTTTGTGGCAGCAATAATAGAGTGCTGCTAGAATGGTCAAGCAACTGAAAGTTAAATGCTAGGAGTGTGAAGCGTCGAGGAATTTAAAGGAAACGTGGTTCGAATCTGTAGAGGAGGCTGAAGGAGTGGATTTTATGTGTAAATGCTGCGTATTAAGTGCACGTCTGGACGGGCCTGACGAAGCAAACACCAGTCTAGCGTTACGTATGGATGCTCTAGAAAGAGAGCCATTTTTGCGTTCCCAGCAAACTAAGCTGCTCTTGGAGTTCGCGCTTTTCTGCCATCTTTACCTGTAGCTGGCACCGCCATGCGAGGTCACATCGGCGGACATTCCAACGCCAGCCACGTGGATGGGGCCTGCACTGACATGGACAGCAATAGGAAAGTAGGTCAGGCATGTTTATACAGGAACAGCCGCGCACACGTGACAACCAGGAAGTCTGGAGGCGATGGAGAGAAGAGAAACATGCTAATCGCAAGGAATGAGGTCATAGTCACTCATAAGAGGCAGCAAAATCCGGAAGTTAGGAGGGAAGGAGAGAATACCTTAGTGCTTATCGCTGGTGAGTCACACATGAGGAGGTGCAAAAGAACTACAATGAAACGTGTAAAGGGTGATAAGCCGATGCAGTCGGGTCATTCCCTGGCAGGACAATGGACGCAGTGCTTAGAAAGACTAAATGGGAACTTTCTGAGATTATTGCAGAGCGAGATTTGATAGTATTATTGGTGGTGCTAAATGATGTCCTGAGTGGTGAAGCCACACAGGCAGTGGAAATATTGGCTGAGGGAGTTGACGGTATAAGGGCTATACAGCACAGCATGTGCAGATCGTGGTGTGCACAGTGCCGGAGGTGCAAAAACGGAATGTAGAGGTTGCCAAAGACGTTGTGGATGTTAATCAATAAGGGGGGGGGGGGGGGGGGGAATCCGACTGTGCGGCCTGCTCGTGCCACCAGATACGGGCCGGTGTAGTTCCGGCTACTAGGCTTTGTTCTGGTGCAACGCCAGCGATGGGGATGGGTGTAGCAGGGACTCATCCTCTGGGGATGCGAACTCCATGGGAGTGGCAGCGACTCCCACGCAGCTCTGAGAGCCAGTTGCGCCCGTGAGGTTCGATGCCTGAGCGGAGGCAGCCCTGGTTATATTACCAGGCTGGACCCAAGGAACCCGGCACCGAAGGCATGTAAAAATTGCGCAAGGTTTTCAAATACATGCTATATACCTCCCTTCGCACGCGGGAGCGTGCACATCTGGCTAGCGACGTGCCGGTTTCTGTTTCCGGAGAAATCAGGTCCGCGCGTAGGTTCATAGTAGCTGGGCTCTAACCGACGCGTCGGGCAAGCGGTCTTAGGCCGGGCGCGGGGCCGCAAGGGCCGTCGCGGGACGCCGAAGAAGGGGGTTGTAGTACCACCTGTGCAAAGAACGTAGATGTGGAGTAACGGCGGAGCAGGCCTGAACGGGTCAACGCACCCTAAGCCATGTTCTTGGTATGAGGCTCCGGTCAGCCCTGCCTTGAACACTCCTCCGTAGGTATGGAGCAAGCTAGGGGAGAAAATAAGTGCATGGTTGGTTGGATGGAAGCACAGGTGGGTTCCCTTGGAGGTGTTAGGTGATGGCGCCGAGGGCCGGAGGGTCGATAGGCTGACAACTTAAGACTCTACTGGTCGGACCACACCACACATTCTTCCGGTGTCTGAGAAACCGTGAAAAACATTCGAAGGCTTGTAGCTGGGCGGTGCGAAACAACCACTGTGGTTCGGAATAACCGACGACCTTGTCTGCGGTTGGTACAGACTGGAACCAGGTGTCGTGGAGGAGCCCCAGGTAGCTAACCCGTCGTAGGTTTTCCTGTTTCCGGCGGTCGGAGCCCTTTGCGTTTGGTGGGTGGTCGGGCACCCCGTGAGCGGGGGCCGCACCATTGGGCAATTTCAACGTCCTCCCTGTCCTGGCCAGGCAAGCCAGCAATGGAGTCGGAACGCTCGAAGGATCTGAGCGAAAAACTCGCTGTCCCCATTGCCCTCCAAATTCCCATAACCCATTTACCCAACCACTTCTGCTACTTCCCAGGGGAGATCAGGGGAGTCTCCCCGGGCCTCCTCCCCCGGCTGTGGGTCGCTATAGTAGCATTCCCCTCTTGATTTCTTTCCACCCTTGAAGGTGGCCAAATTTCAATTGCCCCAGGGCCACACCTTTTGTGTCGTTATTGGGAATATACACGCGATACAGTAGTGATGCGAAGAAGCCATTATTCTTTTTAATTTTGTTGCATCAACATATACTATATGTCCCTATATATGTTAATGGAGACATAGAAAGTTAAGCCAAGAGAAAAGCTTTAAAGCGGTGTACATAAAGAGGGAGCTGTATAGAGTAGGCTCTAGCTGAGTCTTTACACGAGATGGTATCGCTTGTAGTAGAAGGCTAGGAACAGAGATCTGTTGGCGCCTGGCAGGCCAGGCAGTAGCTTTTTTAGTGGTTCCAAGGCGGCTCAGGGCGTAGGGTTAGGTAGAAGCGAAGTAGAAAGTGTAACAATGGCGTCTGAACCCAAAAAAAATGACCGCTAGGAGGTCCACGCAGAAAACTACAAAAAAATTTAACACCACAATCAGGCACATAAGCATGCAAAGCGGAAGAAAGAAAAGAGAGCGAAATGGTTAGAAACAGAGCAGCAGTTGAAGGACGATCAGGGATCTCAGGGATCTAGCAGGTCCACCGTTTATCGATGGCTACGTCTGGGAAGGCAGCAACAGAACAACAACGGAGAGGAAGGGAGGAGGGGTAGGTATGCTGATACATCAAGTAACAATTTGGCAAAGAATAAAGTCAACTTCTAAAGAACATGTCTGGGTATCCGGTACAATTGCCGGTAAAAGGAAATGGCTAAGGGTAGTTTATCTAAGGACAGGAGACAAATGCTGGCAAGAAAACAAGGATCTAGTTAAGTATTTTGATGACGATATAAAGCAGTTTGGAGATAGTGCCGATATTATTCTGCTGGGTGGTATGAATGGCAACATCTAGGATCTTGATTGATACACAGATTAAAACGGTAAATTAATGCCAGACTTCTGTGAACGACACAACCTAGTTATCTTTGAAAGAGCTAGGCTAGCGCTAAAAAAGACGAACATAAGGCGACAGAACGGCGACACGACACAGAGAAGAGCTCATCTGTGTCCTGTCGTCATTCTATCGCCTTGTGTTTGTCTTTTTTTAGCGCTAACCTGTTTCAAAGAAATGTTTAGCCTACTAGCCCAGCACGAAGTTTTACAGAACATAGTTATCGTAGATAGAGAACCGAAGTGTTAGGGACAAATCACGTGGGAATCCCGTAACAGACACGACCATTTTCTATTGTTTAATGCCGCAAGGGATGTATAGCAAGCTCGCAATTATGAAAATAGACGAAGAGGAGAAGCGCAGCCTGGGAAGTGATCATAAGCGTATTAGTCTACAGTTGGGAGCCGGGATCAAAAGAGAAATGCAGAGAAGTCCAAAAGAGAATGCAAAATTAAATAACGAAATAGCGCTAGTAGCGGCCGGCATAGAGGAAACAATAGAGAAACGCCCCATGAATAAGTGGGATTGTATTAAGTTATCGAACTACTCATTAGTAGAAAAATTAAACACGTAGAACGATTAAACCGCTGGAGAGGAACGACGAAGCCACGAAGTTGGAGGAAAAAGGAAATTAGGGAGGCAATCGGACAACGACCGTTGGCTTCAAGGCAACACAGAAGCAGAGGGCGCAGTTATCTGAAAAGTAAATAGGCAAGGAATGTGAATCTTATCGACAAAAGAAACAGAAAGTGCAGGTCCTCGTCCAGGCTAAAATAAAGTAGTTCTCTGATCGCTAGCTGGCTGAAGTTCGCGATGCGACTAAAGGCAGGCCAGGGAACTTCTGGAACCATATACGTTCGGTGGGTAAAACGAATGAAACCCATTAGGAACAGATTCAAGATGCTGAGAGAAAATTTTTAGAGGGAGACGATGCTGTGAAGTACATTGCATCAGTTGTAGCTGAGTCATTTAGGAGCGACGATAGGATAAACTCCCCAAATGAGGGAGCAACACAGGACAGCAAAATAGAAAACAGCTTAGAACTGACCAATCTTAACTGGAAAAAGGCGGAAGAAAATATTCCAAATGCACATCCGCCGGGAGCGACAAAATTCCTATCAAGCTGATTAATGAACTTGGCCCCAGAGGCAAGGAAACGCTGATAAACGCATTGGACGACGTCATAACACACATGCAAATTCCGTACAGCTGGAAAACAGAGTAAAATGAATTTGACTTATAAAGAGAAAGGCGGTAAGGTGAACATAAATCCTTCGGACTGATTACGATAACATCAGTTCTATACAGGCTGTCGATGCAGGCAGTGAAATTGAAATGCAGTCACGGGTAGAAAGTAATAGAATACTCGAAGAACTTCAGAACGGGTTCAGCATGTGTCGGCGCTTAGATAACAGCCTGTTCGTGCTAAAGGCCATTGGAAAAAATAAAGAACGGTATGCGAATTTCCCGCCCTTTTTGCATACCAGTGCAATGGCGGCAGGCGGGACTTCATGACGTGATTACTAAGTATAAACGGTTTATAGTGTTTAACACCCTAAAGCGACACAGGCAGTGAGGGGCATCGTACTGGATTATAATCGTTCAGGATAATTTCGAGCATTTGGGATTCTTTAACCAACGACTGACATGGCCGCTCGATCCGCCGTTGGGGAGCATATGACGCCGATTTTAGGAGTTTCGGCCCCTGGGGTGCTACGCCTCAATGAAGCTTCCAGGAGGCGGGCGTAGGGGTTGGTTTGCACGCTTTGGCCATGCGAGGTATTCCCCTTGCGTTTGTTTTGTGCTTTATTTCAAATTTCACAGTGCACATGCATACCTGTTGAAAGCAAGCATGTTCGAAAGGTATCACACCAAAATTGACGCAAAAAAACTTATTTTTCGCGAGCACTAAATTTCACGATAACAGCGTGGCCGTCACCAATCTTCCTAGCGCTTCCTGGCCGTTACATTCCAATTTGCACATGCTGCCACACCCACGCGGGAAACAACTTAGCACGATTTTTTTAAACCCGCAGCCCGGCCGGAACTGAACTTATATTATCGTGGTAAACTCCACTTGCTCACATGGCCAGCACAGAACATTATTAGCACAATATCCCACAAAAGCTTGGACGACTTTCCAGCCCATTGTTCGGCTTTGAAAATTTCACCCAAAGGAATTTCACCAAAAGGAGAAGGACGCGATAGGAAGCTTCCGACAAAAAAGAAAAAGACAACATCTGGGGCCTCAAGTATAGAATTGAACTTTAAGCAAATGCTTCAAACTATCCTCAAACCTTGATAATCAAAGACAGCAGTTCTCGAAAAGACGATGAATTTCGTTCGGGAATTACCTCACGAGAATTAAGCCCCTTTCAGATAAATCGGTACAGAAGCAACAGATGCCCCCCAGAATCAGCCGGAAAATGACATCGACCGTTTCTCATGATGTTGTGGTTAATCCCCTTGGACCTCTAGCCCGATATCCCAGGAGGTTGCAGTTGAAAAGCGATTAATCACTGCTTCATTGGGTTAACCTCGATATCATGCAAATGGGTCGGCAACATTGGCTGGAGAACCTCGTTTGAGGCGCATAGCTTGCTTGGACGTCGCAGCAGCCGCCATCTTTGGGTCTAGAAAGTGCGGGGAAAGCCAGGCCGTTTTCCTAATCAGCTTATCGCCGACCGGTTACTTATGCAGAAGAGGCTAGGCAGGAAAGAAGAGATTGGTCTTTGTCTCCAGAACTGTGGAGTGTGTGTGGCTCGTCGTTTCACCTAGTGGCACAAACAGGTGAATGGCAGAAGTTGGAGAGGGAGTGCAGGGTGGATAGTTATGAAGAGGCCACTCCTCAGTGCACAGAGGACAGAGGAACGTTACCTGCCTAGGTTCTGCTCCACCCAAACATGGCATCCGTCATTTCACATGATAGCTATCTACAGCAAAAATTATTTTTATATTCTGTTTAGGCTTATTGCTTGAATGTGTTCGTATGAGTGCTGAAGTCGTAGTTAGAGTTTTGTCGTGTTTGTGGCGGTATTTCATGTTGCAGCTAAGCGCTGCTGTGCACCACTATTGCGAAGAGCCGAACTTGTGCTGCGCAGTCCTGGACTGTTATCAAAGAAAGTACATCCCTCGCTCTATACACGAATAAGAATACACAGGTGCAAAAACGGAGTAAGCTGGCCTCTGGCGCACTCTCTTTCATGGCCAGGGTAGGCTTTCTTAGTGCCGGAGTGGATTTCAATCTCTAAGTATAGGAGGCATTCACTGAGGCCGCGCTACCAGACGGCGTGAGCGTCGCCGCGGCAAACGCGCCATGTTTGCGGTCGTTTCACGCCAGATCGCACAGTGCCACGGCACGCCGTGAGGTACCCGGCCTGAATTGTTAGCGATCCGTAACATCTTTGCACGTTAAGTTTGTCAACGTCCACTTTTCTTTGTGGAACGCTTATTGGGCATAAAGTGTGCAGCAGAATTCTGTGCCGTACACGATTTGTGGCTTTTATATCAGTTTATAACTATCAGCTACTCATGCAGGACACATCGTGGATAACACAGCACATGATTAATTACCCATATGCCAAACTGACGCCGCAGAAATTCATCAGCAGCTGTAGTCCGCGAACTGCTGAAGCCTCATTGTTTCAGCAGAAAGGCAAAATGCGTCACAGCTGCTTTATTTACGCGAGAAAATGATCGAGCAAATACTGTCACGCACTCACAGCACGAATGGCAGACAGAGCGAGAATGTTTTGCAGGTTTGATTGTAGCAATGTAGCGTTGCCTCGAGTGCGCAAGACCTGGAATCTATAGGCCGGTTCGCAGGAACGCGAAGTGTAGCGATTTCGCTACATTCAGTTTAAACACGTAACTTTCAGCAGACAGAGATGACAAGTTAAGCTAGCTAAACAAACAGACACGTTTAACTACTCACCTCTCCAAAAACGGCATTTCGGCCGCCGGCACCCTCAGCACGGGTCTTGGGCTCGCCCGCTTCAAGCAATTGCACCCTCTCGTAGATTTGCATGCTTTAATTCTTTGACCTCTCAGCAAACTTACGCCGTGCACAAGGCGGGCCTCAATACCGGTGAATTCAATGCGCGGCAGCAGTCCCCTACACACTAAACACAAATCAACCCAGATTGGTGTTTTCGGCTTGTTCTCTAGCGTCCTCCCTAATCTAGGTTCGAAATACACCAATAGATTTCGAGTAGATTACCACACCAAAAAATACGGAGCGCTTGCGGTCGGCAATGGGAGGCTTCAACCGCGGCGATACGCTGAGCGGTGGCTGCTGCGTCGTGTATATGCTGGCGCCAAGATTTCGCAACGCCTGCATTCAGGAGGAGGAGGTTACGACAGCGATCCGTTTTTGTATACGGCACTTTCGCTCTTTCTTACAACGCTGCTAGAACTGGTATAAATATATGCGGAACTGGGATATTTCGTTATACCACGGCAATTAGGTTCGAATGCGCTTTGTAATACAAAGCCTAATCGAGTCTCAAAGGCGAGAAATACGAACTAGCACCGTTCCGTCAATATCGTTTCGCAGTATTACTGTAAGGAACAGGGCAAAAACGCTGGATAAAAAAGTGCACCGGGCCACTGTCTTCACCTCCTCCTCCTGGATGCCTGCGTGGCAAGATCGTGGCGCCATACATACACACGATTTCGCAGCCACGTCGGCGGCGGCGGCAAGGAAACATTTTTGATCTGACCCCGCTGTGTATACGGCACTTCTGTAAAAAATACACGAACCGTGGCTCTGGCGGTAGCCGAACGAATCTTGTTGGGGTGCTCCGCAATGGGCAAGAAAAGTGGAGTTGGGGAGATGGCGGGCAAAGAAAGCGAAAACAAGACCGTCGTAATGAATCTACTTACCACATTCTTGCAACACATCATTTATTATTCTTCTCGTAAAAGTTTACTGTCTCTCCTCTGTGGTCCGAAAACCGAGTTCCTGAAGTTAAAGATCCCGAACAGTGCACAAAGAAGTCACCTGCGGGCAGCTCCACATTGGACAAATAATTTTTATTTTATTTATTCAAGTTACCCCTAAAGGCCCTCCAGAAGAGGGTATTACATAGGGGGGGGGGGGGGGGGGGGGGGCGGTACAATCATAAGTAATCGCGATACATTTCAACAAGTAAGTGTAGCAAAAAAAAAAACGCGAATTAAAACATAAGGCATCACACAAAGAAAAATTGAACACTAACAAAAACAGCAAACATTTACACATTTCCGTCACAGCGAAGAAGCTCTTGGAATTTTTTATTGTCAGTTTCTGTGGCGATGACTGATGGCAAACTATTCCATTCAGTGATAGTCCGGGGAATAAATGAATTGGCATAAGACGATGAATGACAGTTTACGCGTTTAACTTTGAAAGAATGATCACGGCGTGGAAAGAGAGCATCAGGTGACTGAAACAAATCACGGCGAAGGGATGGGTGGTGATAAAGCTTATGGAAAAGGGTTAAGCGAGCAAGTTTACGGCGATATGACAAATCTTCCAGTTCGGCACGTTTTTTTAATGCTGAAAGGCTTGTGAAGGGTGAGTAGTCTGAAAATATGAAACGATGTTTGGTAATGATAATGTTTGGTATCTCTCTGCCCTACGGAGTTTTTAACAATAATACTCTTGAATATAGTATGCTTAAAATCGGGTGATTACTGTGACTTATTTTTGCAGTCCATAATGGTGGCTTTTAAAGAAAATTTTAAATGGCATGCTCAACTCACGCATTTAAAATACTTTTCGAGTACCATTTTCATCCAGTCTATGAGTCCTCAAATTCGCATTATAAGAGCAAAAGGATTCACAGTAAGGAACACACAAAAACATGATATATATTTTGTGCTCAGTTCTTTTATTTTCGAACAAAACAGAGTTCTTGATTTTACCTACATAGGGCAAGCTAGTTGTGTATATTAGCCATCTTTTCTCCGAGACAGCTTTTTTAAGCACTTTACCACAACATTTCTACCAGCACGTCCTCAAAACACTGTGTCCTCAAAACAAAATTTTTCTTGTTCATGCGAAGTATTCTCATTTCATTGGATGTTAGATAACGCTGAATTACACAGACCGCTGTTACAAATAACATTGCATTATCACAAATGTCAGTTACTGAGCTACATACGTAAATTAAATATGAACATCAGCAGCTTTTAAAAGGTTGCTTAAGTATAACATATCAAAATTATTCAATTCAAAAGAAATAGAAGAGTCCGCGGAAAGTAATAAACAAAATGTGACTAATATCTGTAGATTGCATTTTACATTTCTCCAAAACAGAGGACAAGAAACAACATTTGCGACCACAGTTTTTGGACAGGCACTAGAAATAGGAACGAACATGAAATGAGCACCTAAAATTAATCAAAACGATATAATAGCATATCGTGAAAAATCATGCAAAGAAGACTTCAGCACTTGTCCCCTACACTTCAGGCTAGCTGGTGTACTCAAATAAGGTGAGGTAAAAAATGTTAGGTACGAGACAACACAATTTTCTTAAACTCAGCGAATTATTCCCTGTAGCTAACTTGAAGATGTAGATCTACAAACAAAAGTAAAAAATACGAAACAGACATTTTAAAGCAGCACACAAAATCTACACTAAATTATGACAGGTATCCAACCTCCAACCTTGGTGTTTCTTCTTAGAAACTCATAGGAGAAACTTAACCTTACAAAAAGTGTAAAATACATTCACTTGAATACGCATTCACATAAATACATCGTAAAACAAAACTTTAGACTCATTATTTGGAGGACTATGCTCTAGAGGAGGATTCTGAGCACAGAAACTCATACAGGCACCCATTTCAAGGAGCCTGTTGCTAATATAAAGTGCAGCACGCATAACTTATATGCCAAACAGAGTACAGAAGCAAGAATAAAAAATTACACTGAAAACACACGCAAACATGCACACTTGCGTCTAAATCTAACGAACAAATAATGAATAATGCTCAGACACAAGGAACGAGTCAGCCTGGTATTATCTTGAATGGCGGTACCACAAGCAAACAGAAAGACATGGTCAAAGGAAAAATCAGTAACGGTACATTCACTCTATTTGATCGGGATAAAACCATTCACACCTTCACTTTAAGGCGAAGTGAAGTGAAATTTCAGGAAAGTTCTCATGGCAACTGATCAGACTGAAGGACTGGTAATTTGGTGAATCAATAAATAATTGATTTTCTGAAGACCTGTGTCTAAGCGCATTTTTGTTAGAAAACTGAAATGCTCATCAAATCTGTAGTAACTATGAAATTTTTTTTTATTACTGCAGGATATGTATAAATGCTAGCAACTGCATCATGTGGCAGAATGGGAAATCTATTACAAAACAGAAACAATGACAAAGTGCTGACAATGTTGCCAGGAAGCTGTCCAAGCAAGATGCAAAAAGAAAAAGACTATGACTAGCCCAGGTGAGCAGGAGGAAAACGGTGGGGTGATGACTCCTAGGACCAATGCCATGTTGCTCTTCCTGTTAGTCATTTTTCTATCCACGCTGCCACATGATGCAAGTACAGCATTTGTCAAAAGTTTACAGCCAAAGGAATTCACTTCTGCGGCTTGTTCTGCATCGCTAGCAATGCAGATCTCTTGAAGATACAGAAACTCTTACCCTGACCACCGCGAATGCTAGGACATCCACGGACGCTACACAAGCCCTATTACATGACATTGAAGCTGACACATTTGGCTCTTGTTTTATTGTTTTCCTTTTGCTGCATTCAGGCTATCTGTATCATATAACATGTCAACATTGGTAAGATATAGCAGTGTACTCCACTAGCAGTGTTCCAAACAATACTAAACAACTAGATATGTACAATGCCTGCTGGCGGATAGAAGAGGCAGCTGCGAAGGAAAGATGAACCGATTTTTAAGAACTGACGAGCTCAAGAGCACCGAAGAATGACTTAATTTCAGCCAAGATTACAAATCACGCTCAAGAAAGCTCAGCATAGAGTGTGCCTTCCTTATATTTTCTACAAGGCACATCCAGCAGGCTGCCAACAGCAGAGACCCCACAGAAGTGATGAGGTTTTCACTACAAGCTGCTATCCAATGAAGGAAAACTGCACCTTGATAGGTGAAGAGGCGTGGTGTAAGTACATGGTCCTGCGAAATTAAAAATGAAATGTCACTGACATTACTAACACTTCTGGAGGAGCAAAAATACTGCCACATTTCAGTCTCAGGCACATTTTCACTACAGTATCCTAGGGGAAAATACATGCGGCAGTGGTCTCCCCTCCCCAAGCGAGAAATTTTACATAGAAGAACCATGTTCAACCCAATTTTTTAATGAATAAAGTCAAAGAAATTCAAGGTTCAAACACGCCGATAAAGGACTTATTTTTAAAGATAACGGCGACCAGGGTAATGCACTTGGAGCTACCAACAATTTGCCTAGCTTCCACTTCACAGCCCACCACTATGTGCAGAAGCAGACTTTAGCCACAAGCTTTGTATCAATTTCTTTTTAATTCATGATTCGTTATTATGAATGAATCATTTTGCGACAATTATTCTTCGGAACCAAAGTGTCCTCATTAAAAAGGCACGACTGCACATATGATTTGCCCATCAGAGCCACGATTAAATTTAGTGGGCCGCCACAACTATCCAAAAGATAAAGAAAATAAATGGCCTCTACCAAAGATTTGAAAGCCATACAAGCTGTTGGGACGAAATATGTTGCAACAGTACCTTTTTAAGCGCAAGTGTCCCCAAAAATGGTAAAGGTGCCTTTATACCGTGTAAATTCAATGGGCTTAAAGTAACGAAAGAAACTGACACACAGTGAGGCCAGTTTGACAAGGTAGAGTGAAAGCAAATAAGAGGCCCAAAAAGATGTAATATCAAAACTGAACACTCCCTCAAATACACATTGCTTGTTGTGCATATGAAGGTTCACAGCAATATTTTCAAGCAAGCTGACAATTGTTATGCAGTATAAACACTGAATTTAGATGCAAACAGGTAGCTCAACTCCAGGGATCCGTCTAGCAGTACGTGATGTACACATCAGCTGTAATAAAAGAAACTACGAAAGGCTAAAATCTGCATGAAGTATAAGGCTCAAAATTTTGTACTTAATTACTCACAGAGGAAAACAGGCACCCACCTTTCGAATCCGTACGAAAATGATTGAACATTTTATCGCATTATGCGCCGGCGCTCAAGCGCTGGCGCATAATCATATAAAACGACCCATATACTAGCAACAGGACCTTAATAATATTTTGACCTATTCCGCAGCACAATGCTCCAGCGCTCAAGACAAGCCTGATCACTTCTTCATCGTACGACGCTATTTAAGGTGAAAAACCACTTAACTTGACACCGAGACGGATGTGAAACGGCAGGGCTTCAAGGACATCCTCCCGGGCAGCCGTATGGAGGTAGAAACTTATCTCTCGCTGGTCACGGGCGCCGCAAAGCGCGTGCTTGTCTGGATCCGCTCACAACGGCGCCAAACCGCCATTAGCAGACCAAGCGAAGCGCAAGCGGCACAAGCTCAGCCGTCGTTTATGATATCCATTTCAGTGAACTTGGTTAAGAATATATCTTTCCTTTCTCCGTCGCGCACCGAAAAGCAGCAGTGTCAAGCGCGAAGTCGCCGCTCACGATATCCGTTCCAAGAGAGGCTCCAGACAACCCGCCATGCTCAATTCTGCGATGCAATCCGAGACGGCCCCGCTGGCGCTGCTAGGCCTAGCACCTACGCTGCTCGCAGTCGCAGCGTCCGCACTCACGACTCTCTCGCCGTCTTCAGGTCCTTTGCGGCGCCTGCTGTCGATTGCATCTCGACCGAAACGAAAACTTGCTGCTTCATTCCGGAACTAAGCGAAACATGTAAGCAATTCGACCTCGCTCCGTCTCAATTTCCGTACGGTGTTTTTCTTTCTACACCGTTCGGAAGCTTCGGAGTGGCAACAACCAATCCGTTAGAGACGGCTGGTGAACGATTGCGGACCTCGTTAGCACGCCGTCAGTACTAGCTGGTGTTGCTTTGGTGCTTATGATATAATGTGCTCCGTTTTACAGGTGTTCTCGTCTGGCTATGCGTAGTTTTAAAGCGGACGAACACCAATAAACCTCCCATCTCGTGTCATTCGTGTGTATTGTGTACGTCGCGCACCACGCCGGCGCCTCCGCATTCCTACGGGTCGACGTTTTCGCAAAGTGTAACCTTTTCAACGTGCCTACTCTTTTCTGTTTCTTGCAGTTCCCGGCGTATCCAATCAGTCACACGGTGTTACGGGTCGGACAGAAGTGATCTGCGGGGAGACACGAAATGCTGCGACTGGCTGCGGCTGCCGCGAGCGCGGCCACCAACATGGCGAATGCCGGGCCGGGCGCTATAGCGCCCCTTGCGGGTGACGTCGGGTGAATACCTCCTATACGAAATGCTTACTATTGCGAGCGAAAGTATATAACCACCGCAAAGCATAGTATCTTTTTGAAGTTAGCAGTAGGAGGAAGCTTTGAAACGCGAGTAATGACCGGTCAAATTTTAATTTTTTCATGTCGCTTACTCGCGTTATAAATGAGACGTATCTACTACGAACAAATAGGAAACAGCGCCAAAGAGGCACACAGGACGACGCTATATCTGCTTCCTTTCGGTGGTTATGTTGTTCGAAATATGTACCAACTTACCCACCGTTCTACAGTACGGAAAAGTATGTGCGGTCAAACGCAACTATTTTAAAGAAAGAACAGTAAGAGGAATTCTTGCCCTTTTTGCAAAGGAGTGTAGTGGTACCGCTGGATACCGCTGGCGCACGGGCACTTTCAGCCGCGATCGAGGCAATCGGGATCGAACTCAACAGAGATCCGGTGTCAAGTCTTCTACAATCGAGCCCAATCCTGCTCGACCCGAATCCGATTCCTGAAATGCGATCGGTGGCTGCTGTCCCCGAACTCTGGAAACAATAAAATGTAAAATAAAAGCGAAACGTGCAGAAAGGTGTTCTAGACACAGTATGAAATTTTTGTCAAGTCGTCTTGATTCTATTCAGTGCTACTCCATTTCCATAACTGTGTTCGCACTGACAACGGCGCTTGCCTGTCAGGTTGATAAACTAACACCGCAGTCACACACACGCGCTTTTGACATCCTCCGATAGGAAACAAGCATTGCCCTGCCGATACTTCCCCTGTTCTTTGTGGCAGTTTTGTCAGGTAAACATTAGTAATTCTCTTTACAATGACACCTCTCTCAGTTCCCATGGCTCGAAAATGGCGCCTGGTAGATTGTTTATTGAACTACGTACGGATATAAGTAGCGCGTAATAAGCGATCTATCCTGTCGCGGAAAGAAGGGAACTGCTTGAAAAGTTAGGCAGGAGAGGAGTAACACAGGGAAAAAATCAGCACGATCCTGCTTCTCCAGTCTCTGGGAATGATCTAACACATGCTGAGGGAAAGGGGGAAGGAAAGGAGTTTTATGGGAAGGCCGTTCTGGTTGGGTAAACGGCTGTGAAAGAATTAGAACAGATCTGGAAAAGGGAAGACGAATGGGGTTAGAAGCACGAACAGGAAGTAGGAACGCCATGCGGCAAAGTGACAACGACTCTCGACATGGCTACGCATGACAAAATAAAATTGCGAATGGTTATTGGCTTTGTTTACTCGCCTTCTATGACCACGTCAGTGGTTTGGCTATGTGCATAAACGGTACAAGCTCCGGGGCGGGAAGCATCACACACAAGAAAGAAGGTTGGAAAAGGAAAAGGTTTTATTTGCGGTCGTTCGCTCGCATCCTGATACAGATGAATGATGTGCGCAAAACATTCGGCGAACCACAAAACGGGAGAATCACGAGGACTGGCGCAACACTAACAACTATTTTATTCTTGTCATACCAACGCATAGATATACATTTTTTCACACTTGCGCAAGCTAACAAAAATATTCAGTAATGAGCTTTTTTTGCGCATTTAAAGGAAATTGGACATCTCGACAAGCTCCAGTTCCGTCTAGCATGTTGCCTTCATGCATTCTTGCAGTGAACTTTGTTAGTCCATATATCAGACTATGCACTTAATCATATCATATGTAACATCATTTATCGCCAATGCACTTTAGAAGGCATTTAGTGGCCGCATCTTGTTTTTCCTCTTTTTTCCTCTTTAACCTTTCCCGCACCGCTCTCCATCCGCCTTTGTCTCCCGCATTCTCATCCCCACGCAGAGTAGCATGAAAGCGATTTTTACACGTCGGCTAAATTCTCTGCATTTCTATTAAAGGGTATCTCTCTCTCTCTATCTGAATAAGAGGCAAAGAGAGGGCGTATTTCTGCGCTGCTAGAGCTCGTGGCAAGGAAATAAAGTATATATATATATATATATATATATATATATATATATATATATATATATATATATATATATATATATATATTGGGGATTGCATGAGCTTAGCACAGCGTAAATTAAGAGAAAAATGGCAGTCGGCATGGAACGGCGAAGTGAATAATAAACTGCACTTGGTAAAACCGGTTTTAGGTGAATTTAAATCATGTGTTCGCCAGGACCGTTTTAAGGAAGTGATTTTATGCCTACTCCGAATAGGCCACACGCACCTTACGCACAACTTCCTGGTAACATAGCAAAACAAACCTGTTTACGAATGCGCGATGATCTTACTGTTAATCACATTTTATTTTCATGCGTGAAACTTGAAACACTAAGGAAAAAGAATTTTACACAATTTTATAATGAATGCATTCCTTTTCATCCAGCACTGCTCTTAGATGATAATGCCATTGTTAACATACCTTCCGTTTTTAGCTTTTTAAAAGAAGCAGGGGTACTTGAAAAACTGTAAAGTTTGAACCGCCGGTTTGCTTTATTGCATGGTGCACCTCAGCCACTTTTTCATTCCTGAGAAGAAGGCTGAGGCTTTTCATTTGATTAGTTGGGAGCCTCGGGATCCTTGCCCAGACAAGAATAGCCGCTGAGGCTACCTTACCTTCTCTGTGGCTTTTACCATTAGCGATTTCCAGATTTCTTCTTCTCTGTTTTTTACCAGGCAGTTCTATATTTTTAGGCCATCTACACCATCGACGATTTTTCACATTCCTAAACATTCTACAGAAAACCATTTCTATACCTTGAGTTTGGCGCATGATGGCCTTAGCTGCCTATGTGCCATAAAACCCAACACAACACACTATTTCTCTGAACCCAGACAGTTTCTCAATATCTCGTGGAGGTTAAGCTTCCATTGCGATATTTCATCCGTCATGGAGTCGCACACCTGTGCAGGGAAGAATAGGCATCGGGTTTTCCTCGGCTCTCGTTGGGCATGAAATGTGGATTCAGCAGTAACAACACGAATCTTCTCGACACAAGCCTCCTAAACATGCTGTGAAAGTTTCCATACCAGCATGGCCAGGATTCTGGTTCATCCGCTCCTAGTTCACAACGCCGCCACCACGGGCCGCATGAAGTTGAGCTCCTCCTCCTTCTCTTGCATTCTTCCTCCCGGTTTGAGAGAGAGACGCTAGTAAGCTTCGCCCATTGTCCGCTTTGTGTGTCCTCCCCTCAAGCCAAGCTCCTCGGGAGGGGGGCACCCTTCGTGTTTCTGTTTTTTTTTTCCACCCAGCGTGTTCGAAACGGGCTGACTGTGCGGCTCCCCTAGTCTGTTCCTTTACTGCGGTGCAAGAAAAGAAAGAAGTCGGGTTGGGGTGGAAGCGGTGTACACGATCCGTCTTTGTCCGACTTTGAGGGGCCATTTGTCAAAAACTACTGGCGGTATATATGCACATCACACAAGATATGGCTAAACGTTCCAGAATTGTGCCAAGGCCCAGCTATCACTCAGTGAGTCCAGAGCATAATGCGTGGAATAGAATTTTTTTAGCGCTGCACCCAACTTCTCCCCGTGGGACGGTCTGTGTCTTCATGGTAAATGGTGTTTTGCTGTACAGAAAATCTGATGACTGGTGACAGAACAGAACTAGCGGCCGTATAAGCATCAGTAAGAACCTTGTGTTGCGCATTTGTTTACACGTCAGTGTTTTTATTTTTTCGAAAGAGGTTACAGTTATAACCTGACTCACCATAATTGTCAAGTTTTTTTGCAACGGGGAAAAAAAATTACGGACAACAATTAAGTCTACTGACGAGCTGTGAAGGAGAAAGCTTGCAGCGTGGTGTTCGGCTGCGGCGACGGCGTGCTGCTCTAATGCAATGGCCAGCCAAGCTGATCAGTTCACGCCGCCCGAATGGAAGTTGATGAAGGCGACAATACCCAAACCCAGCTCGAGCCCCTGTGCTTCCTTTTTTCGAGTTGAGTTGAGTTGTCGACAGAAGGACGAAAGGAAAAGCACGGGCTTGCTTACTGGCTCAATGCGGAGCCACGCCCAGCTGCCTGCGTGCTGATAGTAGGAGGTGAAAGATGGGAGTAAAGAGACAGAAGAAAAGCGCGCGCAATAGCCCGTAGGTCACGGGCCAATCCCGGAGGCAGTGCAATACCGGGCTGACCTGTGCCAGAGTGCGTTACGCCAAGCACTCCGCCATACTTTCAAAAATATGCGTAACACCCAAGCCTCAAGGGCCCATATGAGATATTAAGCCAGGTATGTGAATGGCATCCCCCTTCGAAAGCGGACCGGGGATTGAGCCACACCCGAATACTCGATCCTGTGCTTCCTTGCTATCGCTCCCCTTTATATTTCTCCTCGATATCATTTCCCTTTCTCCTCCGCCGGCTGCAGCTCGGGTGGTTAAGATATTAGATAGCAATTGCCACGGCCGGCAACATTATTTTCCTTCACTTTTGATGCGAAAGCTTCACTATGCTACCTCGTAACGATTTCGCGGTGCTTACGGTTTTGACCTTCAAGTGGGCCAGAGGTCAGTCCTCTCACGGCGTGGTTCGAGCGTCCACCGATATATGTGAGACAGTTACTGCGCCATTTCCTTTCCTCAAAACCAATTTTAGAAACTAACCTTGAAAGTAAAAATTGAAAATTGGTTTTTTGAGAAAGGAAATGGCGCAGTATCTGTCTTTCATATCGGCTGACACCTGAACCGCGCCGTAAAGGGAAAATGGAGGGAGTGAAAAAAAAGAAGAAAAAGGTGCCGTAGTGGAGGGTTCTGGAATAATTTAGACCACCTGGGGATGTTTAGCGTGCACTGACATCGCGCCCTATCCACTGAGCCAATGCGGCGGGTTCCCTTCGTGGGTGCGGAACCCACTTCGGAAAGTATTTTATTTACGAAGCTTAATTTTTCTTTTTCTGATTAGGTCACGTGGTTTTTCCAAACCTCTGGGGAGGACAACGCCTGATTTTTCTCCTTATGAGCTGCTATGCGGGAGACGAGGGCAAGGTGTATGATGGGCGATGGCGGTTACATGGAACTGGCTAAGGGAAAATCTTCCTTCATTGGCACCGCCGAAGATGCAAGGGATCTAAATCTAGCTCAGAACGATCTCCCATGGCTCCGGACCCTGGTTTTAAAGACCTAGAAACCCGGCCCACCTCTTGCATTGCCCAATCAACAGCAAACTAACCCATCATTGGTTTACAAACTTCATGGCACGCCCTCCAATTTCGGCAAGGTTCAAACCCTCTCCCTGAAATACACAGCACATCTAAATTGCTATAAGAAAATGTAATTCCGGGAATGAACCCTCGAAATGCTTGGGCCAACAGGTTTACGTGCCACGCCCCATTCTTCCACATTATTACTCAAACTCTCTCCCTTAAAAAGTAAAAAGAGAAACATATGAAAATACATCAAAACATTCCCATGCGGCTCCCAGCTTTACGCCAATTACCGATATTCAACCGATCGCTACCGCTGCGAGTAGTAGACTACTCGTCTTCGGGACGACTGTTGACAGGCGTCCCCGCAAAATCTGGAAAGAGGCGCCAGCCTGTCGTTGCTGCCTCTGAACACGCTTCAGCGTTTCGTTAAGCAGGCCCGCTTCTCGGGACCCGTTGGTATGCCCCATCCTCTGACTTCGACGCCGTCGCGGCTTAGACGCGGCGTCTGCTTGCCGCGTCCGCGCTGACCATGCGCTATGCTACGCTATCACTGCGGTGGTTTCCTTAGACGGGCGAAGGGGGGCGGGCGGTTTCGGGAAAACGTCTTGGCTCCTTTCCTCTGGCTCGGTCTTTGCCTTCGCCGGTCTACGCCCGCTTGCCTCGCCATGCACGCTTCCTGCTGACGGGGATTAACAGGGAAATCGCCGCATCTCGGCGCCGGGCTGTCGACAAACCCTCGGATGGTTCGAACCTCGGCTTTTTAAGCCCTCGTGTTGAAGACGTCCGGGTCAGTGGCTGCAAACCATGGATGTAAGAAGCGGGAAGTGTCCCCAGGGAGCGATTAACATTCTTCCCTGTCTGTTGGATGTGCCACGACTCAAGTAGAAGCCTCCTGTGCGGGTTAGCTTCGGTTTCCAGTACATTAGTGCCGTCAATGTCCATTCGGTGGTCGCATGCCTCGCAGTGTTCGGCCGCAGCGCTGCGGTCACGGTTCATTTGTCGGACGTCCGCTTTGTGTTGCCTCATTATTTCGGCGAAGTTCTTCGTTTCCCCTATGTACGATTCCGAGAAGACCGAGCAGGACATTTGGTATACAACCTCTTGGGCCCTTTCTTTTGGGTGACGGCCGTTTGGGGGGGGAGAAGGCGTCCGATGGTGGTAGTCGTAAAGCCACTCAATAGACTGTGCGTTGTTACCACCCTTCTTTACCGAGAATGCGTGCCAGCGTCTCGCTCACGCCTTTCACGTATGGAATGAAAAACGTTTCCACTTCTGGCGTGTGTTTCTTCCATGCACATGCACATGTGTTCGCCCCGGCTAAACCATTCTTATTTTCTGAGAATTGAAAATTGTCCACCCACCCCTTCCACCAATGCAGACACCTTTGCTGCGCCTTCGAAGCTGATTTCCCGGACTTTGGGACGTTAAACCTCGTAAAACCAAACGAGTGAATCCCCCCACAATAACGACCAAAATAAAGTTATGGTCTGATACATATTTCCTTGTTCTGTTGTGCGAAAAACTTTTTTTGACTGTCGATATTTTGTTCACTGAAGAGGGCTAGGTCGGGCTGGTTGGTGAATGTTGACGCAAACGACTGGACAGCATCAACGGTACGGAAGAGAATACAGACACCATCGCATGTGTATGTGTTTTTCTTTTCTGTCCCGTCTGTTAGCGCATTTCAGTCGTTACCAGCAACATGTATTTTTTCTTTGCCTATATTCATAATAATTCGAAACTATTCAGTTCGCAGGCAAAAATGCGATACTCGCACACCCTATAAGGTTCTCGCTCTGAAAGAACAAAAATCACTGGCTTTTTTCCTCCTCTCTTAGTCTGTCCAACAGCCATTTCTCAGGCGCCAATACACGCCGCGAAGGCGGGCCAAGACCATGTGGATTGAGTACAGAGGAGAACAGAACGGCGTCAGAGGCATGTAGTAGTAGTGGTGGTTTTATGGAAATAATGACGAAAAGGAAGGAAAATATTTTTGCTAGCCCCGGCATATGCCATCGATACTGAAGCACCTGAGCTGGGGCAGCGGATAGCAGGATAGCAGGCAGAATGGGGAAATCAAATGAAAGAGGTAGAAAAAACTGTGTTATACTCTGGTGCTTCTTTGTGCGGATGGAAAGAATTTCGAGGCGTGAAGAAAAGAGGTTGAGGGGCGCTGAACGGACAACTTAAACCGCGAAGAGAAGTTCTGGGAACCTGGAAGAGCTGCAAGCCACGAAGAAAAGTCCCCCGAGAGCGCCACTGTACTCCGACTGCCGTTAACCGGACCCTGCTTCCAACACGTGCTCGAGCGCCCGTGAGCTGGCGCCGATGTATTTGGACGGCGTCTCCAGCAGTGGGCATACGTAGACCGGTTCTGTCGTATGTTAAGAGCGCCGACTTTGGGCGCGTGCACCCAAAAACGGCCCTTGGAGCACACTTGCAGAATATCGAGCGTCCTCTACAGTTTGCCAGCCAAAAAACCCTCGTTTACAGACGGCAATCTCGCATTCTTGTACGAAAAATGGGTTTGGAGAGGTCCCTTTATCTGAATGAGAGAGTAGACGTTGAAAGGATGTGAGGAGCGGGTCGAGATAGGTACTCGTCAAGAGAATTCGGTCATTCTAGCTCTTAGAGGTGGCGCGGCGGTAGTACGGTACTGCGGACGAGGCGGTGATGGCGCCGATGCCATAGCGTGAGTCTTTATGGAAGGAAAGCGGCTTCTTTAAAAATCACACCAAAGGTGTCACAACGTAGAGTCTAGATAAGCAGCAGTAAATGATTCTTGGTCATTAATGCGATCCTATGCTTGAGTTTGGCTGCTTTACAGGCTAGAAATAAATCTTTATCGATATTCGCATGGAATCGCTAGTTCGCAAGTGCCGCGGGCGCAAAAACCGCGTCGTTGAAACTTGCGAACTTAGCATGGTGAAGTGCGATGAACACTTTGAAGCGTAATTATTTTGCGCGTTCACTTTCTTTTTCTTTCGGCACTTATCCGAAAGCGTAAATAAACTACTTTAATGACCCAGACAGTCTAACGCTATGTTTCGTGCCTACACGAGTGCGGCCCTTACCCGCGTAAATGCGGTATGTGTATTTATTGTGTGCTGGCCTTATAAGGATACCATTGAAAAAAAAAATCAGCAGTTGGTAACAATGGCCATTCCGCAGCGTAATACTACAGCAGTGATCAATATCAACTTTTTAATGTTGGACTGCATCAAACAGCCAGAAACATCAAAATCCTTGAGCCTACAATTTCGACGTTGATTTACTGCTTGTTTAGGTAAACAGAAAAGTTTTACAAGTGGTCTACATTTTCTCGCGGAGGAATTCTGTTCGGTGGCCCTGAATGTGCGCGTAGCTTTACTGCAGACTAATTTCCGACTATATATAGTCCATCTGCAGCGTACGTTGGTCGCATATATGCGCTAAAAGAAGAGGCAACGTAGCTGTTGTTTGAAGCGGCAGCCAGGGGGTCATTCGAGCTTTATAGTACAGTCGAAGTTAGCGCTGAAAATGTGTTTTTGACTGGCGGGGGAAAACGCTGTGATCGAGTGAGCAGACGAAGGTTGCCAAGAAGCGTTCACAATTATACAACCACTTTACGCATTATATCCGAGAAATATATGTACATTGTGAAGTTCTTGCCATTCATGTCGCTCTTTAGCAGTCACGTCGTGGCCAGAAAGCCGTGTTTAATCTAGACCAGAATGGACTGAAGCTCGATGAAAAATGTGTTTGCTGCTAACGCCCACCTTAAAATATTACCATATACACCATACTATAGCTAAGTGTTCAAGCACTGCACTGCTTTCATGCAGCTGTAATAGGCTATGTTGGCAGCATGAACAAAATTCCGAACAGGAATGCGTTGACGACATGGTGTCGTGGTGGTGTTGACGACATGGTGTTAATCAGCAACGAGTATGTTGCTGATTAACAGACGGGTCATTAGGCTGAAACTCGTTACCAACCTGCAGAATGAACTTAATCACTGCTTTTTGAACACATTACATGTTGGCAGAAACAACATGTTTTCTATTTGGACTGTTCGAAAATTGTAGAATAACAGAATATGCTCATTTTTGACGCGTATCTTAGGCTCCAAACCACTGTGAGTGCACGCGCCGCGCAGAGTGATCACCGGCTCGCCGCTTCAGGAAGAGCCCGCTTTGCGCCCCCACCGTCGCTGAAACGATCGAAAACATCATTGTAACCTTTCGACAACTTCTTTTTTACAGCTGGTGGCGACCGTCGGGGCTTCATGTTCCCGCAGGATAGGAGGCAGCCCCCCTCACCTTTTCGAAACAGAATACAGTGGAGGACGACTGACTCATCTCTCCTCATTCTAACCCCGTTAGTCAGCAGAGCAGGAAGTGAAAACGCGGTTTGCTAACGTGGGTTGTTGGAAGAAACCTTCCTTTAAGCCAGCAATTCTGCAAGTTGTCCATTCACTTCTGAGAAAATGAATGCTGCTCGTCAAGAGTACCCTGTCAATAGTTCTTTGTGTTTGGTTGGCCTAGGGTGCAGTGACGCGAGGCAAAGATCATGTGAACCAGCTGTCTTTGAAAAGGAGTTGGTTGGTTGGTGTTTCGGGAAAGGAAATGGCGCAGTATCTGTCTCGCATATCGGCGGACACCTGAACCGCGCCCTAAGGGAAGGGGTAAAGGAGGGAGTGAAAGAATAAAGGAAGAAAGAGGTGCCGTAGTGGAGGGCTCCGGAATAATGTGCCCATCGAGTTGGGGCTTAAGGAAAACATTTCCAACGCGCTGCCTTTTTCAGTGAGTGAGCAGATGAGAGCCACGGCCACTCGGTGATGCGGTTCCATCGAGTGGCCGCATTGGTACCAACCGTTGCCTCCACAAGCTGGTAGAACAGCGGGCTAACGGGGTCGCATTTTTCGTTGCAGCACTGAGGCTTCAATTTTGGATTTCGACGTGGCCTATTTGTATGTCTGAAATTTACTTGACCTGAAATAAAATAATCGAAAATGTTTTACGGGCGCGAGTGAGTTTCGAACCCGAGGCGGCGAGAACGCATACGTTTTGCTGGTTACTGCGTTAAGCGTGGCCCGCATGGAGCGTTTTTCCAGGCGATTCGCCGTCGTCGGCGGCAGCGGAGCGCTTTTTTGCCGCCGTCGACTGCCACACCGCCGCAGCCGAACATTCTGCGTCATAAAATACCAGTCTCTTGCGCTGTATTTTGGATATCGTCGTCTTCATCAGCTGCATCTATGCGCAACGGAACCGAACACTGAAACAGCACTGAAAACCGAAGTGCTAGCACTCCTAGTTGCAACTGGCGTAACCACGCTAACTCGTCCGAAATTGATTTTGGTGGCACTGTCTACCTGTGCCATGCGCTGTGCTTTTAACAAGGCTGGTGGAATTCCTTAGTTTGGCGGAAGGCAGTAAAGAATCTTCTGCAGAAATTCTGATGTCTTTTTTGGGAGATTTTTGTCTGTGTGTGGAGAAACCCTTTGCCAGGACTGACACATTAGCGGTTGTAAGTTTTTTTTGTGACAGCCTGGAGGCAAGAGTGCATCCATGACCTTTCCGGGCCGTTTTCGCAGAGGCGCCGACTATGTCGTGCAGCTCGTGCTTCGTACCATAGGGAGAAGAAACATAGCGCATCCAAAAAGCAACCATGGACTGCGCTCCACGATTCAAAGAAAAGTAAAAGGAGAAAAAACAAGAAAGGCAGACAAAGGCACAGCAGGAGACCACTCCCCACTGTCCTTTTCTTCCTCCCTCTTACCACCCTGCTACCGGCTGCCAGTGTAGCTCTTGAAAAAGAATTTCTCCGTACCTATGCACCTGCTCAAATCATCCTTGGCCCTTTCCGTTACCGCCTCTCCACGTTCTTCATCCGTTTGATGCTGCGTGTTGTGCGTCTTGTTCCCGTAGCCTTTTTGGGAGGAACAGTGCTGAAAATTGTGCCCTAAGGGTAGGGTGGAATTCAAGCAAGTTTTGGTTAAGACGATTCCCAATTCTTGCATATTTGTTTTAAAATCAGCGACAACAGCAATGACACATCGCTTTGAGCATGCGGCTCGAGGACGGTGTGTGATTCGTTCCGCAGTGTCGCCGTGTACCCACTGATTTCCAATGGGTAGAAGTTTTCTCGAAGCCTGGCGCTTGGTTTCTTTGAGTTGAAGTGCTCGGAAAATGGTCGTCCACCTAACATTGTGTTGAAGAAAACACTTCAACCCATTGCGCTTGGTGCGAGGTTGCCAGTGCGCCATTAAAACTCATCATCAGTAAAAGAAAACATTTCTAGGCAATGGATACCCAAGATTCTTCACTCGATGTATCATCTAAAACTGAAAAGGATGCAACGAAAACAACTCGATATGCTTATGCTAAGGACACGCTGGTGGCAAAAACGCGTTTGCAGTTAGTACGTAAAGGGTGTCTGCGAAACCTTGGCCAGTGTTCTCAGAAAGGAAGGGATGCAAACTACACACAAGCCGGACAACATTATCGGAGGCCTCCTGTGCCACTTCAAAGACAGTCATCCCACCCCAAAAAAGGCCTAGAGGCGCCAACTCGAATGGCCCTTCCTGGGCGTACGCGCTCAGCGTCCGCGCTCTTAGCGTAAGCCGAAACCGGTCTGCGCATGCGCACTGCAGGAGACGCCAGCAAGCCTAGGTGAGGCGTCCGTGCTAGATGTCGGCATCAGCGCGCGGGCGCTCGTGTACGCGTTTGAAGGGGGGTCCGGTTTATAACAATGGAAGGATCGCCGGGCTCTCGGTGGCTCTTTTCTTCATGGCTTGAAGTTATTTCAGGTTCCCCGAACTTTTCTTCGCGGTTTAAGTTGTTCTTTCATCGCCCCCCAACCCCTTCTCTCCACGGCTTGAAATTCTCTCCGTCCGCTCGACAGGGGAAGGGAGCCAGCACCAGGAACATGGAGATGCATGGCACATTTAAAAGTCGCTGGTTCATTCCGTGGAAACGGCTCCCTCTTCTGACTCCCGCGGTTTGTGCGCTTAAAAAGCCGCGCTAACTCCCCGGGAGTCACACATCCAAGAAGTAGTAGTTTTCCAACAACTTCAGAGGCAACAACAACTGACGAGAATACAAAAAGGAAGCTAAAAATGTTGCCGGCCCAGCGATTGCTATCTAATCCCTCAAGCACTGGAACAGCAACCGGTGGAATTAAAAGCAAAGAGAGAGGATAGCGAAAAGTAGATAGGAGAGCGGCAGAAAAAAAAACGAGGGTAGGTTGCAACTTATGCAAAAAAAAAATATGTTCGCGCCACTCGTGCGAAAGTGCTTATGGGTATTGTTGCACATATTCGCAACACGGTAAATTCACTGCATATTCAGGGCCGCGAGCATGTAGCGTCCTGTCGCTAATGAATCGCGCTAGCGGCGCATTGCACAAACGGGTTGGGTGGAGCGCCGAGTCACCGTACTGGAGAAAACCAGTAATCTTTTAAACATCGTGTTATCCGACAATAACTTCGGTTCATTTCTTAGCAGATTTAAATTATAATCAAGAACATTTAACTAGAGTTCACTCTTGATTGCTGTCTGGGTAACGGCGTAGTTACTGGCTTGCCGAACTGATGGCACACTCTTCAGAATAGTTCCCAGCATGCCACTCTATGAAGTCTTCGTTAGCGGCTCATCCTTCACGTACATCTTTGACAGAATTGCCGAAACTAGCATCGATTACAGCAATGGTAAACCCCTTCTCAACGGCGAACGATCGAATCGTGAGAAGCACTTTACCAACCTAGACAAAAATGTGAACTACCACACTACTGATTGTTACATTGGACAAATAACCTACTGGCATAAAACGCAGCATCAGGTTTGCCGCCTCTTATGTGCAACACATGCAACATTCACTTCAACACATCCTTGCTGCACTTGCACAACATCGACAAAAGATTGGAAGAGCTTTCTGCTATTGAGGCTAATAACATGAGTGTTGAAATGTAGACATTACGATACGATTTTACAATTTTGAATGCACAGTGCAAGAACCATATACAAGTATCGGTGAGTGAGCTCTAAGTATGAGCGTCCGGGAATTACAAATTTCACTGCTTGAACGAAAGTACCTAGAAGCTTCATTGCTTTGCACTGTTATTGCGTACGCAATTCCACTATCACCTATGCCGGTGTGGTCACTGTACGCGCTTAATGAAAAATGTACCTGTCAAGCAAAAGAGTTTTCTTATAATTTCCTCTATATACCTCATAGAAGGCACACGCTTTCTTGTAGCATTTTATGTAGCAGCCCATGGCCATAGCCTCCCTCCGATGGGGGCACTTTTGATAAAACTGCGCATTCGTACGGCAGGCTCAACCTCCCAAAGCAACCTACCAAAGCAGGGACACTGTAGCAGGGCAAGGCCGGAATCGAGCCGCCTCCGCTACTCGAGCCCGGCCGCGAGCAGGGACGTGTGCCTTTCCAACGCACCGAGAGAGGGCGCCACACGTTTCATGAAAAAGCTGATGATGCATGATCAATAGTGAAATAGCGCAGGAAGACTTTTACGCCATTGAAATGTAAAATACCTTATACTTCCTTAAAGGTAGGACATTACCCTACGTGAACCTGCTAGAGCTTGTCGATATATTTTAAAATAGGGCTGTAGTGAGCGATAAATTGAAGTCAAGTGGGGTATTTTTCAGGACCTCGCCATAGGCTCCATGCTGTCATAGATCATTGCTCATGGCAAACGCAATATGTAAGCTACATCGATGAAACTCGACTAAATGAAACTTTAAGATGCATTTAACATCTAGGCGAGAGAGCTAATTTCTAACTGTTATGCGCGACTAAATATCAATTTTTATTTTTCGTCGCCATTGAGTTACGCGCCGCCGCGCCGCCGGCTGTCGCGAGATGGCGCGACTGGTTTTTCGAGGCGCATGGTCCAGAATCCTGGGGATCCTAAAATTAAAGTGCAAAACACGCTATTAAAATACCTCAGCCTGCGCGCACAGGACAGCATCGTGCAGCACCTACAGAATCAGAGGGAGACGCAACGTTTCCGGCCCAACACTACCAAAGCCTAATACGAAACCTCATATTCACGGCATTGCGGTTTTGGATGAAGTGCTCTTTAAGAAACCAGCACAGACTCTTTCGCCACTTTTCCCTGAACCATTCTTCTCGCCCTAAAATGCCCCATCCAGTTTGTCAGCCAAGGCGCGGTGACTCAGTGATTATGGCGCTTGGATACTGAGCAGCAGTTCCCGGATCCGAACCCGACTGCGGCGGCCGCATTGCGATGGAGGCGAAACGCTAATGCGCCCGAGTATTTTGCGGTGTCAGTGCACGTTAAAGATCCCCAGGTGGTCGAAATTATTCCGAAGCCCTCCACTGCGGCACCTCTTTCTCATTTCACGCCCTCTTTTGTCCCTTCCGTTACGGCATGGTTCAGGTGTCCGCCGAGATGTGAGACAATTATTGCGCCATTTGTTTTCCTCTCAAACCAATTTTCTTTTCTTTTGTGTGTGTAATTGGAACAGTCAGCTGATCCTACAGTCACTCCAGCTGGCAAACGTGTGTTGCAAAGGCCTATGCAGTGCAGAAGGAATATTTCATGCGCGCAGGAAGGCAGATAAAAGCAAAGCTTACCACGTGGGTGCCATTTCTGTCACTGTGGTCTCGTTCGACGCTTCTGGGAGCAAAAACCGGGGCGTCGGGGCTCAGAGCCCAGCACTGCATGAAGACAGAAAAAGGAAACAATTTTACGCATTAAAGAAAGTAGCCAGGGTAATTCATAGCGTAGGCATGAGACAGAACGCAGGCTTTAAGGTCGCCCGTGATTGACGCAAGTAATAAAAAAATAATGAATGTTGAACAAAGAAAAAACGAACGAATAAGCAGCATGTAACTCGGAACCGCAACGGTCTATTGCCCTGAGGCGAGAGCTTCGCCTAATTCATTGAGCTCGGAAAATAAATTAGTTGTAACAACGGAAGACACCTAGTCAAGCATGCAAATATTAGTAATTAGATGTCATGATCTAACCGGCAGCCACACTGAGTGCTCCGAAATAGGGCAGGTGCTTCCCTCTGTGCGCGTAGCGCCGCTTCAGTTCAGGGCAATTATAACACTGCAAGAGGGGGAAAAATAGAAAAATTGCTAGGCATTCATACACACCTTCACGTTGGCATTGTGTAAAGGAGGAACTGTTTGCATTTCTATGCACTCCTCGGACTTATCAGCCAGCCTAGCTGTTACTGCGTTTGAGTTTGATGTAGCTCCTTTTCCATTTTTGGAAAACACCCACAGCAAGGCGGCGTTTACCTTAATGTGCACCTTCATCGTGGTGTTCTCGTAGATTTGCAAGGCTTGGACCATAGATCTATACTACAAGAAGAGGTCCGAAGCCTGTCTTTTTATACGCGTTCGCTGCATTTCTCTGGTCGTAGCTTGGATTTTGATCCAATCGCTGGTCGTTCTCAAAAGTCCATTGTTGGACCTATCCCATCTACTATCTCTTTTATTCCACTCCGCAAACGTATGAAAGGTATGCTGAACAGAGTGAGGAAGCTTTTGTAGTATGTCAGCCTTAAAGTCAATTATCTCTTACCTCTACTTCTTGCTGGACTAAAGAATCAGGACGTTCAGCTTATATCTTGTTTTCTTTATCGAGAGTTCGAGCAGGATTGAATTTATAAGGCGGCGTAGACTACGTTTTATTTCGACGTGCATGCAAGAGGCCGGCCGATGTAGCAGCAGGTGGAAGCAGGGGATGCAGGGTACTCCCTTAATCCGGACTCACCAGCACTTCTCCACGGCTTGATCAATCCTAGTCCCCCGCCCTCATCTCCTTTTCCAGTAATCTGTGCTGGCGGCAAGATGTCAATTGCAGCGACCTTCGCACGTGGCAAACACGTGTTTTTCAAACGCGTTTTTCAACTTGGTGTTATAAATGGTGTGGCGTGTCTGTATATTTATATTTTATTTATATTTGAAAAAACCCCTGAAGACCCTCACTAAAATGTTTTTACTCAGTCTCCTTTATTTCTCTCCCCAAAAATAATTGCCCCTAAAAGGGTTCGGTGGTTTGTGTGTTTTAACTCTGAAAAACACATTTAACGTATCTGACTGGCATTGCTTCACGGCTTTCATTAGCTTATCCGTGTTCAGATCACGCAGCAACGCCACAGATCCGGCCTTTAACTTCTGCGGTTTCTGCTTACGCACTTTTAAGTTCTTCAGCATAGCTGTCATGGCCTTCTCACCGAACATCTGACATGGCATAACGGCGAAACCTCCCTTTTTATCAGCTTGCAACAAGGCCAAGTCTGACCCACTGAGGAATTCAGCAGCGTGACGCAGAATCGCCTTCCTGGTTTGCTTTGCGGAATAGCTGCTGCACACAGCATGAACACCGTCAGCTTGGCAACGCACCCGTTCTTCTTCCTCTGGTGCTTTCTCGGCTATTCTGTGCACCGAAGCAAGGACGTCATGCTTCTCCAGTCGGGTCTCAACCGCAAACTTCGACCCACGCTTCAAGACCTTAGCTATTTCAGGTGGAACAGAGACACCTCCGAGAAGCACGAGAGGTACCATACATTTCTTGTTCATTGCAGTCTTTGCAAAAACTCTTGTTCTTTGCAGAAACCCCGTACCAGTCGGCACACATTTTCGATAGCCCTGCAAGAGCTTCAATCCAGAAGAGCCAAACCCTCCAACATTGCAGCAGCTCAGTCGAAGCCAGCCGTTGAGCAGACGAACCTCGCGCCAGCATTCTGATTTGAGGATCTTAGCAATTCTTTTCCAGTGCCCGACGGACAGTCCAATCGCACCAAAGAGTATTGCACTCTCTGGAGGGAGCCAGCCCTTCCGCAGCGAAAAAGCATAGAGCATTGCTCTGCAATCAGCAACAATTGTAAGACTGCAACAGCGCGCACACTGTTCCAAAGGCGGAGAATTACACAGAAAAGTGCCCAATGGAGAAGAAATGAAGCTTAATAGGGTAGAACGTTGGGCCAGTTGGTGTAGCGACATATTTAGGAATGTCAGCTCCAGGCATGTCAGCCCTGAAGCCTATTATTTAATTGAGGCTGAACTAGAATATCAGCATGTTCAGATTTGAACTCAGTCACCTTTACAGAGAATAGGACAATAGGAGTTTTGTGTTTCAAATGGCAAGATGCGCCTACAGATTTAGTAGTGAGTAGGAACCTATAATTTAGAAATAGTTTTTTTGAAATAACTGCTAGCAGGCTCTCGCAATCGATTACGATGACACACCTCACCTGCCGCGTTCCCTACCTCGATGATATCAGTGACTGCTGAAGAGCCAGCCTTCCAGCTCGCTCCGTCTGCCCACTGATATCATCGGGTTAGAGAACGCGCGTGGTGAGGTGTGTCATCGTAATTGACTGCCAGGGACTGCAAGCAGCGATTTCAAAAAAAAACTATTTATAAATTACAGGGTCCACGCAGAGCTTTCAAATTTCATTCCAGTACCCACAAACATCACCCCTGCAGAATGATACGCTAGAATATGCCCGATCGAAATCATTTTAGAGACCCCTTAAGCGACGAAGCGAACAACTGGAGCCGTCGCCGCGCCGCCTCGTCACTCTCTTTTTCGCGCACGTGGAGCTAACTCTTCAACGCAAGAGGGTTAGCCTTTAACTGTGGGAAAAATGATGGAGGCACCAAATCTTATGACCTGCAAATTCGAGAACACTGATACTTTTCGCTGAGCTGTTGTCGGGGAATTAGGATAATCAGCGTTCCTTCACAGCAGCAGCTTACTACCGCACGTTTCGCTGCATTGTGATGATGTCGTGCTGTGTTCGCAGTGAACTTCCGCCTCTGGTTACGCTTTGCTGTCTCGCCTGATATAGACGCAAGCGATTCAACTTCAGAAGAAGAGGCCACATTAAGCCGTGGAGCAGCCGTTGCACGGGGCACCCTATTTTCTAGCAGTACTGGTGGAGCTCCAGGGTTGTGGTAGGAATGGAGTAAATATTGTTACGGTGTGGGATGCCACGGGGTGGCCACGGGCCCGCCCAGAGAAATATAGCAGCAGTACGGAGGAGAGCCGGCGAAGCACGACCGGCGGCGGCCAATCTTTCTCGTTCTATCTCCTCGTGCTAGAGCCGCGCGCTCGCCGCTCGCGGTCGCTCTCCGCCTCTTCTTTTATTCCCGTATCACCTTTCCACCGGGGGGGGGGGGGGGGGGGGGGCGGAGAAGTCAGGCCGTGCTTTGATGCAGGGTTTCCTGGGGCGATGCAATGTGGGCTCGCAGATAGGAAACGGTCACACTGGTCGTTGAATTCGAAGTGTGTGAGCTGGGCGAAGGTGTCTGCAGTCGCCGAAGAAGGTCCCACACCGGTTAGGCTAACTTCAGGGAGTTTTATGCATATTGAGCGGCGATCCGTTTATGGGACTGCATTGCGTGGGGAAGGCATGGAGCCAGCAGGCGACGACGGCACTGATAAGGACCCGGTAGCTAAGTCGGAGTCACCGCAGGCGCCGTAGACATATCGCTTCATGTTTGAAACATGTTCTGGGAAAATGTGGTGCACACCGCATGGTCGATGCTCTGGCAGGTCTTCGAGGCGGTATGTCACGGGGCCGAGTCGGGCAACGACACGGTAAGGGCCGCGGTATCGGGGCAAGAGCTTTGCGGCACGGCCCGTCGCACGGATGGTGCGGCGAACGAGGACCAAGTCACCGGGCCGGAAGGGGGGATGTGGTGGTGCTGCCGCGTTGGCCGCTTGCACACGCGCGTGAGCCGTGAGGAGGTTGCGCTGGGCGTCGAGGCGGGCGGAATGAAGTCGTTGAGCAGATTCAGCTGGTGACGCAGTAGGATGGGGAAGGCCCAACTGCGCGTCGAGAGGGATGGAGGGCGTTCTGCCATAGACGACTGAGAACGGCGTCACATGCGTTGTTTCTTGCGCTGCAGTGTTGACTGCAAAAGCTGCAGCAGAAACAAAACGATCCCAGTTTGTGTGGGACGGAGCGACGTAGGATGCGAGTATATCCGTGAGGGTACGGTTAACACGCTCCACGAGGCCATTGCACTGCGGATGATTGACAGATGTAGTGGAATGCGCAATGCCGAAGGAGCGGAGGGCTCGCTCGAATTCATGGGACATAAAGTAGCTCCCACGGTCCGTGATGAGGCGCCGGGGAACACCGTGCCGAAGAACGAGATGCTGTTCCACAAACGCGACGGCATGAGCGGACGACGTGTCTGGAACGGGCAGTGCTTCGACCCACTTGGAGAAGTAGTCGATCGCAACCAGAACATACCGGTTGCCGGCACGCGTCTTCGGAAACGGGCCCAAATGATCCAGTCCAACCAGCTCGAAAGCTGAGCTTGGTGGCGAAAAAGCCTGCGGGGGTGGCTTGGTTACACCTGTGGACGGTTTTCTGTACTGGCATGTCTGGCAGGACGCCACGTGTTCCTTGACATCTCTGGACATATTAGGCCACCAAAACCGCTCCGACACTCGTGCGTAGGTCTTGCCGCTACCAAGGTGACCAGCCGTGGGAGCGTCGTGTAAGCCGCGCAAGATTTGCGGCCGCAGTGTTGCCGGCACAACTGGCAACCAGACGGGTGGTCGACCACGGAGCCGCTTCACATGACACAAGAGGTCGTCCTTCATTCGATAGACCCGGCGTAGTTGGCGGAGGCCTGCGCCGGCGGCGGTGCCAAGGGAGTGGATTATGGCAGCAATGGCGGGATCTTGCGTTTGTGCAGTCCTCAGGTCCGTCAAAGCCGTCACGGAACAAGGGTGGCGAGAAAGGAAATCGGCATCTTGATGGGCAGAGCCGCGCCGATGCACTATTGTGAAATTGTACTCTTGAAGTTGCAGAGACCAGCGTGCAATCTTGGCATTCAAATGTTTGGCGGCCTGCAGCCAAGTGAGAGCGCTATTGTCAGTGACTATGGTGAAGTGACGGCCGTACAGGTAGGGACGGAACTTCTCGACGGCCCAGACAACGGCGAGGCACTCGAGTTCTGAAGAGTGGCGGCGGCGCTCAACGTCGGAAAGCTGGCGGCTGGCATAAGCTAGGACTTTGTGGTCACCAGACTCGTCTTCTTGCAGGAGGACAGCGCCGAGCCCATCTTGGCTGGCATCCGTGTGGAGGACGATGGGGGCCGATTCGTCGTAATGGGCCAATGTAGGAGGCTCGAGGAGGGCGTGCTTGACGTCAAGAAACGCGAGCTGTTGGGCCTGCGTCCAACTCCACGGTGCATTCTTCTTCAGCAGGGCGGTCAATGGAGCGCTGCGCTTGGCAAAGTCCGGAATGAAACGACGGAAATACGAAGCAAATCCAAGGAAACTTTTGAGCTACTTGGCGGTGGTGGGAGCTTCGTAAGCTGTAAGCGCTTTTAGCTTTTCAGGGTCGGGACGGATGCCATGCCGGCTCACAACGTGACCCAAGTACGTCACCTCCGCGAAACCGAAGAAACATTTTTTTGGTTTTAAGCGAAGCCCAGCAGAGGTAAGGGCTTCGAGGACGAGTTTGAGGCGTCTCTGGTGTTCTTCAAATGTAGCCGCGTAGACAATTACGTCATCCAGGTAGACCAACGCCATAGTCCACTTCAAATGGCCTAAGACTCGGTCCATGAGACGCTGGAAGGTGGCTGGAGCGTTCGAGAGACCGAAGGGCATACGGTTGAACTGGTAAAGGCCGTCGGGAGTCACGAAAGCCGTCTTTTCCGCATCATCGGGGTGAACAGGCACCTGCCAGTAGCCCGAGAGCAGATCTAGCGTGGAAAAATAACGGGCCCCCTTCACCCCTTCAGGCAGTCAAGCGCATCGTCGAGGCGAGGCAGCGGGTACACGTCGCAACTAGTAATAGCATTTAGCTTCCGATAGTCAACGCAGAAGCGGAATGTTCCATCCTTCTTGCGCACAAGGACGACAGGGGAGGACCAAGGGCTACAAGAAGGGGCAATGATTCCCTGGTCAAGCATGTCGCACACGTGCTGCTGGATGACTCTCCGTTCGGCTGGCGCTACACGGCGAGGTTGGTGATGAACGGGCCCGCGGTTTTCGGTGTTGATCCGGTGTTGAGCCCAGGAAGTGCACCCGAGTTCACCGGCGCTGAGAGCAAGGCAACTGCGATGCTCGAGCAGCAAGGTCTTCAGAGAGGCGAGCTCCGCGCAGGTCAGGCTGGGTCCAAAGTTAAATTCTTCCCATGATAGGATCGCCGGCGCTGGAGGGTGGCGAGGCGGGGCTTCAGGTTGCAGAGACGCCACTGGTGACCCGGGGTCCAAAACTGAGGCTGTACCCAATTGCGTGCCGGGAGTCAGCGCGAGAGGTACGCTGCTGATGTTGAGTATAAATACGTGGGCCACTCCTTTGAGCACAGGCAGAAGGCTTCGAGGGAAGGTCATCTGACGGGCTGGAGCTGAACACCGGATGGGTTCGAACAGCACGTCTGCTGTGACCGGACTGTCAAGCTTGGCATACACCCACGTTGCCGCACCCGGTGGCAGGGTCACGGCGGACGCCACAGTCACGGTAGTGACGTCGAACGGCTTGACTCGACATGGCCACTTCGTCGCGAGGTCACGCAGAGATGCTGAGGCACGCTTGGTCGCCGACACCAGGGACTGCCACAGGGCGACACCGAGGCTGGAAACCCGGCTAAGCCAGCCCGGCCCAGAGAGAGTTCGGCTCGCCCGTGGTTTGGTTCTAGTAAAATTAAGGACGACTCTGGCTTGCTGGCACCACCCGCACCACCCGCACCCGAGGACCACTGGCCAAATAGGGCTGTCTGCGACAACAAACTCGGTGGAGATGGTATTTCCGAGTGCTGTCAAGTTGACGACGACACGTCCGACTTGCTCCACAGGGGTGCCGTTAAAAGCTAAGAGCCGGGTTTTGGCGGCTGGCAGAAGCAGGTGGGGCGCGTTAGCAACAAACGATTTGTGCAGTACATTGACAGCCGCTCCAGTGTCAACCAAGGCCTTTACGTGCCGGTCAAGCAGGGCGACGTCGACGAGCACGTAAGGAGCATCAGTGGTAATCGGAGCCGACGATAGGAGGGGACGCGGAGAACGAAGGAGTGTGGGGACGGACGTGGCCGTGGACGTGGACGTGGACGTGGATTCGGCGGAACGGTGCCCCCGGAGTTCCGCCAAATCGTTTCCCGACGTTGGAGGGCCGGCACAGTCCCTCGCGTAGTGTCCCCGCAGGCCGCAGCGGAAGCAGGTCATGCGGACGTCGTTACGCAGGCGTCGGATAGAGGCCGCAGTTGGGGCTGCGGACCGAGGAGCCTGCACCCGGACGCTGCGCTCGGCAGACGGTGGCGACCCCCGCGTGGCCAGCAAAGTCAATTCCGCCTCGATGGCGAGCGCCATGGCGGCGCGGACGGAATCAGGACGGCCAGAGCGAACCAAGCGCTGCACCTCGGGGAGTCGGATGGCGTCGACAAACGCCTCGGTGCCGACCAGGGCCACGGCGTTCTGAGGCGCTCCCGGCAGCGACTGCAGAGCCAGGCGCTCAATGGCGGCGGCGAGGTCCTGGTACGTCTCCCCGGGCTCTTGACGGCGGGCTCGCAGGCGGTGGTACTGCACATGGGGTTGACCTGAGGCACCATAGTGGTCGGCGAGGAGGCCCGCCAGAACAGTGTAAGAGCCCAGCTGGTCGGGCGGCACGTTCTGCAGCAGCTCGGTGGCGCGGCCCCTCAGTTTTGCAACGAGCATCCATGCCTTCATTTGCTCGTCCCAGCCTCTCGCCGCCGCAATACCGTCCAGCTGGATGCGGTAAGCATCCCACGAGATGGTGCCGTCAAATGTGGGCAATTCTACAACGTCCAACGAACACTGCGGCGAGGACGCACCCGCGCCGAGCACGCCATTGGCGGCCACGACCGCAGGCCCAGCGACGGCAGAGCCGTAAACAGCGGCGGCGGGGACGCCCAAAGGCACCTGACCTGTGCTCGGCTCGGCTGGCACCAGGCGACGGAGTTCGCGCCGGAGAGCTTCCATCTCCCCAGCCTGGGCAGTCAGACGGGCCTCCCATATGACCATCCGTTGGGTGACTGTATCCAGGAGGCGCTCAACATCGGCGTCCGGCTGCTGCGAAGAGCCGAGCCTCTCCGAGCGCCTAGGTCTAGCGGCGCCGGCCGCCGCGTCGTCGGCGCTATCGGCTGGTGGTGGACTCCAGTCGTCTGGCACGTCGGGTGCTTGATTCAGGGAGCGGGTGAGCGGCATGATCCCACCAGTCTCTTCGGGGGCGTGGGTTCGAATCCCACCGCTGCCACCAAAATGTTACGGTGTGGGATGCCACGGGGTGGCCACGGGCCCGCCCAGAGAAATATAGCAGCAGTACGGAGGAGAGCCGGCGAAGCACGACCGGCGGCGGCCAAGCTTTCTCGTTCTATCTCCCTCGTGCTAGAGCCGCGCGCTCGCCGCTCGCGCTCGCTCTCCGCCTCTTCTTTTATTCCCGTATCAATATACAGACAATTGTACACTTTGCAGTGCACCTGATTGAAGTGTCCAGTTGCCCCAGTCTGAGTACAGTCTCATTTGTTATACAACTGAAAGGAAGGAGTCACTGCAGGAAGGAGGAGTGCCACCAAACCTGTTTCCGTTCACAGTGGAAGGTGAGTTCCCTTTCAAGACCTACCTACCCCTGAGTTGTGATGAGGAACTGCTATAAAAAGAGGTGACAACATCCTTCATAGGTCGTGCTTCTGCCACTCTTATCTTGAGTGCACACTGTGTAATCTGGCACACTTTTTTATCTTAAGCATGGGAAATGCGCGAAACAGACAGACGAGAACAGCACAATTATGTGCGCTGAGAGGGTATAGTATAGCGCGCAGAGAGGACGAGAGGAGTCTCCAAACTTGTTTCCATTCATCCCAGAAGTCAACTTGCCCCTCTCCACCTACCCCTGCTTGTGATGGCCTATAGATTCAGGAGGGGTTATGACGTCATTGCCGGCCCGCATTTCTGCCACGCATTTCTCCCATGTAAAGAAAATAGGCCAAGTAAAAAGTCTACGTACCCAACGTGCTTTTTGTTTGCTACCTTCTAGTTACACATACGCGACGCATGCCGCGCATAGGGGACCTACATGGACCGCCTTGCTTAGGGAAGCAACATCTCCATACAAGGTTGCTTCAAACAGCCTAAGACGGCCCTCAAACAAAGTGGGTGGCGATTTCAGTGCGCCATTTGGTGGCCAAACACCTGCTATTGTATTAGTAGGGTAGTCAAGGCTGGACAGCAGGAGCACAAAACAATACAAAAGGAGGGCCACAGCACTAGGGGACCTGGGGGCCTAGGGTTGAAAGCATTTTATGGATGACCCTGCTGCCACAAGAAAAAAAAAGGAAAATCTTAGTGCAGGGCTGAGTGGGGAATTCTGTAAACACAGTCGCCCCCATCTGGCCTCCCCACAACCCTGGCGCTTTTGTTACAGGAGTGCGAATTTAGAAGAAAAGGCTGCTGCAGCTATGGCAGCTAATTTGGGTAGCTTGAGTCTGACTGGAACACGCCCAATGGTCTTTCTGCCCCTTCTAACAGCCGCTCAGCACCACGTGATGTCAGAAGCTGGTGGCAGCCCATCAATGATCAGCCCCTCTTTCTTCCATCCCTCCTCCACATGGCACCCTGCAGCTCACTGCGCTATAGTAACTGGGAGCCAAAATGGCGCGGTTTCTACGAAAACCCACGACATAGAAACATTGAAATTTAGCGGGCGCCGGAAACGGGTAGCTCAAAGGATGTCCCCACCCTAAGCAACGTGAAGCAAGGTTGTACATGTAGACCCCTAGCTGCGCATTGTGCCTAGAGCCATCTACTAACAGATACAAACACTGCTGCAGCCACTAAAAAAATACGAGTCAAAACCAAGCCAGTCGAACTGCATCGGATAGGGTGGCATTGCTATGACGACTACAAACCAGCTTCGTCCGGCTTAGCACCTGGACAATCGCTCTTCTATGTGAACAACGAAAGCCATTTGTCACTTTAAACTTTATGCTAGGGCAAGAATAGGCAAATTAAAGGCGACTACAACAGTTTAGAGCACGGTATCGCATCGGTAGATTAGTGACGAAGCTGTTATCCCTGTGAAGCGGGTAGGTAAGCTGCCGCCATGTCAACACTGCATGCCCAAGCAAACAAAGACCACAACGTAAAAATCCGAATCTCAAGTACTACTGGGGAGAAAAGTTTCTGGGACGCGAGTAGTAGGAAAAACGTTCATTGCAGGTCCACCTCCTAACCCAGTCACATGATACTGTGAAGAGAGGAAGGAGCATTTAGGCTTTAATATCTTCATACATTATCAGGCGAGTGCGCAGCGAGGTGGACCTACAATGAACGCTTTTCTTTGAACTCGCGTTCCGGCAACTTTTGTCCCCAGTAGTACGACCTTAAGACTGTTCTGCGCATGCACACTGATCATACGTAAGAGCTCTACGTCTTTGAAGCTTCTACGTACGTGAAACTGAAGCGGTGCAATGCTCAAGCATTAAAAATTGTCCGGAGGTGGTGTTGGCGACCGTTTGAATCCTCGCTGCCGGAGTACTGAGATGAAATGAGGCGCCTACCAAAAAGGTCACGTGACCTTGTGTCGGCTGTGGCAGGTGGCGACCTGCCCACCGGACTGGGTGCGAACTGTTTCGTTTGGTCTATGGGGGCTTAACGTCCCCATGCGAATCAGGCTATGAACGCCGTAGTGAAGGTGAAAATTTTGACCAACTGGCGTTTTTTAACGTGCACTGACATCGCACAGTACACGGGCCTCTGGAATTTCGCCCCCATCGAAATTCGACCGCCACGGCCGGGATCGAGCCCGCGTCTTTCGGGTCAGCAGCCGGGCTCCATAACCACTGGTTCACCGCAACGGTCCCCAGCGAGTGGTCCGGTCAATGAAAAAGCCGCACACGACAAAACAGCCTGCGTCAAAACAGTGCACAAAAAGCAGCACAGGGAAAAAACAGGATAGCGAAAAACAGCACACGTCAAAAGAGCAGGCGAAAAAAACAGCGCGACGACACTACAACACAAGGAAAAAACATCACGACGACAAAACAGCTCAGCACACTACGCCGCAGCGCTGCGCGAGGGGTAAACTATCATACTCATAACCGCCAAGTGATAAATCGCAACACATAAGGCAGCGACCTTTGAAGTTAACGGGTACTAGTTCCGCCGATTCATTCAGGGACAGGTTATGCTAAAAGTGAAAAGGAAGAAAACATTTTTTTTTTTTGCGATAACAAATTTCCGTTTTCTGTTGGCAGTTAATGGAATGACTACGCTGAAGAACTTGTTAGAGGAGCATCGATTCTACGGGTTGTTCATCATGGTGCTGAATTCTGGCAGATCCGCCCTACCTAGCACGCTGAATCTACCGCAAGTTCTTCTTCTTCAGAACTCTTGCCGACGGCAATTGAAGCTTCAGCAATGTTGTTTCGGAGCGAGTTCTAATGGTCTTCACCGGTTGAAAATGTCCAGTATGCGATGCTTACTTTTAACGATGGCAGTATGGCCCAAATCGGCATTTTCAGGTTTCTTGGTATCTCACCAGGACTCTACTCTGTGCAGTGCTCATCCCTAGTGTGGTAGGCGGTTACTTTGCGTTGTGAAATGGGCTACATAGCTGACCTCAAAATTCATGCATCAGCGTGCATTTGTTGAGTGTAAGTTTATAATGAAGGCCTCTTTTCACTCCCAAAAAATTATCTCAAACATCAATTTTCGCAACATTTGGCAAAAGCTCGTTTTCTTTTCGATTAGAAGCGAACTTTATCAAAACAAATTTTTGGCACATTTGACCCTTTTGCCTAGCAACTACAAGAAACACCTAACAAAAACGAGGGGGAGTTTATTGAAACAGAGTAATAGCAATAAATGCGGGGAATTTTGTTTCGCAGGATGTCCAATCGGGCTTGAATATTATAATATATCTAGCCATGGCAGTAGTAGTAGCGTAAGACAGTTCTTTATCCAACATATATTGTCAGTGCAGATTTCTAGTATTTACTCCTAAAAAGAGCCGCCTACCTATAAAAAGAGAGGCGCCCGAACTGAAAGATCGAATTGCAGGAAGGCTTAGCGCGAGATTGACGAGGACAAGAGAGGGACTCAGGACGTAATTGTGTACACGACTAGAAATGCCATGACGCCTTGCTGTAATGCTGTTGTGTGCTTAAATGACAGCTTCGGCGTTGCATGTTATTTCAGCCCCTGTCGAACTATGCCAACTCCCCCTCTGCGGTAGGCTTGGCTGGTGCCGTGTCCTCAGTAACCTTCGCACATTGGAAACACGTGCTTTCCATATCCACGAGTTTTCAGTCTGGTGTTATAAATGACGTGGCGTACCTATAGATTTAGCACTCCTATCAGTTTGCCTAATAAAATTACGAATTACTTCCAGTTCTCGTTACCGATTAGAGAGGCTTGCTTTTTTTTTTCACCTGAGTGAGCAACATATCAGTCTTCCTCTCCTGAACGACCTTCCTTAATATCAATATTTCAGCCATGACGATTTCAGCTTTTATGCGAAACATAATAGGAACACTACTTAGCTCAACCATTGCCCAGCCTGGCGCGGCCGTGACCACCAAGGCTAACTCCCACTCCTCCCGCTAGGGGCGCTGCAGCCGAGCACGTGGTCTGACGTCACGCCAGCTGAGGAGAGACGGTGCTCAAACAATACCACCTAGACTAGCTCAAGGCCTCCGCACGCGTCCGTGACGTCACACACAGCAGATGTGCCTGGAAGTCAGCTTCACCCCACGATGTTTTTCCGGTTGCCCGTCGGGCACCCATTTCTCAAAATACTGCGTGCTTTGTGCCAGCGTAATATTAGTATTTAACGGTTTCTGATTAGAATATGTATTCTTCAGGAACAGGCGGAAACGCGAAATAATCGACGCCTTCGCTATGCATGTTGCTCCAGATAAGCAATGCGTCAGCTCCGCTTCGGTGCTGTTAGGGAGAACTGAATTAAACTACCTCAAGAAAAGTAATCTTCGGCGGTTGTAAAGGCAGGTGTTGTTCGTTTCTATTCTATTTTATTTCTTTCTTCATATCGCTCTTGTCAGTGCGGTGCGGTCTTCCCTCTTCTGCGCATGATTTGACGTAAACATGTGTATATATATTCATGTTTCTTCATAGAATAAACAGTTGCTAGAAAGCGCTTTGTCCTTTTTGTTCGTCCCTTCTCGTATTTTGACAGCGCTTATCACCCCCTTCAAGAATGCATTTCCAACTAGCCCCAGTTGTAGCTCCTTTGACTTTTTTTTAATTCTTCCTAGTCAGTTGTCTTGCATCCATAAAATGATTACACTATTCACTTCCCACTCATAACCACTTCAGTAAAAATCGAACATTTTCCTATGCTTTCCTTGGTTGCATTGATTGTCAGCTTCCTTCATATGTTATTCTATACTGCTTCACGATGCACGGATGTTTCACAACAAACCAGCAAGATTTCTAAAAAAAATTTGCAACGAATACAGTGAATAAAGAGTTTATTTAAGCACTTCACACTCACACACACATACACAAAGAATATAGCTGTCACTAAGTTGTGTGATTTGGCGAGATGCGCACACAAGAATCCAGTACAATTTGTTCAGTGCCATACTGTATGAAACAGGAACAAACATACCCATTTGCATTTACATATCCATCATACAGAAGGGAAAAAAATTTGGTACACAAGTTACCACTCACTACAGTTCTATCAAATGTTCTATAGCTGCAGTTAATATAATAATAATTGGTTTTTTGGGGAAAGGAAATGGCGCAGTATCTGTCTCATATATCGTTGGACACCTGAACCGCGCCGTAAGGGAAGGGATAAGAGAGGGAGTGAAAGAAGAAAGGAATTAGGTGCCGTAGTGGAGGGCTCCGGAATAATTTCGACCACCTGGGGATCTTTAACGTGCACTGACATCGCACAGCACACGGGCGCCTTAGCGTTTTTCCTCCATAAAAACGCAGCCGCCGCGGTCGGGTTCGAACCCGGGAACTCCGGATCAGTAGTCGAGCGCCCTAACCACTGAGCCACCGCGGCGGGTATAGCTGCAGTTGCTAAGTATGAAAAGAACATGTACAGATTATAAAATGCCTTAATACAAAGCTATCTTTATAATGTAATCAGGTGTGCAAGAAAGGTCCGCTATCTCAGAAACACTTGCCATTAAACGATTCAGTCATCAATCCTCAACTCTTTAGAGTTTGCATTTTTCGCTGCCCCTTCGACACTGTTGTGTTGTTTTTCGTTTTGCACAGATTATTTAACAGCGTGTTGGCAGCAGCACTCAAAATATGGTGCATGACTTTTTCTGGCGAATGACCAGAATCACACGTATCAAGGTCTCCCGAATCGTGGCGAATGGTTGACACAAGAGAAACAAGGGCCTCCTTCTGATTTGGATGGGCCAGAAATTTTGATGCATACTGCTCACTCCTCAATTTGTCAAGGACTATTTCTGTATAAAGTACAGCGTTCCCTACGAGATCTCGTGGAAACTTTAATCCTCCTCTTGTCATGCCTGAAATGAGCAGTGTGTCATCATGGTCCAAACTGGTGTTATCCAGGACGAGATTGTCCTTGCACGACATACACACGAGCTTTTTCAGTGTTGCATGGGCACAGTATCCCGCAACATACGTAACAGCAGGAATCATCGACGATTTTTTTGCTACATCAGCATTGGTCACTGCTATACTGAACTGTGCACAAAGTGATTCAACACTTATGATGGAGATCGGTTCTGCAATAATGTCAAGATCAGGCATGTCCAGTACTTTTTGAAGCCTTAGCTTGTTCTCAGATTCATAAATCTGCCTGATCGAGACATGGTATTGGGCTCCGGATAACTGGCGATACTTCCCGAATCTATCCTCAAGACAATCTGTTTGAAATTTTCCAAGGAGCACATACCGAAATCCCAGCTCTTCCAGGCATTATAAAGCGATCTCATGCAGAGCGTGGCTCGTGTGACCAAAAGCCATGTGAGTTTCTTTTGTCAGGTGGCCAGCATCGTGTCTGAGGCTAGCCCAGTAGTCTAGCCACTCTGGTATTTTCCTCAAAAATTCAAGCTGTGGACATGTTGTTGACGCAATCGGAGACTGCATTTCATCACGCAGGCGTTCACCTTTTCTTGGCGTCTTTAGATTCACTTTTCCCCAGCATGTCAAAATGGTGTTTATGAAATCTGCTGTTCCTTTAGCATGTTGTACAGTGGAACATTGCAGTGCAGCTGCTGTTGATTCATTAAAAATCCTGAGAGCAAGCTTAACGTTCTGGCGCTCCATAGTTGATGGGTTCAGTGCTTTCAGTGAGAGTGTTGGTGCCAGCTGTAAAAGGTTATTTTGCTCAGCCTCATGCAGATCACACAAAGATTTAAATGATGCCGTAAGAATAGGTGGCTTTGGGTCATTGCTGCTTGGATCAGGGTAATATATACACTTTCCACTGTTTCTCTGGTTTAGCCAATTGTTCCTAATTGACATCAAAAGGTGCACAGGGTCCAAAATGAAAAACAGTGGACGAGAGGAATCAGCTGGGTGTGTGTAAACTATACTGGCTTTGGTGGGCTAGCAAAAAATGTCATGGCTTTCGGATTGATAGCATTGTTGTCTGAAACAACAGCTAGTACCTTAAATCCAAGTGACTCAAGGTCAGTAATGAGCTTGTGCAAAAATAGATGCAGTGCTTTTGCATCTATCTGTGCGACTGGCAAAATGTGAACAACATCCTTGTTGCTTGACAAAAGGCTTTGTGGCATGAACACATATGCTGTTTTAGCCGGATCGGAACTATTGGCTGCGGCACCTGTAACGAAGCCTCCTTTGTACTCAAAACAGGTTTGAAGATGAATCTCATCCATCATTAATGTCACAGTGCGCTCATGCTCGGCCATTGTTTGCAATACATTTTGAGCATAGTTCAAGAAACAAGGATGTTGCTGTTCAAGTGCTGGATTCATGTGATATGACGAACACAGTCGTCGAATAGTGTCTGGGTGCGGCAGCTTAATTTTAAGCGAGCTTCTGATGAACCGGTATGCATGTGGAGAAATGGTATACAGCAGACCTGAAAACACGAGTACATCTGGCGGATATCGAGGCACATTTTTCAAAACAAGCTCGACTTGGCTTCGCACAAATTTCAGTACCTGTAAGTTCCATCCATGATGCTCTTGGAGCTCATAATCCTTGTTCACCTCATCCAGGAGCATTAGCACAGTTGCGACAAGCTGGTGTTTCTTTTCGCTGCCACTAGCACAACCCTGCAGCTTTTCAACAGACTGCAGCACTTTATCAAGCTCCCTTAAATCCTTCATTTGTGACGGCACACATTCGTCTCCAAGATTGTGGAGACGGGACCCTCCGAGAAACACCTGAACAGACAGGTCGTCTAAAACCACCACTGATGAACGCACTGCGGGAGCTTGGTCGAGGGAGAGCTCCAGGAACAAAACTTTTGCCTGCGTAGTGACCACAGTCGAGAAGTCAGAAGTCTTAAGCTTCGGAAGGGCAGAACACAACTCCCCAAAACTGCAAATTTTGTTCCTGCGATCTTCTTCCTCTTGAGCAGCAACAGAGAGCTCTATCGCTTTTCGCAGTGACGCTGCCTCGAGTCGGGCCTTCTTTTCTGCAGGAGCTTCTCGCGAAGATGGTGGCTGAGAGAGATATTTCGGGAAGCCGGGAAACACACTCGGGACAGCAGCTGGCTTGAGGCGGACACGCTGCAGCGGAACTTCGATAACGTTTCCAGTGTTCTCGCCCGTGTACGTTGCAAACCTGATGAAGTCACTCGTTTGAAAGTGTTTTTCACACACCTAAAAACAATGTAAAACCACAAGTCCATTAGGTTTGGGCGACAGGCTTACAAAATTCGGCAAGCGAAATAACTGGGAAATAAAACTCCGCAAGCGAAGTAATAAGAAAGTGAAGAAAAAGTCCCCTCTCTGAAGCAAGCCATAAAAAAAAATGTCGTGTGAAGCACAAAACCAAGGAAAAGGAGCAGCGCAAAAGCATGCAACCACAAGAGAAGAAGGGCAAGACACGGCACAAAACGCGAAAACAGCGCTCGTGTCTTGTCCTTTCTTGCGTGGTTGCATGCTTTTGCGCTGCTCATTTTCCTTGGTTCAAAATGCACTAACTAGGCTAAAAAGAAGTTTTACTGAAGCAAGAAGTTTAAGGCAAGCATCCTGAAAAACAGCACCAAAAGCGACGCTTACCACAGTGTGCTTGGTTGGCACAAAATCTTCGCGAGAAATAGCCTTTGTCCATGCTGGCCTTTGCGTCTCGTCGGCAGGAAACTTGTAGACGCGGACACTCGGACCACCATCAAAATTTGATCTGCAGCCTGGAGCGCAGCAGCAGCCAGGCATTTCAGAACTAAGGCTCGCAGGTTCAAACACGCAAACGAAGCCTCTGCAGATGAAAAAGCGTGCACAGTTCTTGAGTTCTTCCGTGAAAACGCGACACATTCACGTCAGCTAGCACCATGACCATGTGCGTACTGGTTGTCTCAGTGTTCCCAACCAACTTATAATGCGGACTGGCATTAGCTTTCAAGCGCAAGTAGAGTTTGATATTAAACATTGTTAAAGCCGCAGTTGACAGCAAGGATGCAAGGCTTAACACGACATTTATTTTTGCAATATTTCAAACTATAAACTCGTTAATATAAGCGTGGCAAAAATAAGAAAAGAGCTTTCTTGAGTTTTAATTGAAGCGACAAAAAAATAGCCAAGTTCGAGCCAAGCCAGGATAATTCCAAATCCGATCGAGGGAACAGAATTTTTCCGCTTAGTCAGTTTTCTCCCAGATGGCGCCACGTCAACCTGCTGCGCGCTGCATCTCTTAGCAGTGACGTAGACGCTTGGCGAGGAGGTCATGCGGGGGCCTTGTAAAGTTATCTATGTGGTATTGGCTCAACTCGCGCGGTCGCCGCGCGGCCGTGACCATCAAGGCTAACTCCCGCTCCTCCCGCTAGGGGGCGATTGTCGTCGCGGCATTGTATAAAAGAGCCCCGCTCCTCACGCCGAGGCAGTCATACCAAGGCGGATTTATAGTGGTGGCGAAGGCTGGGCCGAAAAGTGGTTTAGCGCGACTGCAGCACAACCAGAGGATGGGGGGGCAAAACACTCATATAAAGAAATGATAAAGCTACAAAATTGGAATGTAATCTGCCAATAGAAAAGAAAAAATATATTAGCACCTTGTTTTATGAAAGAGGTAAGTCATTTTATTAAAACTTGGCAAATTTTCTATTTTTGCAACACTCTTGACCTGCCCCCTATTCATGAGTGTGCGGTGCATTACAGCGCGTCTTTGCAGGCCTTGTTTCGATACCCGGCTAACCCGGCCACAGTGGCGATTTCTTATCGCCAGCTGCCTGCGATGGCGCGCCTGGTAAAGCGTATAAATTTAGCTCGCCAGTCTCAAAATGCTCCTTTTGCGAAGTTTTCGTCGTCCTTGCACGTCGCTTCTTTGTCACCGTTCGGTAAGATTTGCACCCCGCTGCACCGCTGCGGCAGTTTTCTCGGTTTTGTCGTTTCCTTCGGCGTGCGGCCAGTGCGAAGTCTTTTTCCGTCTTTGCACGCTTCGCGCTCTTCTTTTGAAGCGCTTAGCGCTTCATTTCAAGATGAGCTTGCGGCATGTGAAGAAGCGATGCTCCGTGGTACACCAAGGCGGTACACTGCGACAGCGTGGATAGTACCATTGGTGTCACGCTACACCGATTCCCGCTTGACTTCGATATGGTTTCGCCGGGCTGTTCGCTCGTGTTTCATAGCTGTAACCCGTTCGTGCGTACTTGGCTTCATGTCTTTTTCAATGTATGGTATTTGCTCCTACGTTGAGCACGTTTGAGGGTGCTAAAGCTGGCTTTAACATTGCCTTGCAGATGTAAACGGACCTGCTATATTCTTTCAGCTGAAGAAATTAAATGTGAAGAATAATCCCAGTGTGCTCTATGGTCTGTGTTGATGCGCCTACTTATGTCATGTTATGTTTGCTTCAATTGAAGCTGTCGTAGCATTGTTTTCTATACTTTTCAATTTCCTAACTGACAACGTTCGTGGCACTTCAGGGCTTTTTCCTTCTGCACTGTGACTATTGAGATGATTAGCCAACTTAAACAATACTGCTTGTGCTGCCTGTGACATGTATTTTTTGTTTGTGTGCCAAGGGTGTGCTTTGTGACTGTATTTGTTTGGTTGCTGCAATAAACAATGAATATGAAACTATGAAAACCATACTTGCCGTACACTCTATTGCCAACTGTGCACTTGAGCCAGTGCTTTGTGTATCATACCTTGCATCATACCTTGCTGTACTCAAAAGCTCTCAAAAGTACTAGCACCAGTATTTGCACTACGAATCATGCATGCTTCGCCAGTGTCTGGAAGTGTTGCTGCCTTTCCATGCTGCCCCTCCTTTACCAGTCACTTTCATTGCGTTCCCAATTGCACATTAACAAGGCCATAACTAGCAGGAACTCGAGCACATTTGACTGGCAAAGGTTGGGGCGCGCTGAAAGGCAGCAACCTTCGAGAGATACGGGCTCGAAAACGCGGATTCTACAGAAAGACCGCTTTATAATTCGCGCCAAAAGCATACGTATGCGTGACGTCATTCTACGTCACGTTTGCGTAGTTTGCCCCCCAAAATCCAGGGGGCGCTGGAGTGCCCATGAGCCGCCATTTTTTGGACCAATGGGCGTCTATGGAGCCTTCGCTACCAGTATACATCTACCTTGGTCATACAGCGAGATGCCGCCTACAGACAGGGATGATTCGCATCCTAGGCTTAACCTTAGCTAAGCCAGGCCATTTTTTTTTTTGCACACCTATTCTGCGCGCTGAAGTGTTAGCTACATGGCAGAAAACAGGAATGAATCGAGTAGGTTCATCTGGTGGCGCTGGCGACCGCCGCCTTTCCAAAATTCTTTAACAACGGCTTGTAAAAAACTATGCTTTCACTTCCCCTCTCACAATAGAAAATTTAATATTATTTGAATCGAATGACATTCGATATGGTGATTTCGACGGCTTACGTGCTACACAGTAAAAGTAATGTCATTCGCAAATTATACCTATGACGATCAGTAAAAGAAAAATTAGTGCAAATAGAAGTAGTGCGCATAAAAAATGTTTCTTATTGTTCAGTGCTCTGAAGTTTTTCAAAGCACTTCTGTGCTATTTCTAAGCTGTTAATAATTATCTCCTGCCTTGCTGCAGCAGTTCGGTCATAACAAGTCAAGAGGACATCGAAGTCAACCACAAATCTGATAGCAGTAAACAAGCAACATGGCTGACATGGAGGAGCGCGGTGGAAAACGCGGAGTGTGTAATGGACTGGGAAAACGTGAAGCGCTTGACTGCAACGTACGTACATGTACTCCCGATCCGAATGGATGAATGAAAAGCGGCAGCTGCAAACGCAAGTAGAGGCCCAGTCGGCAATTACCCGATGCTTGACAGTTCAGCTTCTGGCAAAATCCTTTGCAGTTGTGTCTTTAATGGCCGAGCCCACATTTCACCGAGAACGCCGGGTGTTTCAGAGGAACGAGCGCTGGTTCGAAGAGACACTGCCTCATCTTGGAGATTCGTGTGTCAGAGACGGCGTTCAGATATTTTGTCGAGTCCCTAAAGATTGCTTTGGAGAAGGAAACAACGAAGACGACAAAGCCGCTGTCGTCGCTGGCCACGGTTGAAGGTGCCGTTGTCACGCCAGTAGTATTGTGAGACCAGGCGTTCCCTTCAACCAAGGGATTGCCCAACCCTTTCCCGAGTGCTTCTCCTGGGACCTGCGAAGCTGCCTACAATCATAACCTGTCCAAAACAAGTCGCATAGTTTAGAATGTGTTTAGAAGGTTAAAAGCTCGCTTCCGCTTTGTCATGGAGAAGCTCGAGTGGAAACTGCCAAATGCCAAGCAAGCAATCATGGCCTCATGAGTCCTTCAAAATATTTTTTAAACGCCCCGAGCCACTGTGGATCAACAGTGGGAGCAGGACATAAGTACATACAAGCATCTGATGCATTCAATCTACCAACAGCCGTCACACAACAACGCCGTATCCGACGGAACGGGGCATGGAGTTCGAGCTTGGAAAAGTTTGGAAAAGTAATTCTAGGAAGAGGCGTGCACAGCAGACTACGTGACCAGCAGCGCTGCACCACGACAGCATTAGCAGTGTGCGTATGCGCACAACTCAAAGGGTGCGTGAATACAAGACCATAACAATCATGCTGCTTGACGCAGATGGTAGAAGCGTTCCTGTATGCAGTGGACATTTATTTTTTGCAGATTTCCCGCAAATGTGCTAAGAATAGACTTTCACGCTGCGAGTTTGCTCTTGCAGCCCAATTTGCTTTTCTCGGCTGTCTTGTTTCTTTTCCGCGAGCACTTCTATCACCGTGTGGCACTGATTTCCCTGACTGCCTTGCACGCTGAGAAGAGGCCTTGCTTCGAAGGTTACGCCTCCGTCTCGAACTCACCTCAGCGGTGACCTGGTCGTGGCCGGCACAGTACCATGCCCCTTTCGGTGACACCTGCCCCTTCTGTCCTGCTCCTGTATGCGAGGCGTACACTAAAGACTTGCTTTTGACCTGCCCCTCTCTGCGTCCTATCCGGAAGAAAAACCTGCTTCGGTGCGGACCGCCCACAAGCCGTCCACCAGATGTAGAAAAATTCAATTTTTGTGCCGCACCACCGAATGTTACTGGACTTTCTTCGAGAGTCCAGTGTGTATCTATATTTGTAAATAATACTTTATTCCAGCAGGCGCACTGTCGCAAAAAAGAATCCTTCCTGCTCTGTATGAGAAAATTGCTTCAAGACTACAAGACGATTTGAAGCATTAACGAAAATTTCTTAACCAGATTTAAATTCCTAATAGATAGATACACAGAGGGGGAAAAGGCGGAGATGTAAACCAGAAAGGTTAACATACAGTTTGAAAGCTGGCCTTTTTTTTTTCGACGTGAACACAGAGAATTTAATTCTTCTTACTTAATATGCGTCAGTAATAAGGTAGTAATTACTCAATGACACACACCTTAGAGCAGCCGTTACGGCTACAAAGGAAACATATATAGCTTGCTCAGAAACTTCGCAGTTAAAGAAAAATTAGTCTTGTTCAGGCGTTCTAACCCGGGACCACCGCTTCATCGGAGCAGTCCCTCTAACAACTGAGCTAACCGGGACGGCAAGCTTATGGCAGGGTGTGAGAGCGAATTGATCAATAACTCGATGTGGAAACAGTGGTGGTCAAATGTTTAGGGGAATCCCCTAAAGTGGACGAGATTTGTAATGAGAAAGCAATTACTCATTGACATCCACCCAAGCGAAGCCACTCGGCTACAAAGAAAAAATGCGTTTCGTCAGCCCTCCCCCCACCCCAATAGCCTCATTTAATAGAGGCTCAATTGAAAATTAATTAACAAATACTACAAGCTTGCTTAATTCCGAAAGTCAAAACTTATTATTGGAAACAGTGCGCTTTATCCTCAGCCATCACTGTCTGGAACTCGCTGCCCACATCATGAAATCATTCTGCACCGAAGCATCCTTCTATAAGAACTTGAAAAACTATGCACTTTTTAATTGCACCCAATTACCATGCCAATGAACCCTGTGATTCTTCTGTACGGCTTGTGTTGCTTCAGTGCTCTTGTATAATACTGTGTTCTTTTTATCACCGTGTTTCTAAATGTAATGGTAAAATTTACCATATGTAATAAAACTTTCTGTTGTCATTAATTCCCACTGCACCTGTTTCCTGCTATGTAGTTGCTACCTGCCATATTTTTATCATGCGTAATATATGTAATTAATAAAAGGATTCCCCCTCACAGTTTCCAAATTTGGGATGTCCTTGTGTACTAAATTGTGACTCATACCTGTACTTCTTTTTCAATAAACAATATAAAGGAAAAACGTTTCTCGAAAATAAAGCGTAGGGTGATCGCTAAATCCCATTAGATATTGAGAAAGTTTTTGCACTCATTGCAAACGCAAAAAGAAATTGTCCAACGTCAATTATTTTTACCAGAATAGCGAACGCATTTTTCAAAAAGAACCTGCGGAAATTTGGGTGTTACGCGCAGTAAAGTATTAGGGAAATATATGCGTCATAAACCGAATAAAAAGTAGCCTTTTGTAATAAATACTTCAGAACGTACGATTAACCTGCTAAGTAAAACAAAACGCACTCCTCAGCCCGGCTTCCGTGCATAGTTAATTTTTATTTTAAAACCAGCGCGTATAACTGGCATAGCCGCCTTTAACGCTGCCTCAAAGTGAGAACTAGAATTTAATATTGTTACGGTGTGGGATGCCACGGGGTGGCCACGGGCCCGCCCAGAGAAATATAGCAGCAGTACGGAGGAGAGCCGGCGAAGCACGACCGGCGGCGGCCAAGCTTTCTCGTTCTATCTCCCTCGTGCTAGAGCCGCGCGCTCGCCGCTCGCGCTCGCTCTCCGCCTCTTCTTTTATTCCCGTATCACCTTTCCAACGGGGGGGGGGGGGGTGGGGGGGGGGGGGGCGGAGAAGTCAGGCCGTGCTTTGATGCAGGGTTTCCTGGGGCGATGCAATGTGGGCTCGCAGATAGGAAACGGTCACACTCTTCGTTGAATTCGAAGTGTGTGAGCTGGGCGAAGGTGTCTGCAGTCGCCGAAGAAGGTCCCACACCGGTTAGGCGAACTTCAGGGAGTTTTATGCACATTGAGCGGCGACCCGTTTATGGGACTGCATTGCGTGGGGAAGGCATGGAGCCAGCAGGCGACGACGGCACTGATGAGGACCCGGTAGCTAAGTCGGAGTCACTGCAGGCGCCGTAGACATATCGCTTCATGTTTGAAACATGCTCTGGGAAAATGTGGTGCACACCGCATGGTCGATGCTCTGGCAGGTCTTCGAGGCGGTATGTCACGGGGCCGAGTCGGGCAACGACACGGTAAGGTCCGCGGTATCGGGGCAAGAGCTTTGCGGCACGGCCAGTCGCACGGATGGTGCGACGAACGAGGACCAAGTCACGGGGCCGGAAGGGGGGATGGGGATGTGGTGGTGCTGCCGCGTTGGCCGCTTGCACACGCGCGTGAGCCGTGAGGAGGTTGCGCTGGGCGTCGAGGCGGGCGGAATGAAGTCGTTGAGCAGATTCAGTTGGTGACGCAGTAGGATGGGGAAGGCCCAACTGCGCGTCGAGAGGGATGGAGGGCGTTCTGCCATAGACGACTGAGAACGGCGTCACATGCGTTGTTTCTTGCGCTGCAGTGTTGACTGCAAAAGCTGCAGCAGAAACAAAACGATCCCAGTTTGTGTGGGACGGAGCGACGTAGGATGCGAGTATATCCGTGAGGGCACGGTTAACACGCTCCACGAGGCCATTGCACTGCGGATGATTGACGGATGTAGTGGAATGCGCAATGCCGAAGGAGCGGAGGGCTCGCTCGAATTCACGGGACATAAAGCAGCTCCCACGGTCCGTGATGAGGCGCCGGGGAACACCGTGCCGAAGAACGAGATGCTGTTCCACAAACGCGACGGCATGAGCGGACGACGTGTCTGGAACGGGCAGTGCTTCGACCCACTTGGAGAAGTAGTCGATCGCAACCAGAACATACCGGTTGCCGGCACGCGTCTTCGGAAACGGGCCCAAATGATCCAGTCCAACCAGCTCGAAAGGTGAACTTGGTGGCGAAAAAGCCTGCGGGGGTGGCTTGGTTACACCTGTGGACGGTTTTCTGTACTGGCATGTCTGGCAGGACGCCACGTGTTCCTTGACATCTCTGGACATATTAGGCCACCAAAACCGCTCCGACAGTCGTGCGTAGGTCTTGCCGCGACCAAGGTGACCAGCCGTGGGAGCGTCGTGTAAGCCGCGCAAGATTTGCGACCGCAGTGTTGCCGGCACAACTGGCAACCAGACGGGTGGTCGACCACGGAGCCGCTTCACATGACACAAGAGGTCGTCCTTCATTCGATAGACCCGGCGTAGTTGGCGGAGGCCTGCGCCGGCGGCGGTGCCAAGGGAGTGGATTATGACAGCAATGGCGGGATCTTGCGTTTGTGCAGTCCTCAGGTCCGTCAAAGCCGTCACGGAACAAGGGTGGCGAGAAAGGAAATCGGCATCTTGATAGGCAGAGCCGCGCCGATGCACTATTGTGAAATTGCACTCTTGAAGTTGCGGGGACCAGCGTGCAATCTTGGCATTCAAATGTTTGGCGGACTGCAGCCAAGTGAGAGCGCTATTGTCCGTGACTATGGTGAAGTGACGGCCGTACAGGTAGGGACGGAACTTCTCGACGGCCCAGACAACGGCGAGGCACTCGAGTTCTGAAGAGTGGCGGCGGCGCTCAACGTCGGAAAGCTGGCGGCTGGCATAAGCTAGGACTTTGTGGTCACCAGTCTCGTCTTCTTGCAGGAGGACAGCGCCGAGCCCATCTTGGCTGGCATCCGTGTGGAGGACGATGGGGGCCGATTCGTCGTAATGGGCCAATGTAGGAGGCTCGAGGAGGGCGTGCTTGACGTCAAGAAACGCGAGCTGTTGGGCCTGCGTCCAACTCCACGGTGCATTCTTCTTCAGCAGGGCGGTCAATGGAGCGCTGCGCTTGGCAAAGTCCGGAATGGAACGACGGAAATACGAAGCAAATCCAAGGAAACTTTTGAGCTCCTTGGCGGTGGTGGGAGCTTCGTAAGCTGTAAGCGCTTTTAGCTTTTCAGGGTCGGGACGGATGCCATGCCGGCTCACAACGTGACCCAAGTACGTCACCTCCGCGAAACCGAAGAAACATTTTTTTGGTTTTAAGCGAAGCCCAGCAGAGGTAAGGGCTTCGAGGACGAGTTTGAGGCGTCTCTGGTGTTCTTCAAATGTAGCCGCGTAGACAATTACGTCATCCAGGTAGACCAACGCCATAGTCCACTTCAAATGGCCTAAGACTCGGTCCATGAGACGCTGGAAGGTGGCTGGAGCGTTCGAGAGACCGAAGGGCATACGGGTGAACTGGTAAAGGCCGTCGGGAGTCACGAAAGCCGTCTTTTCCGCATCATCGGGGTGAACAGGCACCTGCCAGTAGCCCGAGAGCAGATCTAGCGTGGAAAAATAACGGGCCCCCTTCAGGCGGTCAAGCGCATCGTCGAGGCGAGGCAGCGGGTACACGTCGCAATTAGTAATAGCATCTAGCTTCCGATAGTCAACGCAGAAGCGGAGTGTTCCATCCTTCTTGCGCACAAGGACGACAGGGGAGGACCAAGGGCTACAAGAAGGGGCAATGATTCCCTGGTCAAGCATGTCGCACACGTGCTGCTGGATGACTCTCCGTTCGGCTGGCGCTACACGGCGAGGTTGGTGATGAACGGGCCCGCGGTTTTCGGTGTTGATCCGGTGTTGAGCCCAGGAAATGCACCCGAGTTCACCGGCGCTGAGAGCAAGGCAACTGCGATGCTCGAGCAGCAAGGTCTTCAAAGAGGCGAGCTCCGCGCAGGTCAGGCTGGGCCCAAAGTTAAATTCTTCCCATGATAAGATCGCCGGCGCTGGAGGGTGGCGAGGCGGGGCTTCAGGTTGCAGAGACGCCACTGGTGACCCGGGGTCCAAAACTGAGGCTGTACCCAATTGCGTGCCGGGAGTCAGCGCGAGAGGTACGCTGCTGATGTTGAGTATAAATACGTGGGCCTCTCCTTTGAGCACAGGCAGAAGGCTTCGAGGGGAGGTCATCTGACGGGCTGGAGCTGAACACCGGATGAGTTCGAACAGCACGTCTGCTGTGACCGGACTGTCAAGCTTGGCATACACCCACGTTGCCGCACCCGGTGGCAGGGTCACGGCGGACGCCACAGTCACGGTAGTGACGTCGAACAGCTTGACTCGACACGGCCACTTCGTCGCGAGGTCACGCAGAGATGCTGAGGCACGCTTGGTCGCCGACACCAGGGACTGCCACAGGGCGACACCGAGGCTGGAAACCCGGCTAAGCCAGCCCGGCCCACAGAGAGTTCCGCTCGCCCGTGGTTTGGTTCTAGTAAAATTAAGGACGACTCCGGCTTGCTGGCACCACCCGCACCCGAGGACCACTGGCCAAAAAGGGCTGTCTGCGACAACAAACTCGGTGGAGATGGTATTTCCGAGTGCTGTCAGGTTGACGACGACACGTCCGACTTGCTCCACAGGGGTGCCGTTAAAAGCTAAGAGCCGGGTTTTGGCGGCTGGCAGAAGCAGGTGGGGCGCGTTAGCAACAAACGATTTGTGCAGTACATTGACAGCCGCTCCAGTGTCAACCAAGGCCTTTACGTGCCGGTCAAGCAGGGCGACGTCGACGAGCACGTAAGGAGCATCAGTGGTAATCGGAGCCGACGATAGGAGGGGACGCGGAGAACGAAGGAGTGTGGGGACGGAACGGTGCCCCCGGAGTTCCGCCAAATCGTTTCCCGACGTTGGAGGGCCGGCACAGTCCCTCGCGTAGTGTCCCCGCAGGCCGCAGCGGAAGCAGGTCATGCGGACGTCGTTACGCAGGCGTCGGATAGAGGCCGCAGTTGGGGCTGCGGACCGAGGAGCCTGCACCCGGATGCTGCGCTCGGCAGACGGTGGCGACCCCCGCATGGCCAGCAAAGTCAATTCCGCCTCGATGGCGAGCGCCATGGCGGCGCGGACGGAATCAGGACGGCCAGAGCGGACCAAGCGCTGCACCTCGGGGAGTCGGATGGCGTCGACAAACGCCTCGGTGCCGACCAGGGCCACGGCGTTCTGAGGCGCTCCCGGCAGCGACTGCAGAGCCAGGCGCTCAATGGCGGCGGCGAGGTCCTGGTACGTCTCCCCGGGCTCTTGACGGCGGGCTCGCAGGCGGTGGTACTGCACACGGGGTTGACCTGAGGCACCATAGTGGTCGGCGAGGAGGCCCGCCAGAACAGTGTAAGAGCCCAGCTGGTCGGGCGGCACGTTCTGCAGCAGCTCGGTGGCGCGGCCCCTACGTTTTGCAACGAGCATCCATGCCTTCATTTGCTCGTCCCAGCCTCTCGCCGCCGCAATACCGTCCCGCTGGATGCGGTAAGCATCCCACGAGATGGTGCCGTCAAATGTGGGCAATTCCACAACGTCCAACGAACACTGCGGCGAGGACGCACCCGCGCCGAGCACGCCATTGGCGGCCACGACCGCAGGCCCAGCGACGGCAGAGCCGTAAACAGCGGCGGCGGGGACGCCCAAAGGCACCTGACCTGTGCTCGGCTCGGCTGGCACCAGGCGACGGAGTTCGCGCCGGAGAGCTTCCATCTCCCCAGCCTGGGCAGTCAGACGGGCCTCCCAGGCGTCCGTCCGTTGGGTGACTGTATCCAGGAGGCGCTCAACACCGGCGTCCGGGTGCTGCGAAGAGCCGAGCCTCTCCGAGCGCCTAGGTCTAGCGGCGCCGGCCGCCGCGTCGTCGGCGCTATCGGCTGGTGGTGGACTCCTGTCGTCTGGCACGTCGGGTGCTTGATTCTGGGAGCGGGTGAGCGGCATGATCCCACCGCTGCCACCAAAATGTTACGGTGTGGGATGCCACGGGGTAGCCACGGGCCCGTCCAGAGAAATATAGCAGCAGTACGGAGGAGAGCCGGCGAAGCACGACCGGCGGCGGCCAAGCTTTCTCGTTCTATCTCCCTCGTGCTAGAGCCGAGCGCTCGCCGCTCGCGCTCGCTCTCCGCCTCTTCTTTTATTCCCGTATCAATATGCAACAGCGTACAGCATTCACCTTGACGCCCAACTAAAACTTTAGCACAACCCTTAATATTACGGATAGAACTAAGGAACCCTTTCTTACAACAGTGCCTTCTATTAGTTCTCGGATTCCTCGCAGAACATATTTATTGACTGTTTGTCCTGCCGGGCGAGGTAAACTAGCGTTGACATTCGGGCGTTTGTAGTTTACATTATTCCGTAGTAGTTAGTAGTTTCGGAGTTCTAAAAAGGGCTCCTGCTAGCCTTCTGTTGCATTATCAGAATGAGGGGCGTTTATTATTAGCGTTAAATTGCCAAAACATGGGCGTATATTATTTGAGGAATAAAGATTGTACTTTTATGACAGCTCTAGTACGACGTGCGCGTTCATAACGCGAATGAATACGGCACAGACATGTGCCGACCGTTTGCCTAGAGTTTCACAGGCGTCCACACGATCACGTCTTAGTACTCGCAGTTCTAGCTTTCATAGCACGCTAACGTCACTCAAGCTTGCATCTCATTGTACAGCGCCTCAACACACAGGAATGTTTGCCATCGCCATAATGGTGTAATATATGGAAGTGCAGCTGGCAGTGCAATTTGACTTGACATTTACTAACGACATGTATGGCTTCAAAAGGCATGGTGCATGGTATCTGCCTCAATAATACTATTCGCAGCAGCGCTAGTGCACCTTGTAAGAGCCTATATTTGCCAGGACCACTCCCGGTCCCAGTTAATGCCTATGCGGCGAATAAGGACGCTTTCTCCTAAATGATAATAAATGAGGCTGCTTCAGGCAAGTCGTGACATTTTATCCGAAATTAGATCGCATGTCTCGAAAACAAGCCGTCTTTACTTCACTGATAACCTATTTTATCAATCCGGCCTGAATATTGCTACTATATGGGGAAAAGGTGCCATTTTCGCGCGCATTGCTCCACATTGTTTTATTCCACAGGGATTGGTGCACTGCACTGCGGATTTCTGTACACATGAAGAGACGTCGGAAAGTACGTTAATGGATAACAATAATGCCGCCACCGTCTGGAAGACGAAGCAACGAGCGTTAGATGTTTTTGATATGTGACGTCATCAATCAATCACAAATTGGATACATTAGTGACGTCACCAATCAATCACCAATTGGGTCGCTATTGATTTCGTATGGCGGCCGACATCTTGGATTTATAAGTGACGTCACAAATAAATCACCAATTGGAATTATCAGTGACGACGCCAATCATTCACCAATTCGATATACTAATGGCGTGGTAGCAGACCCCAAGAAATCGATAAACATGAGTAAGAGCTAACGCTCTTAAAAGCTTTTAGCGACACATTTGTATCTTCCATTTGACAATGCTTTAAGTTCGAGTCAAGAATACAGTGCAAATCTCTTTAGCTTAATTAATATTTGGAGAATAAGCCTTAGTAGGATTCGAGCCGGAAAACGTCCTGAATAATCAGGAACCTCTTGCGTACCCTTGTGTGCCAATGCATGTGTGTGTTCGACAGAATGGCGCAAGAGGTACTCTGCGTTGATAACAATGTGTGCATGCTGAACTGCAGGACAAGCACGTTCATAAATTGGTGCTAAATTACTGCGACACTGAGAAGAAATTGAAGTCACGGAGTTAGATGTTCTGTAAATTGAGAAACAATTCAGCAGGATAAAGCAAATTTTGTTTCTAAAATTAATGGTTTCTAGATAATTAAAACACGTGGACTTGAGATAGACAAAAACTTCTAGCGTTTGTCTCCTGCGTATGTCGCGTGCATGGTTTTTAATACGCTAGTAATCTCGAAACGTGCAAACTAGCCAAGCTAGCTACTTTAACAAGTATTTTTTAGATCACAGTATAGTAGCGGAACCTGAATGGCGATAATTCGACGTCTTTAAAGGGCCGCAGAAACGGGTGTTTGAGCTTGGCCTTAAATTGCTTGCACTATGTAGAGTACACGCCTCCAAGCATACATGCCGCGTACGATCGAGACCTCAGAAGCGAGCGGGAAATTTGCAATACTTTTTAAAAATTCCCGCTTTCGCGCCTTGCGGCGACGCGCGGTGCCACTTTCGCACGAAAACGTGGCAGATAACGTCAGCAGCCGGGGGTTATCATTGGTTCACAGCATCAAACCCTTTCAGACGTCACCCGCTACAGCGCGCCGTCTCTTGGGAGTCCCACGGACCTCCCAGACCCCGGCCATCCTTGCCGAAGCGGGGTGCTCCCACTAAACCTTCTGTTATTGCAGAGAGGCCTCACACACACCGACCGGCTCCACCATGTACCTGACGGTGAAGCCTTCTGTGCACGTCTCTTGGGGCGCCCCCACTCCAGGATGGGCATGCTCGTCGGTGCTTACCTGGAGTCCCTGGGCCGACCCAACAGCCATTTGACCCTCCACCCGCTCCCTACGCGTCTTCCTCTGCAGGTCTCCCTGGACTTTGGAGGCACATCCAAGCCCCGCACACCGGCTGCAGCCATCAAGCAGGCTGCTGCTGCCTTTCTGGAGGAGTGTGGAGGCTCCACTCTCCCCTTTACCGATTGGTGCTGCCGGCCTCAGGTCGGTCAGCTGCGGCTCTCGTGGCCCCGCAGTTGGGCGTCACCAAGACTTGCAGGCTCTCCTTCCCAGGCAGTTCAACAGCTGCCAAGCTGGCAGGACTACACCTGGCGGCTGACCTCATGGCGGCCCTCCCACCTGGCCCTGTGGCAGTCCTCTGCGACTCCCGGCCAGCCCTTCAGCTGCTGACCAGGCCTCACGATGCCGTGGCCACCACTTCTCAGCTCAAGGCCCGTTTGCACGCCCTGGAGGATGCGGGCCACCGGATCACGGCTGCATTGGGTGCCGGGCCACTCCGGCATTGAGGGCAACGACCTGGCTGATGCTTCGGCCAAGTCAGCTCACGCCGACGGGTCCCCGGTATCTTTAGCAGTGGCCCAGCACGATTTTGCCCAATCTCTCCTGTTGCAGGTGGTGCGGACCCTTCACCCGGACCGGAGAAAAGCGGCCCGAAAGCCCTTCCGCCTGCTCTCGGACCAGCTGCCCCGGCGGGACCGTTCCCTCCTTCTGAGTCTCCGTATCGGATGCACGTGGACGCCTTCCAGGCTATACGTCCATGGCCGGGCCTCATTCCCTGCATGCCCTTCTTGCGATGACACGGGCACTCTCGGTCACCTTCTGTTGGCGTGCCCGACCCACGACCTCCCCAGGCAACGCCTGGAGTCGGGATATCGGGCACTTGGTCTCCCGACCACCACGAAGGACGACCTCCTGTTCCCTGTCCGCAACCAGCTCCAAGCGCACCGGGTTCTCCTCTCCTTTCTTGGGGAGTCTGGCCTGGGCCTCCTACTCTAGTCCGTCGCCCCGTCTAGAACGAGGCGAAGGCTACAAGAGGACCGCGGCTCCTTCACCGGCCTGGTGCTTGCACGCTATCCCAGTGCACCAGGTCTCTCCACCCAACCCCCCCCCCCCCGCCGGTGCTTGCGCACACTCCCAGTGCACCGCGGTTTCCCCCTCCCAGGTGCGAGCTGGAGTTGCTGCTGCGGCGACGTGATGGCAGGACCAAAAGATCCTCCTGACGGACCCCAGGCCACGGCTTCCCCCGGACATGACGGCACCCACCTTCCCCCTCCCCATCCTACATCCCCCTAACCCCTTCCCCTGGTCCCCAAGAGTGATGCTCTAAGGGCCAACATACGTCGTGACCAGTACCCCCTCCCCAGAATATCCCATAGCACCTACAACAACTCCGCGCGCGCCGCAGCCGGCGGAGGTAGGAGAGGGGCCGAGTGAGTTGAGTCGGCGGAAGAGCGCCGCCGTTTTGGCGCGCGAGAAGAGAGGGAAAGGCGCGAAGACATGGAAGTTCAAATGTTGTCTGCATATAACTCAGGTTCCACAAAACGCCTTAAAATAATTCTTGCTGGGGGATAATTACGAACTGTCGTCTTTTAACATCCCAGACATATCGCACGTTTATTGAGATCCCCTTTCTGGTTCCTTTAAAGACATTCATTAAAAGGGATTGACAAGAAAAAAATAACAGCTGCCTTTAAATAAAAAATTCAAACGCTGCCAGCGTTTTACTAATAGATCAATGGCAGGGGATGCCTTGTAGAACTTCACAATACAGCGAGGAAGGAGATATTTTCCGTAATTTATATGTTTTAACTGTTCCTTTTTGTAAAAGCAAAACTCGCCACTCTTGCCGTACGGGTCATAGAGATGCAGGTACAGACCGAGATGTAGGACTTTTCATCACCACGCATCAGAAAAACAAGTTTCGTAAGTACATTGAATTGCTTTTTGAATTCTACAAATAAAGAACGCAGCTGTCACAAAAACTCGCAGTGTGACTTTGGCATATTGTGGTCTTTGCAGTGAAACGCGTCTCTAAATAACGCAGAACTCATGGCCACGTCACACAGTGATGCCCGCTCCTCGTCATCGCAGAAGTGGCTGCAGAAGCTCACGAAGAAAGTCTGGCTTCCGGTCATGGAGTCCAGAAAAGGAATCTTGGAGGAATCGCGCCTCGCGGGCGTGTTGTCGGTCAGAGCCCGTACGCTCACGTTCAGGGCGAATCGTTCGGCTAGATCGCGTATTTCTCGAATGGTAGCGAAATCGATAGAGCAGTTGCGTCGGCGCTCCCACGCAGACCAAGCGACGCCTGTTGCATTCAGCATCCTACCACGGTCGTCCACCGCTCGAACCAGACTTCGAGCAATCTGGAATCCCAGGCCACTGAATGTCATGAGGTCGGAGCCGCGCCTGCATCGACCAAAAGGAAGTTTTGATGTTTTGCTGTTATATGCGCCTTTACACACCTTTAACATTGCAGTGTACTGTGCTACAGTTACCAGAGTACCGATGCCCCCGTGTCGTCAGTGCACATGCGCATATCGCCTTGAGGACGCCAGATGGCGCCAGGTACCCGGCAGCTGCGCGAGCGCCTGCCGCATCGGGGCAAATCAGCGCATGCGCACTGGTGGTTGGCAGGTTCCCGGTATTCCGGTTAATAGTAACGGTAACATGGTATGCACTGTGCTAAAGGTCTCTTTTATAATACCGTTAACGTCCCATGTTGCCGATTCGTCCCGATGCGGCAGGCTTGCGTGCAACTGCCGGGTACCTGGCGCCATCTGGCGCACTCAAGGCGATCTGCTGATGCGTACTGACGGCGTGCGGGCTTCTGGAACTGAGGTAGCGGTAATGGAAATGGGAACACGGCAGGCAATATGCTAAACGTGTCTATAAAGGTTTTCATATTAAAGGAAGAGTAAGATTGGAGTTAGCCTGCATCGATAGATTACCCTGTTCTAATGACGAAGAGGCTACCTTAACTCAATATGGAGGTTTTATGACTTTTACGAGGTCGAAAAATGAAACGCAGGTTTCGCGAAAACATCGGTCTCACAACGAATTTCCTCATAGATTAGAGGATTGTGATGTCATCCCACCACCATTATAAGTAGTGCTTCTGAGGAAAGAAAAGCAATTGCGTTGAAGAGAAAAATTGTTGAGCTAAGACTTGAAAAGCTTCCCCTTTGGTCGTGTGCCGACCGCGCTATCTCTGCGCCATAGAGGCACGTGCGTTCCGCAGCGAAAAGGGGAGAGAATGAAGTTGGCAAAGCACCCGATGTCACGAGAAATGATAGATGCAACGTGAAAGCTGCGCGTCTGCCGGATTAATTGCAAAGGGCTTCGCACAAGTTGTTTCACACAGAGGGATCCTCGCACGTTATCGCGTTCACATCTCACTGCTGCTAGCAATGCGTTCTCAAAGGTTTTGTTTCCAGGCTTGTGACACGTGCTGAACAGACGCGTGCATGCTCACCCAGGAGAGGTGTCATCCTGTTCCGCCTCAGTTGCCAGTGCTGGCTTGTTCTTCGTGCTATTTACTAGTGTTCAGTGTTCTTGTATGCGATGTTTCACAATCTACGGCACTAATATCACAATATTCCGAGTATATCTTACTATCGATATTTTTATACTTTACGTCGTTATTCGTTCGCCTCCATTCGCATATTATTCACTCGTAATTCTAGGTACGTATGCTAGCAAACTTAATAGTTGCCTATAACCCGCCGGGGTGGCTCAGTAGTTACGGCGCTCGGCTGCTGACCCGAAAGACGTCGGTTCGACCCCGGCCGTGGCGGCGGAATTTCTATGAAGGCAAAATTCTAGAAGCCCACGTACTGTGCGATGTCAGTGCACGTTAAAGAACCCCAGGTGGTAGAAATTCCCGCAGCCCTTCACTACGGCGTTCCTTACATCCTGAGTCGCGTTGGGACATTAAACCCTAATAAACCTAAACCTACCTATAGACCTAGATCTGCACGAACCTCGAGAAAACAGGTTTTCTGGGCTGTTGGGATAACGTGGGGGAGCCTAACACTCAACTCTTTCCTGTACTACGAGTACAGCCTATCGCGGCGCCTATCAATCTTTTTTTGTAAAGGTCTATAGTTAAGGCGTACAAGTTTCTGGTTACCTGGATAAATGATAGAAGATACCACATGGCGAGACTAAAGGGAGGAAAATGTAAAGCAAAAAGAAACGCAGCTGTCATGAAAAATGGCGCGCTCTGGAGATATAACAAATATTCTTTCTAGGTACTACAGTATTATGTTTACTACTGACACATATCTTTTGTTACCCCTTTTTAGGGCTTCTCTGCGCATGTCGCTGTTATTTTTACATTATGTCCGCATAATTTGTTAATTGCGCCCACCTCAAGTATTGGTGTCTGACGAGGGCCTTTAGGGGTATTGTGAACAGCGAGAAAGCACAAAACACATGAAAAGCACGGATACAACCGCGCACAGGTGTCCCGCTGCAGGTGAGTGGTACCCTAAAGTTTTCCTTCATCGCTGATTATGGGCCTGTTGCCCTTTGTGTCCTTCACATAGTCGGTGCTCTGGTTGGTTGATTCGCTAAGATCATAATGATTGCGGCACGACTGTACACCTTTCTTTCTCGGAATCATTGACGCTCACGTTTAGGGGTGTTGAACAGAAGGATTTGATGTAATCTGGCACAATTTAATTCCGCATGCTTCCTCAGCCACACGCAACTCATTCGTGATGCACCGACGAAAAAGCTACTCTTCCACTGCGCATGCGCTAGCAGCTGGCAGCGTGCTATCGATGCTATGAAGAAATCGAATGCCTCGGAAAGAAAACGTCTTGCGCTAGGTAGTTAAACGGACCATATAGCAAGCTTGATTCTGAAAGCCACAACTTATCTATGATACTGCCATATTGAGTGCTTACCTCATGTAGGAAGGGGCCAGAACAGCCCACACCCCCATTTTGAACGAATTGCTGCTGTAGATGTACCGTGTGCTTCCGGCAAACCACCGGACCCGTTCGGTCATCAGGCTCCCGTAGTACCGGTTAGTTCTCGATGCCCGAAGCGCCGTCCTTGTGCGTACCCAGAGAGCAAACACTGACGTGGCTTCCGTAGCAAAAGCAGCGTAAATGTCATCCAGTTTGTCCAAACGAAAAAAGGGCTCCGGGGGCCAAAGATGGACCTTCATATGGCGCCTCAACTTCTCCTCTGCTCTCTGCTTCGTGGAGGCAGTGACGCTGTCTGCGTCCTTGATGATGGATATCAGTGCGCTCATTATCTTCTGGAAGACGCCCTCGATCCTCCGACGCTCCTCGGTGCCATAGAGGCTTGAAAAGTAAGGAGCGACGAGGGCGAGGCCGAACATCTCGTGCACGCCGAGGAAGCAGAGTGTACTGGTGCTGCGCTCGTTGCTATGCTTCGTTCCCGTTTTCGTGAAAGCATCGAAGCGAGGGTCCATCGTCCAGATGTAGATGTACGAGAACATCCAGCCGGTCACGTTAAGCGCCACATCACTAGGCAGGTCTTCGAGCATAATGAAAGCGTGGTGGATCCGTGCCCTGCTCAAAGCCAGAACCTTCGTGTCGGCGGAAAGCCCCATGCCGACAGCACCGTGCAGTAACTTCTGCAACGTGCCTAACCACTCTTCGGCCCCAACGCCCTTCGTGAGACGTGACACCTCCTTGATCGAAATGGTGGCGTCGGCTTGAGCTGCTCCGTCGCCTTCGGGATCTCGTTGTCTAAATGATAAGGTGTTCCTCACGATCCCTTCGTCAAGCCGCAAGTCCGTTAGCTCTGCCTGGCTCAGTGTCACCGCTCCACCAGAAAGAAACGCTGCAACCTGCGCGGGAAGCGAAAAAAACATTATTCAGTTGAGACTGGTGAGGGCTAAAGCGATCTTTTTTTGCGCTGTGCAATACATATCCTCGAAAATATTAAAATTGTAAATTCTGGGGTTTTCCGTCCGGAACTAACAGATGGGCTTTGAGGGACGCGAGATTGGAGGGCTTCGTATAAACTTGCTCAAACAGAGGTGCTTGAACGTGCGATGACATCGCACTTCACAAGGAAGCCTTTTGCTAAACAGATGCATTAAAATTGTCAGTAATCACATATTATAACCATCAACAGCGAGCTTGTGTCCTACGCAGCATGGATGCCCCTCCAGGTGAACTCCAAGATCTAGTGGCACGCCAGTGCCCACGGTCGCCTTACGACCCGTCAGCGCTGCAACGGAGCTTTCGGTATTTTAATTATTTTTAATTTGTTGTGTTTATCAATGGGAACTAATAATGTAACTTTTATCGCAGAAAGATCATTCATTACAAAGCAGAAGCAAAGATTAAAGGGTCACTTAAGCGCCAACTTAAGGAGGGTTTGACGCGACAGCGTCAATGGGTTAATGCCCATATATGCGGAATTGGTCATTCTCGACTTTATATTATTAGATTCCTGGGAGTCCTCGTACCACTACTGGAGCTGTGCTGCACTGGTTAAGTGATGTGCCACTGCCCTGCGATGACAGGTGCTGCTACTGGTGGGGCGTGTGTGACTTAGGTAGTTCTTACCGAGCAATCTCTCGCGACCAATCAATAATTGTATTGCCAAGTGCCATGGTCCGTAGAAACATGGCTAGGGCGCCTCGGTACAGCTCCTTTTTACCACAGGAAGCGGCACCGAGACACCCTATAACCTGGCAGGTTGCCCACTACTCAGTGGGCAGGCGGGCAGAATTTCGCAAAGCAGGCGTAAGACATACAAGCAAACAAACAATACACAACGCCCAAATGCGGGGAATGGCCACTAGAATTGCTAGCGCACTAAAAAACAACCACATGTCGCCAGTAGGCATACCAATTGAGCTACGGCTGCGGCTGTATTTATGTTACGTGTAACACACATCCTTGAGATGGTTCACCAGCGCCACCTTCTTTTAATGCGTCGGACGTAGTACATCCTGTAATAAGGCGAGTGTCACGTTCCACGTGACACTCGCGGTACGTTAGAACGTGGAACGAGTTCCCTTTATGGCCCATGATTTTTTTGTGCGCGCAAGATTTCCATCCACTAGGAACATGATCGAACGGTGAGGGCGGAAACTCTGCGAGAACCGTGTTATGCTGCCTGTTGCACCATACTGCCTGGACCGATGCGTTCGTCTAGCTATTGCTTAGACAAGGAAAGGGGTATGAGGGTCTCGTTATGACGTGACAGGGAAGCTCACAGTCACAGAAGCCAATAAGCATAGAGGAATGTCTCCATTTTTTTTTTCGTGGCGCTGATCAATGGAGAATTAAGAGTTCAATTCTTTGTATGGCTGAAATGTACTTGATTACATGCAGAAGAAAAAACAGAACAACAAGAAAAAAATGATGGTCGATTTCCATAGTTCGGCCAAATGCGAATTCGGTGCGCTAGCAGTTCGGTTTTCACTTAGGTTCCGGTGTTCAAATCCAAGGTTGGCAGATGGCAGTTATTCGGATAGCTATAATGCGGAATTGGCACAGTGGTGCAACGGTCAAGCGATGCGCCACTGCCCTTCTATGGCAGGTGCTGCCATCTGTGGGACTCTGGTTGCTTGGCTTGGGTTGAGATCAAGGTTGCTCTTCCCGAGCAGCCTCTCACATTTAACTGAGCTGCCGCCTGACACGGTGGGCAGGCGGCACCTGCCCGCCACTCGGTGGTCAGGTGAGCGGCCTGCCACGAAACAGTCTTCAGACAAACACACAACGGTTAAATGTGGGGAATGGCCATTATAAGTGCTAGCGCACTAAAAAGCACAGAAGTTGATCATACGGGCTTAATGTCGTGCATTTAGTAAGATTAGAATAATTATTCTAATTATTCAGTATCTCAGAAATCAGCCGTCACCGGAAGCAAGGATAGCTTAGGGGATCATTTTTCGTGCACATCACACGCGCCCGACCTGTACATATCTAAACGTGTAAGCATAATACTTGTGTATTCTGCCTCTCTCCCTCCTATCCTCTCTGCCTGTCTCCTGACCTCTTTAATTTTATTTCTTAAGTCTGCCTGCTATTCATTTCCGCTGCCCCAGCTCAAGTGCTTCCCGTAACGATGGCAGATGCCGGGGCTGGAAAAAATCTTTTCCTACCTTTTGTCATTATTTTTAAATAAACCACTACTGCTACTAATTTTTCGTGGCATTCGACCAGAATAATTTTTGCCACAATCACTACAACATTCCAATATCGTGATTTGACCATAAAGGAAGATTAGTTCTGTAATAATTTTATATAAAAGGTAATTTCCAGAAATAAAAAAGTGACAACCACTTTCTACCCATGCGATCCGAACTCACGACATCTGTATGTCACGTGCAGTGCTTCTTCAACTGAATTACGGCAGCAGCTCTTTCACACTCTACTTTCAATAAGCTTACACTGTCTGCAGCCTAGCCTTGTGGCTGTTCACTGGCGCTAGCCGGCAGCCAGAAGGGTGTGCGCGGAACGCCTTCTCCTACCGCATGCGCCACACTCTATACAGAAAGTAGTATAAAGGAGAGTAAGCCGTCCTCTAGAGCACTCCCTTCTATAAAAGGAAGCGCGCTAGAGAACAGCTTACTCCCTTCTTTACTCTCACAATGGCGTATTTAGAACGCACATAGAATATACAAAAAAAAAATACCCCGGCCCAGTCCTACCTGCTGGGCAACGCGGTCGTACGCGTCGTCTCCAAGCATACCAAGCTGCTCCATGCGCAGGACAGGAACCGGCCCAGGCTCATCCAAGGTGATGATGAATTCGCCTTCCGTTTCCGAGTGCATCACATTCACGTCAAACCAAAGGGAGACACGCCAGTTTAGCGACAGGTCCACCAGGATCGGGAAGAGTGGGTTACCTGCAGGTATCCACGACGCGTCAAGTTCTTCATGCTGCTCGAAGTTAATCGTGCGACAAAATCAGCAGTTCGACACAGCCTGTTACCAGGTCTTTCTTAAATGCACATCTTCTGGCAGGTCTGCAGTGCGTAGCTACGATTGCTTCAAAGCAATATTCGATAATACGCTGTGGGCATGCACAACGCAGTAACCTGAAAGAAAAAGGTTTACATATTTCCTCGCATGATAAACGCACTTGTTTAACAGTTGTGCTGATTTGGGCAGCATGTTTTCTACGCGAGAAAAATTACTCTTCGGAAGATACAACTTGCTCAACTTTTAAAGACGAGTGCACGAGGCGTGTTCATTCTGGGAATTCTTGCGTTCTGCGGGTGAATAAACTACTGTCCGCATCATTTGTACCCATCGATTAAGCGCTATACGGTGGCAATATTTCTTGTATTCTGCATTTACTTAGGTGGAGGAAGTAAATATATGCGCCCGAGGGATATTTACATTTTAATTTACTCCACAATTTTTGCCATTCAATCTGCGGCCGTATTGCACTAGTTTAAATATTCGTTTTTTTTTGTTTTTATATACATAATACTGCGGACCTCATGCATGTGGTCCAAGTATGAAGTGCAGATAGCAAAACAGTTTCAAAAAGATGTAAATTTGTATAAAGGTATAGAAAGAATGTTTTAGCAGATGACACAAAAGAGCCAAACAAAAAGTCAATAAGATATATTGCGCGTCTTTTTTTTTTGTTTTACCGTACACTTCTCAGCGTCTTTTCAAGATTTTTACAGATGACAACAGTTTCAGGCAGCATATTGCACTCCGTGATTGTACGTGGGAAATATGAGTATTTGAACGAGTTTGTTTTCGCGAAATATGGTGTTAAGGCGTGGATGTGTTGGAGACGAGTTTTCCGTGTCGTGGAAGGTGTAACATAAGATGAAGAAAAAATTCCAAACTTTCCGTGAATACTTGAAGGAAGAAATACTAGGCGAGCAATTTTGCGTCTTATTTCAAGCGGTGTAATATTCTTGGCGGTCATATTGGCGGCGGAAATGAGCTATTATGCTCATTTCTAACCTAGCATCATCCTACGCTTGCCCACGATGAAAAAAGTCATCTGCCTTCTCGGCGCAGGTCCCACTCAGCATGTTAACTATCCTCGCGGGTGAAGTTACACTGCCTCCGGCATTTGACGGGCCTGTTAAAAAAGCAAACACACCTATTTCTTCTGTCCTGTTATCTGGCAATTCCGGTCCGTAGGGCCACCTTAGCCCCCGTTCACGCATAAACTCGACGAATGCTGTTGGATCCTCCACGGACGGCCTTTGAAGGCACAAATTGAGGGCCGGCGTGAACATAGCCTCGAGGCGTGCTCCGACGCCTTGGTTGTCGGCTCCGGGTTTGTTCCTGTAGCGTATGTAGTCCTCCACCTTCCTGGCGTACATCCTTGACACCCTGTCTTCATCGAAGCCTTGCGCCACCTGAGCGTATTGCGTGCAGTGGTCACGGACAGCAGCTATAGATGAAATAATTAGCGGTACTGTAGCGAAAGTATGCTGTAGCGAACACGAAATTTCCTCTAAGCTACCCACGAGCTGTAGTGATTAAGTAGCTGCGGCTCTCTACTACTGGATACAAGTTTGCACACTGAGCCTGGGTCTCGTTAAAGTACTGTAGCATTTATATGCCTTTAGTTGGACTTACAGTAGGTACTCTGGAGCTCTGCAAGAATACATTTCGCTACCCTAGTGTGGTACGCAGCTAGAGCCGTTGCTGCAATTCTCCCTGCGTAGTAGGAACGAGTGGAGCCGATTTGAACGTGGTGCAGTGCATTCACCACACGCAGATAATGCTGACGTTGCCCCGCGCTATCCCTCCGTTTCCTTTTCTTTCCTACGCTGTGCTTTTTCTTTTCAAGCTGAGCCAATTTCGTCACTTCTCTTGCTTTCATACTTGAGTCGAAGTGAAAACTGTGCATGTTGTTGCGAAACGATATGCCGGTACAGACTAGGGGTGGAACGCGTTCAACGACGTCGCCACATTATTAGTGGCCCCGGTACAATGCACCCGCCTCGTTGGCTATGTTCGCGTTATGTCGGAATGCGGCCCGGCGAGGCGGCCACTGATCTAGACGCAACGCCATCTCTCTGGGTGTCACGAAGCTTCCTTGTGGGCATGTGCTCACTGAGTGCCCCAACTCACGAAGTCAACGGTCCTCTCAGCTTTATTCCGTGGCCGCCCCCACACTATTTCTTTTTTCGCTAGAATCCCTGGGCATAGATTCGCAGAATAGTTATCAACTTTTGTGCATGACATATTTTTCTCTCAACTTTGGTACGCGAAAATTAAGCAGTAATAAATGCTGCGTACATGACCACAGACGTATTGGTAGAAGTTGACGCAGGGGTCGACGGAGAGGTTGAGCCCAGCAAGGAGAGCCCGCCCGTGGCTGACACAGTCTTCTGTGCCGCAGACGTCGTCGCTGTTCGCGTGTCGTGATGCCAGCTGTCGGGCGACGAGGGCCGTCAACGCAGCCACCACGATTACGAAGAGAATGAGTGCGCAGACCAGGGTCACCCAAGAGACGCTGTGCTTCTCCAGCTTGATCATAGGGGACACAGAGGTACTCCCTGGCTGCGCTTCCTTAGGACCGGAAAGAATAATGTTCGCATGAGTAGCGTGATAGAGGTCAACACGGCACCTATAGCAGTTTTGGTGTACACTGCCTCGCAAGTGCTGAAGTAGTCAGAGAACCGCTGCGGACCAAGTCGCGGCGCCAGCAACAAGGTCGACAGAGATTTGCTCTTTGCACTAACGGGTAACGTGTAATCCAGCCGCCGCGACTCTCCTGTAGCTGCTAGAAGAATGTCATCATCATCAGCAGCCCGACTACACCAACTTCAGGGCAAAGGTTTCTCCCACTTCTCTTCATTAACCCTGCACTGTGCAGCTGCGGCCACCCTACCACCACAAACTTCTTAATCTAATCCAAGGGGGGGTGGTACTTCTTGTCCTTGTCTTTTTGTGCGCAGTGCCACCCCCCTTGTATTTACCATGATTGACCGACTAGCATAACAACGTACGCTCTTAATCTAATCCGCCCACCTAACCTACTGCCGCCCCCTGATACGCTTGCCTTCTCTTGGAATTCACTCCGTTACCCTTAAACACCAATGGTTATCTTGTCTTTGCATTACATGCCCTGTCGAAGCACATTTCTTCCTCTTGATTTCGACTAGGATGTCATGAACCCGCGTTTGTTCCCTCACCCACTCTGCCCGCTTCCGGGCTCTTAACATTACACCTCTCATTTTTCTTTCCATAGCTCGCTGCGTTGTCCTTAACTTGAGCTGAACCCTTTTCGGTAGCCTCCACGTTTCTTCCTCATAGGTGAGTGCTGGTAAGATACAGCTGTTGTACACTTTTCTCCTGAAGGGTGTTGGCAAACAACCAATAATGATCTGAGAGCCTGCCATATGCGCACCACCTCACAGTTATTCTAGTCATTTCCCTCTCATGATCCGAATCAGCGGTCACTATCTGCCCTAAGTAGACGTACTCTCTTACCCCTTCCAGCATCTCGCTGCCTATTGTGAGCTGCTGTTTCCTTTCTAGACTGTTGAACATTACTTTGGTTTTCTGCATGCTAATTTTCAGACCCACTGCTCATTGATCATGCTTTGCAGTTCCTCCCTTGAGTGGCTCACTAAGGCAATGTCTTCAGCGAACCGCAGATTACTTAGGTATTCTTCATTAACTCTCATCCCCAACTGTTCTCAATCCAGGCCTCGAACATCTCCTGTAAACAGGAGGTGAATAGCACTGGCGGGATCGTGTCTCCCTGCCTGACACCCTTCCTTACTGGAATTTTGTTGATGACTTCATGAAGCAATATGGTAGCTGTGCAGTCGTTATAGATAACTTCCAGAATTCTCACGCCAGACTCGTCTACACCCTGATTCCGCAATGCCTGCATGACTGCTGAAGTTTCCACTGAGTCAAATGCTTTCTCGTAATCAATTAAAGTTATATATAGGGGTTGGTTATATTTTGCGCATTTCTCTATCACCTGGTTGATAGCCTGAATACGGTCTGCTGTCGAGTATCCTTTAAGAAAGCCCGACTGATCATTTGCTTGATTGAAACCTAAGGTTGTCCTAATTCTATATGCAATGCATCGATGGCATAGAGTTAGAGAAACCGCCTCGCGTGCAAGATGACCAAGGTTCAAATGGCGGTGCCGCGCAATTCTCCACCGGGTTTAAAAAAAACTCTCGTGTCGATGGAATTGCATAACCAGATCTCGGTGACGAGAACCGACAACACACTTCCTCACCAGAGAAGGATTTGGCCACCCTAATGTAGTACTTGGCCACAACCTTCCATGAACAAACCCATTAATCCTCGGCCCTCAGAATAGAAGAACGCGTTATCTATGAAATAAACGATCTAAGAGAGGGAACGCAGGCCACAGCAGAGTGTCTCTCAGCTCGAGCATTCACTGAGTGAAAGGACAAGTCTCATAACTTCATAAGGTCCCATGCCTACATATTTTTGCCTTTTATGCTAGAGAGAAATTCCACGCCGTAGAAATCATCTATCAAAGCGTGAATACAGCACTGGCTGCACTTGGCGCTTACATAAGCCATAATGTTTCACATTTCTCATTAGGAACGTAATATCATTAAATCTGGTCCACTGTACGAGGCGCTCAATGCTTGCAAAGCGAAACCCTTCATACCGCAGTCACTCACTCAGCAGTCAACAAAAATGTGCGGCTTCCTTACAAGCGTTCTACGCGATGTTAGGGTAATGTTCATTTTATGAATATTGTCAACCTTTTTAAAGTCTGTCCACTAACCTTTGATTCCTTGATCTTTTTTTTGCGTCGCTTGGCAGGGCCTTGCTCGCCATTTCTGCGTCTTACGCGCTCGTTGCTGGCGTCGTTTTCCGGGTCCATTTATCCTCGTGTTGAGTAATGGACCTGGATGCGAACGACATCATCCGGCTGCAGCGCTCACGAAGAGTGATTTTGTGCACGAATCACAAAACTGCAAAGATTGGATGCACATTGCACGTAGTCTACAAGAATGTATCCTCCTCATGCTGCGTAGCACTAAAAAAAGAATTGATAACGAAAATTTGGTGCAGAAAAGCTAGCGAGAGCATAATATTTGGGCAACAAAATGTGCGATGAATTGTGTAGATTGCGAGGGGGTAGGAATAACCGCGTGGTGTAAATGTGTAATAAAGGATTAACAAACGAGACTTGCTATTGGATTTGAATGTTTTGGCCATTGCTTTACTGTTAATCAAATTGATCATATATGTCGTTCCTATTGTCAAGGCGTTTATTCGAAGCACAGGTCGGTTGGTCTTGGTGGACCAGCGACACGACGGGCACACTCACAGGCGTCGTTCGAAAAAACCCAGCTGCACTTCGTCTGCTTCTTCGTTGTCCCGCTTGAACTCGTCCGCTTCTTCGCTACGCTGCGCCGGTCGGTCCCATTACAATTACTCTCCCTCCGAAAAAGGAGCCATCCTGGCGACTTACGGAGAGGAGAGGATGGGCGGGTCATAGTAAGGCTTCAGGCTCTCAACGTGCACAGTTTCGCGCCCCCGGCGACGGTGGTCCGAAGAGGGAACGAGCGGCTCAACGATATAAGTCACCGGAGAAGTTTGGTGGACAACCCGGTAAGGTCCGTGAAAGCGAGACAGTAGTTTCGTGGCGAGGCGGGGAGTGGAGGAAGGCACCCAGAGCCAAACGAGGGCGCCAGATGGGTATGACGCTGGAGGGTCCGGGGAATCCCGACGGTGATTCTGATCCCATTGTTGCTGTGTGGTGAAAGAGCGGGCAAGTTGCCGGCATTCTTCAGCGTACAGGTGAGCTTCGGAGAGTAAGGTGGTCTCTGAAGGGTAAGGGTGATAAGGAAGGATGGTGTCCATGGTGGATGTAGGCTCCCGGCCATATAAGAGGAAGAAAGGAGAAAACCCCGTTGTTGTCTGAGTAGCTGTGTTATACGCGTACGTGACGAACGGGAGCACTTGATCCCAGTTGGAGTGGGCGGTGTCAACGTACATGGCGAGCATGTCACTCAGAGTGCGGTTGAACCGCTCAGTCATGCCGTTGGTCTGGGGGTGATAGGCGCTGGTGTAGCGATGAACGATTTGGCATTGCTTGAGCAGAGCCTCGACGGCGTCCGAGAGAAAAACACAGCCGCGGTCACTTAGAAGTTCTTTCGGGGCGCCGTGACGAAGAACAAGACTTTGTAGAATGAAGTGAGCGACATCGTTTGCGGTAGCAGATTTGAGAGCCGACGTTTCGACGTAACGGGTGAGATGGTCAACGGCAACGATGATCCACCGATTATTAGCCGAAGTAGTTGGAAGCGGGCCATAAAGATCAATGCCGACGCGGTCAAAGGGACGGCCAGGGCAAGGTAACGGCTGCAAAGGAGCGGCGGCGGAGTGGGGAGGTTTCTTGCGACGTTGGCAAGCGGTGCATGACCGAATGTACTGACGTATGTAGCGGTACATACCTCGCCAGTAGAATCGCTGACGAAGGCGAGCATATGTTTTCAGTACACCGGCGTGGCCGCATTGTGGAGCGGCGTGAAAACAGGCACAGATTGTAGCACGGAGGTGTCGAGGGATGACCAGCAGCCACTTCCGGCCGTCGGGGAGGTAATTACGGCGGTATAAGAGGCCATCACGAACGGCGAAGTGGTGGGCTTGGCGGCGAAGGGTCCGGGTCGAATGATGCGGCGAGGGAGTGTTCAGGAAGTTTAGCAGCGAGGTGATCCAAGGATCCTTCAGTTGTTCGGAGAGTATATCAGGGATGTTGAACGAAGAGAATTCGTAGGCACAGACGAGGGCAGAGGTTGACTCGCATGGGAGTGGTGAACGAGAAAGGGCGTCGGCGTCCGAGTGCTTGCGGCCGGAGCGATAAATGACTTGTATATCAAACTCCTGGAGACGTAAAGCCCAGCGGGCGAGTCGGCCAGAAGGATCTTTGAGGGAGGATAGCCAGCATAGGGCGTGGTGGTCTGTGAAGACATAGAAGGGCCTGCCGTAAATGTAAGGGCGGAACTTGGTAATTGCCCAAATGATGGCGAGACATTCTTTTTCTGTGACAGAATAGTTTGATTCTGCCTTGGTGAGGGCGCGGCTGGCGTAAGCGACGACGTATTCCAGATACCCAGGCTTTCGCTGGGCAAGAACTGCGCCCAAGCCCACACCGCTCGCGTCAGTGTGAATTTCTGTCGGACAGGCGGGATCAAAATGGCGAAGGATGGGGGGAGAGCCAAGCAGGCGGCGTAAAGTGCTGAACGCGGTATCGCAGGCGGGGGCCAAGACGAAAGGTTCAGGCTGCCGGCAAGAAGCTGCGTTAAAGGGGCGATGATACTGGCGAAATTTCGGATGAAGCGGCGAAAATATGAGCATAAGCCTATAAAACTGCGAAGTTCTTTTAAGGCGGTTGGTTTGGGGAAGTCAGCGACGGCGCGAAGTTTGGCAGGGTCAGGAAGAACGCCGTCTTTGGAGATGACATGGCCTAATATTGTGAGCTGCGTTGCGCCGAGGTAACATTTTTTCAAGTTTAGCTGGAGGCCGGCGTCAGTAAGGCTAGTGAGTACGCGCTGAAGGCGGTGCAGATGGGAAGGAAAATCTTTGGAAAAAACGACAATGTCATCTAGGTAACACAGACAAGTTTTCCATTTGAGGCCACTGAGAATAGTGTCCATCATCCTTTCGAATGTGGCTGGAGCATTGCAAAGGCCGAATGGCATCACATTGAACTCATACAAGCCGTCTGGGGTGACGAAAGCGGTTTTCGGCCTGTCGTTCGCTGCCATCGGGACCTGCCAGTAGCCGGAGCGTAAGTCGAGGGATGAAAAATACTCCGCTCCCTGCAAGCAATCCAGTGCGTCGTCGATTCGGGGTAGAGGATAAACATCCTTGCGTGTGATCTTGTTGAGACGACGGTAGTCCACACAGAACCTGATGGAGCCATCTTTTTTCGTCACCAAGACAACAGGAGAGGCCCAAGGGCTGTGAGAAGGCTTTATTATGCCGCGCCGAAGCATGTCGTCAACACTGTCACGGATGACGCGGCGCTCGCTCGGCGAGACTCGGTACGGTCGCTGACGCAAGGGAGCGTGGGTACCAGTGTCAATTGTGTGAGAGACGGCCAATGCGCGCCCCAAGGAGGGCTGGGAAAGGTCGAAAGAGTTGCGGAAGCGGCAGAGAAGTTCCAAGATTTGGTCACGGTAAGCGGACGGAAGGTCGGGAGCGATGTTACGACGAAAGACGTCGATGGAAATCGGATCGGGCGCTGTCGCACAACAGGCTAAGGCAGTAACTGGGGAACAGGCACGGGTATCGGAGAACTCGGAAGCAAGAGCAGGGTCCAGTTCTTCAATAGAGCCGAGGCATTCGCCGCGAAGAACAAACGACGGGCAAGAAGATGGGTTGGTGACATAGATGGCGCAGTGGCCATCGGAAATCGAGACAACGGCGAATGGAATGAGGAGGCGCTGATGGCGAGTGGCTGCTGCGGTAGGTGTGAAAAGAACAGGGCCGCTGAGGAAAGAGTCGGGGCGGAGCGGAACGAGGGCTGAAGAGGAGGGAGGTATGTCGGTGTCGGCAGCTACAAGAAGCTTAGCGGAGCGCACAGGTAGGTCACACAACGAAACATCACACAGGGGAGAAAGCTCAAGTTCCGCACGGGCACAATCAATCACTGCACGGTGGGTCGAGAGGAAATCGCAGCCGAGGATGACATCGTGAGAGCAGGCGGTCAGCACAACAAACTCGATGGTATAGGCGACGTCGTTGATAGAAACGCGGACCGTGCAGGCTGCGATGGGGTGGATGCGCTGAGAGGTGACCGTACGTAGTGAAAAGTCAGACAGCGGCGTTGTCACCTTACGAAGTTTGCGGCGAAGAGCATCACTAATCACTGACACTGCAGCACCCGTGTCGACGAGCGCGAGAACGGGGACGCCTTCAACAGACACCTCAATCACGTTAGCAGGAGAACACGGAGGACTTAAAAAGTTGGCAAAACACGCAGTTCTTGCCTCCTGAACTGCGGCAGTCAGTTTTCCTCTGGGAGAGGGTCCGGGCGGCGGAGCATCGGAGAAATGGAACGTCGACGAGGGGAAGGCGAGCGGCGAGTAGGGTACTGGGAGCGATGTGTAGAGGAGGCAGAAGAGACATTAGGCAAGGGCGGCCCGGAATCGTAGCGGAAATTGCGCATGAAATCGCCAGAACGAGGAGATCGCTGACGGCAAAAGCGTGCGACATGACCCGGAAGACCGCAGGAATAGCATATCGGTCGATTGTCCTCGGTACGCCAGGGGTTCGTAGGGTTTCGGCGGGGTCGACGAACCGGGACCTGCGGCGGGGGTATAGACGGCGGTGGAGCATAAAAGGCCGGGCTGCTAGGGTAGGCGGCAGAGGTGGGCGAGCGCCGTGTACCGGTGACTGCTTCAGCATAGGTGAGCGGCGCTGCCACAGGAGGAGGTGGGGGACTGGATGGCAGAACTGCAGCGACCTGCTCCTGAATAGCACGACGGATAGTGGGCGTGAGAGATGGGGGCAGGTCGTGCGGAGGGCAGACGGGGTCGGGAATGTGATGCAGCAGAGAAAGCTGGCGAGCGATCTCTTCGCGGATGAAGTCTTTAACCTGCTGCATGAACAGGGACTGCTCAGCAGACGAGCCACCAAAGGCCAAGCCAGCAAGACCCCCCGCAGGCGCGCCGGACTGCCGCGTAGATGCGCGTTGCTTGCGGAGTTCGTCGAAGCTTTGGCACAGCTGGATGACGGTAGCGACGGAGGTGGGGTTCTTCGCCAGCAGCATCTGGAAAGCCTCATCGGCTATGCCTTTAAGTATATGGTTGACTTTATCCCCTTCGGACATGGAGGGGTTGACACGCTTGCACAGGTCAACGATGTCCTCGATGTAGCTTGTGAACGTCTCGGAAGGGAGCTGAGATCGAGCACGAAGACGTTGCTCGGCGCGAAGCTTCCGGACGGCGGGGCGGCCGAAAACGTCGGCGAAGCTCGTTTTAAAGGACGACCAGGTGGGAAGATCGGCCTCATGGTTGCGAAACCATAGGTTGGCAACGTCCGTTAGGTAGAAGAGGACGTTGCTAAGTTTCAAGGAATCGTCCCACCGATTGTAAGTGCTGAAGCGCTCATAGGAGGCCAGCCAATCGTCGACGTCTTGGTCATCGGTGCCACTAAAAGGAGAAGGGTCACGCTGGCGCTGCACCCCGTGACAGAGTACGGTGGCAGGGATGGGCTGCGATGGTTCACTCGGACCTTCCGGCATGGTGGCGGAGACGAGGAGCGTTCCACTTCGAAGTTCCAGGATGAGGACCGGGACGGGAACCGAGGCACCTCCACCAAGTGTCAAGGCGTTTATTCGAAGCACAGGTCGGTTGGTCTTGGTTGACCGGCGACACGACGGGCACACTCACAGGCGTCGTTCGAAAAAACCCAGCTGCACTTCGTCTGCTTCTTCGTTGTCCCGCTTGAACTCGTCCGCTTCTTCGCTACGCTGCGCCGGTCGGTCCCATTACACTATCTTTTCTGACGCCGCAGCAAACCATGATTTAAAATCTATATTATTCGTAGTGCTGCCAAAGGTTGGTAGCATGCCGGAATGACTGAAAATAAAAGCATCTCTACTTTCATTGCAGTTTTTCTGCGTTCATGAGCACAACACAGTAGAGTAGGTCTGTACCTGTGCGAAGGGCCTCGTTGCTGGCAGTGCTATGTCGTGCAGCCTTCATTGCTTTCAATCGTTTTATGCGACGAATGTCTTTGGATGAAAGTCCCTCACGCTACACAGCTATAAGCACTGGTTTCCAGTTCAGAACACGCATTCTGGCTGACGGCATTTCATGCAAATAAAACTTCAAACGAACAGCATGATTAGCAGTGAGGAAAAACGTATGGAGAGGGTCGAACATATCCCTAATAAGGTTTTCCCCAGCACCGTGATGGATGGCAAGCAGAATGGCTTGAGAATCAGAGACCCACTGCAACACGAATGCTGCAAGAACATTGCGATTTTAAAAAAAATATACTTTACCTATAAGCAGTGGAATCCCCGTCGAAAACTCCGCCCTTCAGCGCTGTCTAGTCTGTGCAAGCTACGGTTTAAAGAAAATAGCTCGTTGCTTAGAGTGCACTGTCTTTCTCAGCCTTTTCTCCAATTGCACACAACCACGATGCGGGCTTCTTCTTCTTCATCGTCTTCCTGAGGAGTAATTTGTTGTATAAAAAAGAAGTGCTTACGAATTAGACGAATATTAATCTTTAGAAGTTCATCGCACAGAAACCGCGAGAAGAAGTGCATGTCTTTCAAGCGACAAAAATGTTTGCCCTTGAGTAGATCTGCGCATGACAAGAGAAAAAATCACCTCACTAGTTTTACAAACTAAACTGCTTCCCTTCTGAAACCTAAGGGGAGTACTTGAGCGAGTAAATATGAAAATGAGAATAAAGATTACAACATGAGGTTTAACAGAAGTCACGCGAAAGGGTGCCTATGGGAAATTAAAGGTGAGTAAGAAATTACGGAGTTTACTCATGTACAACATCGTATATACGACAGCTTATGTGATGTAATCACAGCATAGCACACAAAAAACATTAATTGGCAGTTACATAAAGCAGCGATGCGGAAATACGCTACGCTGCAATGCGAAAGTGATTCCGCAAAGAAAGATTGCGCTGCAGTGAAGTAAAAGTACTTTGAAATGATTCTGCTTATACGGCAACTGCTGGTGTTCTATAGAATAGTATATATATATTATAGAATAGTATTCTATAGAATAACATCTGGATCTTTACTTCTCCTGCGGGTGGCTTCTCTCTCGCTGTAGTACTTCGTGTTATGACGTCTGAGCCAAGCGGCTTCTGCTTGTAGTTCTTTTAACGCCATAGCATTACGAGTGTCGTTGTGCAGAAAATCAGGTGTCAGCGTCATCAGTATTGTGTGCGAAATATGTTCGGATAAACAAACTACGCGGGCCGCCTAGGTCACGTGGCCATGTGACAATCTGCCCACATGATCGTGAAGAAGCTGACCACCGCAGCAAGTGGCAGTTAACATAATGTCTGGTCGCGAGCGGTTGCCCGGGAAGAGCAACTTGGGTCGCACAAGCCCCACCAGTGACAGCAGCTGCCATCGCAGGGCAGGGCGCGTCGCTTGATCGCTGCGCCACAGGTCCAGGAGGGGTATGAGGACTCCCGGGGATCAATGAATAGAAAGCCGAGAATGGCCAATTCCGCACATATGGGTAGTAACCCATTAACGCGGTGGTGTACCCTTAAGGCGGAGCTTAAGTGCCCCCTCGAATTTCTTTGCCGTATTGCTTGGGCGACGGCATATGTGAAGCGTTGACAGCAAAGCTCTCCGCCCTGCTTACGTCCATGGACCTTCCGTAAGGCGACTGTTTTATAACGTCGCCGCTGGCAGATGCAGCACACCTAACAGGGCTACGCAGCCGGCTTTCCCGCACCAAAGCAGGAAAGACCATACTTTGGCGCCTAGGACTAGGCATCGAGCTGCCACCACTAGATGCCAAGACACAGATACTTAAGCGCATCGCTCAGGCAGTACTAGTCACGCCACAACCTTAAAGTATGCATCCTGCTAACCACGAGGGAGAAGGAAAGCTAGGGCAAAAGCTCTACACAGAATGTACAGCCAGCATGAACAACGGGTATTTGTAGATGCCTGAGAATACCCGCAAAAAAAGCGTTCGCGCTAGCGGCGGTGGACACGCAAGGCAGACTCATAGTCTCCGGCACTACTGAAACGAGATCCTCAGAAACAGCAGAAGAGGTGGCTATCGCCCTTATTATCATTAACATCAACGCTGATGCTGTGCTAATCGACTCTAAATTCGTCATACGCAGTGATGCGAGGGTCAGAATTTCTCAGGAAGCAAATAATATACTGTGTCAAATAAAAGACCTAGAACAACTGATTTAGTGTGGGTTCCGGCTCACTCGAGGAATCTTGGCAACGGAAGAGCACGCATTAAAGCACGAGTATTCGTCAGCCGAGCAGGGGACGCCGTAGTTAATGAGAGTTTCTCGAAGGACGGCCTAGCATCAAATCACGGCATTACTAATCATTGTAAACTAGAAAGAACGGTCTTCCCCCCTCCAGACAAAACTTTGGATAGGGAGCAGGAGACCACCTGTAGGCAACTTTAGACGGCATCCTTCATGACTTCGTAATATCGAAATTTTATCCCTGGATTGCGAACCTGAATGTCTGCTATATGTGGCAAAAAAGCCACTTACGATTACATATTGGAGAAGTATAAAGGGGAACCGCCACCGGAAGCTCTAATACAAGGTCCTACTCTCGGAGAATGGGAAGTCGTATTGCTCAGCTCTGAACTGGGCGTTCGAACCCGAGCCACTGAATGGGCTACTAGGGTCGCTGTCAGCCGGGAACCGATAGCCACCTAGCAAGGATCGTCTGCATTTTGCCTTTTCTGACGAAATAAATGTTTTGCAGTCCAATCATAACTGTGTGGATACCACACAGCAGGCGCTCAAAAAACTGTGCGATCAAGTCATTCAGGGTGTGTTCTTAAGAGTCGTTTCAAGGCATTTGGCGAAGTGTTTTTTTCTACTCCGCATGACGAGGAAGTTATATCGAGGCACTGACTGTACGCACATAGTTGTCACATGACCTCAGGTGCGAAATTGCTATGAACACCGACATGCCTTTCCTAGGAACCTTTGCGCTGTGATAAACCAGGACCCAACCGTCGTTTTCAGCGCCCTTACAGCTGCGTCCTCCTAACTTTACCTGCTTATTCTACCGCCATTACTAGTTTTCCGCAGTTAAAAAACCACAAGCATTACCTTTCTACTCGCTTCCAGTTGCGGCCACCGCTTTGTCGTTGCACAGCACACAGCCGTATTTTGTTTTTTTCGCCTTCATCGAAACGCAAATGTCCCGCATACGGGTTGCTTCTCAAACCAGTCTAGTGATGTGTTCGGCTCATGACCATTTGTGGAGTGCCTGTGGAGTAATTTGGGGCCAAGCGTTCGGCTAGGCGACACTCAGGGGGTACTTACCGTTGGGTAAGGACTGAAAGTGCACGATTGTAGAGCACAGGGCTGCCAAACTGACTGGCGGTGAAGCACGTTTCACTGCCGTCGTCCAGTTGGCGGAAGCAGACGCCCCATGCAGACAACACTGACTGCGCAATAGAACATCGCTCTGGAATGAGTTCGAGCCGGTGCAATGAGTCCAGCAAAATTTGTGCACAAAGCCCTCAATGACGTCATCAGCAAAAACAAAAAAAATTATTTGGAGGGCTCGGGGAATTGAAAGAATTTCAGATTGCGCGGTGACCCATGGGTGACATGGGGATTGTGTGACCTATGGGTCACACAACCGCGGTGCTTCTTGGAGAATAATGATGAACCTAGTGTATGCGTTGCCTTACGACTGCACGCTAATGAGCAGGTGTGTAATAAGAAAGGAAGGAAAAATATAACTTAAAACTTGATATCTTCGCCTTCAAAGCACGTAAGAAGTCTTGCCCTTCGTAGTTTTTTTAACGTGATTTTGGATCCCATAACAATGCTCTGAGGCACCCACCGGCCGACAGCGGAGAGCTAGCAACACTGTCACCAAAAAAGTACGTCGAAATTAATAAGAGGGACTGCTCCGAAGTTCAGTTCCGAGAATTCGGCTGTCAGCTACCTGTAGATTACATGCATGTCGGCGACTCGTAAAGGAAAATTTTAAGCTCGACATGTGCCTTATATGCGCCGTCAATGTCTGCGGAAGGCAGTTAAGTAATCGTTATCCAGGAGGCGGTCAGTTTCACTTTCCCGCAGTTTCATGAATTCTTTTTTACATCGATTTCTTGCTCGATGTAAGGTTATAGTGGAGGAAATGTGTGAATTTTTAGTCTCCTATTCATCATTTCCCATTGCCTGAATGCTCCATGTACACATTCAGCTCTGATACCTCAAGCAGTGATTTATAAATAGTTTTTTTACTACTTCATGCAGTGAAAAAGGGCGGCGACTAAGGAGCTCAAATGTGAATCAATCAGTGATATTTTGCAGCACATTCATCTTTGGCCAAAAGTAACATTGGCTTTCAAGCCATTTGCTATGTACATAGATATATCACGTGCGCCTTACTGAGAATTTTCGCAAAAGATCAAAAAAGAAGAAACAGGGTCCACAAGTTAACATTTAATACCAGCGATCAATGAACATGTGCAGGGTAGTAATGAGAAATTAGTGAGTCGTATGATAAGGACCTTCGCCGCTAAAATTATTATTTTCAAATAAAAAGAAAGATTTTTTTGTTTCATTCACAAATGAACCTGAATGTCACAAAAGTAATGACTAGGCAACGCAAGCGTTGTGCACAAAGAATCTCCCCTATTTATACTTCGTTTCACATTTTACACAGATCACAAGCATTTGTCAAATTCTTTTTTCTGAGAGCGGCATTGTTCGCTTGTGCTACAGTATTTTCTTGCTGGTATTTTCTTGCTGAGCGCCACAGACACTACGACGGAAAGAGACTACGGGCGGGTCTATCGCCATTTAGACGCCGCGAACAATCAACAACATACAGCCTGATGGCTTTGCTACTTCTGGTAACCGCGCGCTAGCGCAGTGGGCTCTGTGAAATTATTCGGAAAGCGCCAGAACTTTTTAGTCATAGGTGTGCGCCCTTAACCTTTAACCACAGATGAAGAAAATCATCTAAAGCCTTAAGGATTACTGGTTACAAAACTGCCCCCCCCCCCAAAAAGAAATCCTAGAAACAGCATTAAAAAGAACTTTCAGCAACAAGCAGAAGCCTCCTAACAATAAAAAGGAAATTTTCAGCCACAGGCAAACGATTTCATTATCTAACACACCGCAAGAACACTGCACATGAAAGCTAAATGGCCCAACGAATCTCCTATGGTTCATTTGTGAACCTTGTTCGCAAGGTTAAAGAAGAAAACCTAATTAAACCCGGTTCAGGAATTTGAAGACGAATTGTGGACAAAAACACACAACACTTTATTGAATAGCTAAAAACGAAAGCTCTTATGCCTCCACACAAGTAAAATGAAAAAAAAGTTATTCCGCCTACATCTGTTCGGACTCTTCCTCATCGTCAAATGTGGCCTACTGGTACTGTTGGTATTCGGACACTAGGTCATTCATGCTGGACTCTGCCTCGGAGAACTCCATCTCGCACATGCCCTCCCTGGTGTACCAGTGCAGAAAGGCCTTGCTGGGCAACATAGCTGCAAAAAATTTCATAACAAGGGTGCACGGTCACACTCCTAGAACTGCCCCCGAAGATGCGCTTTTCCAAAAAGTCGGCAGCAATGGGCACCTACAATGAAAGCATGTGCTTTTAAGAAGCACTTTCAAATCAAACACGATGGTTACCTGTAAACTGCTCAGACATTCGCTTGAAAAGCTCTTGAATGGCTGTGCTGTTCCCAATTTAAGTAGCCGACGTCTTCAGACCTCGATGCGGTATGTCACAGGCTGCATGCAGTCTTGACGTTGTTCGGTACCCATTCGACGAACGAGCCAGAGTACTTCTTTCGGAAGTTGGGCATCTGGTCATCCACTTCCCGCATGCTCATTCGGCCTCTGAAGACTGCAGCCACTGTCAAGTAACGGCCTTGGCGGGGGTCGCAAGCATCCATCATGTTTTTGGCATCGAACATCTGTTGCGTCAGTTCCGGCACAGTCAGAGCCCGGTACTGCTGGCTGCCGTGGGAAGTGAGCGGAGCAAAGCCAGGTATAAAGAAGTGGAGGCGCGGGAAGGGCACCAAGTTAACGGCCAGCATGTGAAGATCAGCATTCAGCTGTCCAGGAAACCTACAAGACCAGTGAAGAGCCCTGATAAATGCCAATATAGGAAAATCCCGATTGCTTAAGTTGAGTTGAGTTGAGTTTATTAACATTTTAGTTCTCAGTACAGAAAACTAAGGGCCGGGGACAAAAGGTACAAAACTTGTAGCTGGCTGGGTCCCCTGACCCCATAACAAAGTTGGTAGCGATGCACTCCGAATAAACAAATAATAAACTGAGGCTGAGATATTTATTCGCATATGACAAAATTCATTAAGAGGCTAATGTCTCTGCAGCAACGTAACGATATAAAATGGCTTGTCGTTGCACAGCGTGTTCTTTTAAAATATTGCATAGAAAATTGCAGTATTCCGGTATTCAGATAATTCGTGCAAACGATTTGGATGTGCACGAGACTTATCACGAAGAATTGCACTGATTTTCTGGCTGTTCGAAGTCCATATAATGTGGTCGGCCAATATATTCAATTATTACGACAGCAGCATTCCTCCAGAGAGGTAAGCCCCCCCCCCCCTCTCCCAACAGTCTCCAATTGCCTGCACTTAGGTCAGATTTCTGGAAAACGGCTCAATTCAATTCTAGGACGTTATTTATATAGAGCACAGTGGGGCCGTAGTGGGGCTCAGCTAGTTGGCTTCGTAGCCATTCGTAAAGAATTTCACTTCAGTAACCTAAAAAAATCCGCTCTCAACCGAAGTTGATTGTCTGACCACTGTTCATGAGCAAGATTAGCAGAATTGAGAGACTGCACAAGCTTTTTTGAAGCACCCTATCGCTCCTCGTTTGTACAACTTTATAAAGCAGCCAATTTCTATTAGTTTTAGATGTATGGACGGGTACACCTTTGAACAATGAGAAATGAGCAAAAAATAAACAAGAAATACAAAATTTATTATGTAAACAAGACTCAATAAATAATCAAACAAATTACAATACAAACTGGAAGGCTTGCTGCATCCACTTAAAATTGTTCAGTCCCTGATTTAAGCAAAATGCCGCAAGCAACGTGCTAGGCTGCCGGTCCGCGTCAGAACCTCTCGCGCATTAACGCAGTTACGGTTTTCCGCCTTGGTAGCTTTGCTTTGACCGAATATAAAAACAAGCTAGGCAGCACTGAGCCAAATGGGGTCGAACACTTTTTTTGTAAAGCAGTATTAACGGATATAAGTATCGGACGCGTGTGGCCGTGCTCAGGTGCCATTATACTATGTGCGGGCAAGCGCGCGAAGAAACGTTCACTTGTCGCATGTTCGCAGGTGCGTTGCAAAAATGGACCACCACTGCCCTTGGTTCAACAACTGCGTCTGCTTCAGCACCTACAAGTTCTTCCTGCTCACCATCTTCTACGTGGTGGCCCTGTGCGTGTTCGGACTGGCCAGCGCCACGCATCACGTGGCTGGCGCCTGGTCCAGCAACGCCTCCACTTACGTCGCACTCAACTGCACCTTCCTCTACGCGTTCGGCGTGATGCTGGTTCTGGTGCTTGGCTCCTTCCTCTACTTGCACTTCACCATGGTGTGCAACAACGTCACCACCCTCGAAGACCTGCTCCCCCATCTGTTCAAGGATGACAGGTATCGAACAAGCTGTCGACAGCGCAGTTTGTACATATTACACGTTTTGAGATGGCGTTGCTGACAAAAAGATTACGTGCAGATTAAGCCGATATTATGTTTTTATTGAACCTGGGTAGTACAGTAGAAGGAATATACTTTATTTAGACAGTAAATTAAGCGCAGAGCAGATGAACGGCTTGACTGACCAGGGCCAGGTGATCCTCTGCTAGAAAACACTTCAGCCAGACACGGCAACAGAAAGGGGGAGTGGGGGGGGGGGGGGTAATGGGGGCTTGGATGGCGACCGGATAAAAAAAAATGGTGCTCTAGGTTAGTATACAGGAAGGCATCTTGAGCTAGAGGGATCGGGAGGTAAGTGGTAGAGGTAAAGACGCGTCGGAGTGGTGAGAACATTGGCTTGAACCTTGCGAAAGATGTGGAGTTTGAATACATAGATGGTGGGATCTGGAGCTGCTCTGGTAGTCTGGTAGAATTCTGAGCATCCCCTGTGCTTGACTCACTGAGAGGAGAGGTCGCAAAGTACTAGAGCAACAGCGCAAAAACGACTTCCGCAGAAAAAAATATGCCACTGATTAGCGAGGACTCCGCGCGTCTTGAACGTTCACACAAAAGAAAGGCGACGACGTACACCATCTGAGGACGCCATCGGTGCTCTTTGCGCATCGACATTGGCTTCAGGGACAACATCGCCGAGGTGTTTGGCCAACGCAAGGCCCTCTGGTTCCTGCCGGTTTTCACCTCCCTGGGAGACGGCGCCCGCTTCCCCACGCGGCTGCACCCGGACCGTAACGTCTACGGGCCTCCCGTCTCGGTGGTGGTCGAGGAGCGCAGGCCCTCTGTTCCGGTCCCTCCGTTGCCCGTGGCGGACGAGGTCCCCGAGTTGCCGGTTCTGACCTCGTGCCGCAGACCCGTTCCATCGACGGAGGGCCCGCTAGGGGGCCTCACGCTTACTCCTTTCGTGGCGCCGCCTCGCGGCAGTCTCTCCTTTCTTCCTCCTACGACCATACCGTCTTGCCACCAACGGAAGCCGCGGCGTCTGTTCGGCTTTCTGAGAGCAAGAAGGATTTACCGCCGATAGTATTGGCACCGGCATTCCCTTCTATGGAAGTGCGGCGACTCTGTGCTACGCTTCCGTCTCCACAGGCTTCCCGTGAACACAGCTTCTACTGTGGCATGTACTGTCTGGGGGTGGGGGGAAGGGGGTAGGGAAGGAAGCATCAAAGTGAAGTGGAAAACGAACATATAAACAATCTTTCAGCTGCTTTAGCGTCCTTTAACAATCGTGACGATGTCATAGTGTGGCAGAATATTCTACTGGAAAGGGCCCTGGCGAATGGGTCGCAGCTTGCGTTTGTAAAATACCGATTTGTGCATTAAAAACTTGCTACAGCAAGATACTTAGAGCTCTGAGTATCGTGAAACAGCGACAACTTGAAGGGGAAGGTTACAGAAAACGTAATAGTCATGTGAATTAGAAGCAAGTGACATAGAATAATTGCATGTGTTAATGTCCTAGCTTAGATCACGGGGAGGAAACTAATTTGGTTCAGGATATCTAACAAAGAATTCATACCCCACGGGGCCCTCATGGTAACATTTGGACTCAAAGAGAAGGAAGGCGTGACGGAAAGCGACAGCAAGTGGGGAAATGAGTCGAATTTGCCCGGATTACATGACTGGTGTACGACAGGGCGAAATGATATTCGTAGGCGAGGCCTTTGTCCTTCAGTGGACAAAGACCAGGTTCTGATGAACTAGCTTCAGCACGCCCACCATCAGAGCTGCGGCTGCAACTTGCAAGGTTCAGGTACCTGTGTGTGTCAACAGGAGCCTGTTAGCGGTGACCTGTCGGCCGGTCGACCTGTGTCCGGTGTCTCCTAGAGCTTTGCTGCACTGTCGTCTCGACTGTCATCGGTTCCTGGTGAGGCCGTTCCACGAGTGAGGGATTAAACCAGGTTTTTTGTCCGGTGGGAATTAGGGCTGTTGAATTGCTAGGCTTTTGACCATAGCTTCGACCTTCGCAAGGGAAGCTCCAGCATCCTGGTTCGCCAGTGTGCGGTCTCAAAGCTTTCCTATGGAGTCTTTCAGTATTAACGGTTGCAAGGTAATTCTTGTGGCGATGGTCCCTATTGGAGATGGAGCCATTGAACTCGAAAACTCTCGTATCATTCAGGAGCAACTGAAGCCCGTGACAGCCGCCATCTGGAAATTTCAGAAGGAAGACCGTTTGGCAGGAGGGGTATAGTGTGCAAGTCTTCTGGTTTAGATTATGAGGCAGTCTTGCTCCAGTACGCATATTTCACCTTACTGCCCGTGAGACCATTTATTCCTTAACAGCTTGCCCGCACTAAGGGTTTATCCTTGAGCTTCACCCCAAAAGTTTCTCAGAATTTTCAAAATTCCGGTGTTTGGTATTCTGTCCGCCTTCCGTTGTAGAAGGAAGGCTGGTGGTTCACGGGTGCCCACAAAATCAGTTATTGCGTCTATTTCAGGGTCATTTTTCTTTGTGAACTAAATACCATGAAGAGACGACCAACCCCTTTGACCCCACTCCCCTATTCCGGTGTCCCTGGCTTACATACATTATTAGTCGAAGATTTTAGATCGTAAGGGGGTATGCTCCTCCTGGGACAGTCCAGGGCTGTAGTGGACTCGACTGAAAAGCCCTCGCGACTAGCGCTGCCGCATGCTCTGAGGAATGGAAAGGTTCAATCGTGTCGCTCTCAGAGGGTGAATCAACCGCGCTGTGAAGAAAGGGAAGGAGGCACGGCAAAAACGAAGTAAAATAGAGGCGCCGCCGTGGAGGTCTGCCCGATTAAATTCAAGCCCTTGCGTATTTCTCATTTGCTTTATTTCTTTCACTCTCTTTTCTCACTCATTTCATCCTCTCCCAAAGAAAGTTGTCTTGACTTTATAACTTTTTCTTCCCTGCGGTGTAGCTAAAAAAAGGAGATGAAAATTGGTTTCGGGGGGAAAGGAAATGGCGCAGTATCTGTCTCACATATTGGGTGACACCTGAACCGCGCCGTAAGGGAAGGGATAAAAGAGGAAGTGAAAGAAGACAGAAATAAAGAGGAGTCGTAGTGGAGGGCTCCGGAATAATTTCGACCACCTGAGGATTTTTCTCGTGCACTGACATCGCACAGTACACAGGCGCCTTAGCGTTTCGCCTCCATCAAAACGCAGTCTCCATGGTCGGGTTCGAACCCGCGAACTCCGGATCAGTAGCCGAGCGCGCTAACCACTGAGCCACCAGGGCGGGCGAAAAAGGGGCAGAAATTGAAAACTGACAATTGGTTTTCGGGAAAAGTGAATGGCGCAGTATCTGTCCCACATATCGGCGGTCACCTGAAGGGAAGGGATAAAGGAGGGAGTGAAAGAAGAAAGGAAGAAAGAGGCGCCGTAGTGGAAGGCTCCGGAATAATTTCGACCCCTGGGGATCTTTATAGCTTCTGGGAAGACTAAGTAATTTTCAAAAGTAGGCTTTTTCAAAAGCGGACTCCTATAGGATTGCGTATTTTTTATGACGGGACTAGTGTGCGGGCACCCAGCAAAATAGCCCCCAGGAAATATAGCCGGAATTTTGACACCATTGGCTAATTCTAGTCACATCACGGCACACAGCTAATGAAACGGCCCTGCTGAAATTCCTCTTCCATCTGTTTGCAGGCAGAATACACCCTGCGCAAAAAACTGCCGGTAATCAAACCTAATCCAAACAGTCATAATGCACGTTAACACCAGGTGCTCGAAATTTCCGAAGCCCTTCACTGCGGTGCGCTCAAAGACTGAGTCGCGTTGGGACGTTAAATAGTAATAAGGAAGTAAAAGATTTTTGCTAGCCCCTCCATCTGCCATCGATACTGAAGCACCTGAGCTGGGGCAGCGGAAATAAAGGACAGCAGGCAGAATGGAGAAATCAAATGAAAGAGGTGAGGGGACAGGAAGAGAGGATAGGGGGAGAAGTAATATGTACAGACTATTTACGCAGTAAGAATTGTGTCCAGGTTGTGCGCGTGATTAGTTCATTTTAGAGGAATCAAATCACACACGCGCACAGCACTGTGTTGGTTACAACTGGAGTGGGGCGTCCAGTTATTAATCGTTCAAGGTAGAACTCGCGGAGCGTTCGGTCACTGCGTGTAACTACGTGACGGAGAAGAGACGGGACGTCAAGCCCGTGTGTTCGAGGAATGCACAGAGGCTCACCAATGTTTGCTCACGAGTGCGTGCACTGCCCTGCGGCCACAATAGCATCTTGATGGAGTCTGGTAGTATGCCCTGCGCCCTATAGGACGCGAGCATAGGGGAAATGAAAATTATGAAAATTTCGACCGCCTGGGATCTTTAACGTGCACAGACATCGCACAACACACGATCGCCTTAGCGTTTTGCCTTGATAAAAACGCCGCCGCCGCGGTCGGGCTCGAACCCGGGAACTCCGGATCAGTGGTTAGCGCGCTCGGCTACTGATCCGGAGATGCCGGGTTCGAACCCGACCACGGCGGCTGCGTTTTTATGGAAGCAAAACACTAAAGCGCCCGCGTGCTGTGCGATGTCAGTGCACGTTAAAGATCCCCAGGTGGTCGAAATTATTCTGAAGACCTCCACTACGGCACTTTTCTTCCTTTCTTTCATTCCCTCCTTTATACCGCTCATTACGGCGCGGTTCAGGTGTCCAACGATATATGAGGCAGATAATGCGCTATTTCCTTTCCCCAAAAAGCAATTATTATTATTATTATTATTATTATTATTATTATTTTTATTATTATTATTATTATTATTTTTATTATTATTATTATTATTATTATTATTATTATTATAATTATTATTATTATTATTATTAATATTAATATTATTATTATTATTATTATTATTATTATTATTATTATTATTATTATTATTATTATTATTATTATTATTATTATTATTATTATTATTATTAAACGAAAATTGGGCGTTTTGAAAAGGAAATGGCGCAGTATCTGTCACATTACATTTTGGCTTAATCATTATTATTTAATCCCTCTCTTGATTATTGTTCTTACAATTTTTAAATCAAAACTCTCAGCCCTTTTCCGTTCATGAGGAAGAATTCACCGGTGTTGCGCTCCTACGTGCTTTTCCTTTTTATTAACTGCGGTCAGGTGAATAGCAACCCGATTCTTGGCCGATCCCCCAGTGTGGGTATGTGCCATCTTTTGATAGGCTAACAACTACAACTCGGCCGACACCTGAACCGCACCGCAAGAAAAAGAATAAAGGAGGGACTGAGAGAAGACAAGAAGAAAGCCTCCTAGGTATTTTTCTGGCGAATCTGCCGGCTTTCGGCAATATAGCTACTTCCATTTTACAAAGGCTGTACATAGCGGGACCATAAGAAACCCTCACCTACGGCACTGGGAGAAGTGGTGTGCTCGTTCGGGCTTCACCTGCTGACAGCGTTCGCAGAAGCGCACGCCCCCGCTGGGACCCCGCGTCAGCACGCCCCGGTTCTCCGCCAGGATATCGAGGAACTCTCCGCGGGCCTCGTCGTCGGCGCACTGCTCCAGCAGACGCTGGTCGCACTCGCTGAGGCCGAAGTAGCCTGGGATTGGCGGCACTGCGGTTACGGTGGTCTGCACGAACGACCAGAGGCACAGCAGCAACAGCAGGTGGAACACAGTGCTGAAGGCGAAGCGTTGCGCGCCGTCCTTGACCAGGGAGCCGCAGAACACGAAGATGTACTCGTAGTAGGCCCACATGAACAGGCCCGCCACCATGGCGACCGGAAGCCAGGCGACGAACTCGGGGTTGGAGCGGCGGCGGTGGGCCGACTCGGAACCACCCGAGGAGGTCGTCATCCCGAGTATAGGTGCCTGAAGTGGAGTCGCTGTCGACTTTCTGGAAGGTTGAATGCGGTTGATGGCAGCACGCACTGCTGCGATGTTGATGGGCGTGTCATGGGAAGAAAAGAAAGTTAATTCAGTACGAAATTCAAACCTGGCCAATAGCCGACCGTGGTTATGTGCCATCGCGCTTGTGGCAATATTAACAGCATCACAAGCGTTGTATACGGTTATGCCCATTAAGCCATTGTGCAGTCTTCGATCTCCAAGTTAACTGGACCCCTGTCGTTGCGTCTTACAATCTGTCAGCCTATATACTATTACTACCCCTGTTCCCTTCAAGACGTTACTGTCTCCTGCAATTATTTATTTGAGGCCAACCAACCAATCAGAACATCGCATGTGCATTTTTCCCTGAGCCTGAAGAGAGAGAGAGAGAGAGAACCAATTTATTGAAAATGCCTGCTGAATCGGTTAGGCTCCCTCCACGCAGGGAGGACAAGCTTTTACCTCAGCCTCTTTTTTGAGCCTGAATCTATCGATCATATTTGGCTTCACTGTAGCTGCTTCACCTCTCTGAGAAGAAGGTTGCTGGAGGTGGTGGTGGTGGAAACATTTATTGCCAAGCAATACAGAGGGGGGCAAACCCCTAACATGACACGAGGCAGCCCTTGGGGGCTGCCCTCGCAAGGCAAAGGAAAATCCTTGGAGGGATATCTGCTTAAGGGCATCGGTAATTATCCGGCACTGGTCAGCAGCAGCGGAGCTGGCCAGGAGAGCCTCCCAGTTTGACTCCGCCGTGGTAGGTGATGGAAGGCGTGGGAAGGTAGTACATGTGAGGAGTACGTGAAGAAAGTCTCCCGGTTTCCCACGGAGCTTACAAGAAGAGAGGAATTGATCGGGGTAGCGGACATGAAGGAGAATAGGGTAGGGAGCAGTTTGTGTCTGGAGTCGGCGCCTGTGGGAGGCCTGGGTTAAGGTTAGGGAGGGAGCCGGTGGTGCGTAAACGCGCCGGGTATCTCGGTAGTAGATAACAATATATTTGAACGTAAGCAAGACGCTCCTGGGATGGTGGAGAAGGTCCAACTCCGGCCCGGAAACTGAGACCTCGGGCGAGGGAGTGCACCTCCTCGTTACCCGGGAGGCCTGTGTGCGGGGGTCCAGATAAGGGTTACGGGGCGGGTGGGGTGCCAGATCGAAGCGTAGAGGACGAGCCGCGGTGCGGGATATCCGTCCTTTGGAGAAATTGGATAGGGCGGATTTCGAGTCGGAGAGAATTTTGATGGCAGAGGTGGCGATTGCCGCTTCCTCTGTAATTACCGATGAGTCTGTGTTGACGGATCCTGATGCGATTTGTCGGGCCTGATCATTACCGAGGGCGAGAATCACGCGGAAGCCCGACGAGTGCGCTGCCGCGTCCACGTAGGCTATACCTCGCAACTGTTGCCATAGAGCTTGTGCAGAGCTTTGGCGCGGGCTGCCCCACGTTCTCCGTCGTGCTCAGGTTGCATGTTCTTAGGGACTGGAAGGATGAGTAGATGGGAGGGTTGCTGGAGGAGCCCTTGCAGCATCTTAACCTTATTTTTAGCAGCCCGCTCTTGCTATAATTTGGCGTCATCACACTCAGGTTCAGCCACAATCTGTTTGCATCGCTGTTCAACATTTCTTGCTGGAATCTCATCGACTGCATTGCTAAACGTTATAATATTTTCTTTTCTATGCATTATCATATTTTGGCATAATAATTAATTGATTTTTGCTCTCTCTGTTCTGTTCATCCAAAATCTTATCCATTTTTAGTCCATGCCCTAACTGAGGTAGAAACCACCGCTGTTGTTCTCCCGCATGCTTTTCTTTTACCTGTTTATGTACAGGGGAATAGCAGCCTCTTCGTCCCGATTCGTGGCCGATCCCCCAGTGAGGGTATGTGCCATCTTTTGTAAGGGTAACAAAAACAATATTGCGTGTGATAGCACAGCGAATATTCAGCTCCGGTCGGCAGGACTAGCAACCCCCCGTGTACATGAAGGATGGCGCCAAGAGTTCTGGCTTACACCAAGACAAGCGGCATAGGCAAAGTCGTCTTTATCCTTGGTTGTCATTATTGGCATTACTATATATGACACATACCCACACTGGGGGATCGGCCAAGAATCGGGAGGCATACATTGCTATTCGCCTGTACATTTACAAGGCCTAAATAATAATAACAATATAACACAATGAAATGAATAAATAAATTTGGATTAAACGCACGAGCAAGTGCACCCCCGGTAGGTTCTAAGTCAAGTAGGGCATGGACTGGAAAGGAAAAAAAGATTTTGAAAATAAAAAAGGATAGCTAAAATATTTCAAAATGAACTAACCCAAAGAAAAGAAAATATTGTATTGTTTAGCAAGGTGGTCGATGAAACTCCGGCAAGAAATTTTACCTGCGGAACAGACCTGTGGATGAACTCAACTGTGGTGGAGTTGTGAGACCGATACTGCGCCATTTCCTTTCCCACTAAAACCAAATTAAATTTAAATGACAGCATGAGCGGACAGCTCAAACTAAGGCCAAGATGTTGCAAGGGCTCCTCCAGCAACCTTCTTCTCAATGAGGTGTAGCGGTGGCAGTAGAGTCAAAAAAGATATAGATTTGGGTTCGCGGCAAATTGCGCGGAGGGGAGAGAGCGCCAACCCAGACCTGTGGCGATATAAATTTAGAGGAGGGATACGGCAGCGCTGCCTCGTCAGAGAGACTTCAAAGTGCCGAGTTCTACAGAAATTCCAGGAGAATCTCACATGTTTATAACCCGTTGATGTTAAAAGAGACCCGTTTTCCGTTGGGAAATGACGCGGCAAACGTAGTCAGCTTCTGCTTTGTCCACCACTAGCGACTCGCCATGAGCGGAAAGTAAATAGTGGCGCTCGCATACACGATTTACCATTCCTGTTGTCACGGCGGCAGGTAACGCAATTGGAGCTCGGCAGATGGATGAAGAAAGATGTCTCCTCGTGTGAAGGTTCTGGTGGAGGTTAGATTATACGCGCTCAGACCGAATTAAGGCTCATATTTATGGGAGAACAGAAGCTCCCTCAGAGGTGCTCATATTCTGCCGAGAATGTTTCTTACGGGAGCACTAATAGAACAACATGATGTTCTTGCGAAATAAAATTGAAAATCGGTCTTTGAGGAAATGTAGTAGTAAGTGGTTTTTATTAAAATGATAATAAAAAGGAAGGAAAGATAGAAGCTATCTTACTTCTCGGCAGCTATCTTATTTAACCACCGTGGAAGGCCACGACGTGGTTGAGGTGTCTGCCGAGAAGGAGGTTGGGGTGAAAGGGAAGGGAAGCAGAGGGCTCCGGAATGAGCGTACGGGCGTCTTAACAGTGTTGTTGTTGTTGTTGTGCCCTGAACAAATGTGACAAGCCGAGCTGATCAAATTATATTCTGTTCGGTCTCAATTACGTATACAGCGGGCATGATAGACGCAGAAGTCCGCGAATATGGATATATTCCATTTATTTCCATCAAAGATGGGGGGGGGGCGAGGCAAAAAGCTGCGATGTTAAATTCATGTTAAAGTCATTCCTGCATTTGAAGATCTGATGTCGAAATTCGCAACGATTTGCTTACAGATCCATTTTTTGCAAAAAATCCGGCATCATCAGCGTCGGCGTTGTGAACGAAAAATCCTCGGAGAAGAAACCTAGGTGGGCCACCTAGGTCACGTGACCTTGCGGTGTCATCACAACCTGCCCACTGGATTGTGAACAAACTGACCGACGTGGCAGATAAATTAATGATTGGTCAGGAAAGGTCGCTCGAGAAAAGCAGCAGAGAAAAGTCCCACCGCAGCACATTCCATCGCTGTGGCGCATCACTTAATTACTGCACCACTGTGCCACGAGTGGTTTCAGGACTCCCAGGGATCTATGAATCTAAAGACGAGAATGACCGGTTCCTTATATATGGGCACTTCCCATTAACTCTATCACGTCATAATCCTAAGGCGGAGCTTAAATGCCCCTCCAATTTTCCTTATCCTAACCATATGCTGTGTCACCTGGGATAGCTGCCACTGGCATACAAGGACGGAACGAACCGCAAGAAGAATCCGTACAGAATCTACTCGTGGTATCTGCGTTAAAGCAGAGGCACTAATTAACAAAACTGTTCGTTCCTATAGGGCTAACATAAGACCGCCAACCAAGCGCACAGAACTCGAGATGACACTCAAAAGCAATGCCATTCACTGACCTATTTCTTAGTCTTTTGGACTCATTGGCGAATGCTACCGTACACGCTTGCAAGGAGGGAAAGTTTCACAGCGGTTTACCCATTACAACAGTCCGCGTAGGCTGGTTGGTTGGTTGGTTGTGTTGCGGGGAGAAATGACATGGCGAAGTATTTGTCTCATATCGGCGGACACCTGAACCGCGCCGTAAGGGAAGGAATAAAGGAGGGAGTGAAAGAAGAAAGGAAGAAAGAGGTGGCGTAGTGGAGGGCTACGGAATAATTTCGACCACCTGGGGATCTTTAACGTGCACTGACATCGCACAGCACACGGGCGCCATTTGCGTTTCGCCTCCATCGAAACGCGACCGCAGTGGTCGGGTTCGAACCCGGGAACTCAGGATCAGTAGCCAAGTGCCCTAACCACTGAGCCACCGTGGCGTCTGCCCGTGTAGAGTAAATTTCTAGTTACCATGCGCTTGGCTGTCGTGATCGTTGAATACGCGAGAATGAGCGACTCACTGAACGTTCTTACGCGCGTTACGTTTTGAGTATCGAGCTGTGTTTGCTGGTGACGAGTACACGTTCCATTCCGGTGTTGCACAATTCAATTGCCTCAAGGGTATGGCGAGTGATCAGCGCCCTGATTCACAAAATCATTAACGCAATTATGACGCCGTGTATAACAGTACGACGATTGTGTTCATGTTACGGGAGGGCGCACCTCGTCTTGTAGTGTGTTTGCGGCCACAGCAGACTGAGCGCATTCTACCTACGTTTGATCCGCCTCAAGTTAACGCCCCTTGTCTCCCGATTACGTGCAGCGACCCGAGCACGACGCTCCGCCTTAACCGTCCATCCATTTTTCTCGTCGCGAAGAAACTGATGTGCCACTGAATTCGCAGTCTGCTTTTTTTAACTGCGGTGGCCAATACTGCACGCCGAACAATCAGTGTCCGCACGGCAGAGGAGGAAGATGAAATGACTCGGGCTTTCATGTACGTCTTCCTCACCTCTGAGCACACAAACAACTACGTTGAGAAACCGGGGCCAATTTGTGGGTCAGTGCTGAAGGGCGCAACTGGGGAGGTGAGGGCTGTTCTATTTGAAGCTTGTATGCCTTCGACTTTCTTCGTCCAAATGGTGCGGTTCAGTAGGATTTTTTACGGTAAAGTTGTCGCTTGGGGGGTGAGCGCCCCCCCCCCCCCCCCTCCGCCCCTCAAATCGCGCCCGTGACGAGAAACCGTGTGATGTGGAAATAGCAGCTACGGGGCAGAAACGTGGAGACTAACGAAAAGTGTTCAGCTCAAGTTAAGGATAACACAGCGAGCCATGCAAAGAAAAATGATAGGCGTAACGGTAAGAGACCAAAAGCGGGCTGAGTGTTTGAGGAAACAAATGCGGGTTAATAACATTCTAGTCGAAACGAGGAGGAAGAAATGGGCTTGGCAGGGCATGTAATGCGAAGGATTCGCATTACACTGGATTCGCGGCCATGCCCAGGATCCACATAACATTCAAGCGGATGCTATGACTCATCTTCATACATTAGACGATCCGCCACCTTCCCCTCTTCCCCCAGATCCGTTCCTGTCCCACGTTTCCGATTCCGAAGTTCTGCGCCAGCGAACACGCGCTCTAATTCCTCCGTGTTCGCACCCTCTCCCCTGTAGTCTTACTCGGCAGGAGGAGGTATCCGTGCGCCGGATTCGGGCAGGGGCGGCTCTGACACCATCTGTCCGTCATCGGTGGCGTGCCAAAGATCTGCCACTACCTGACAGGTGCCCTCACTGTGGCGCTGCACCGGACATATGTGATGTGCGGCACTTGTTGTGGACGTGCCCAGCGACGGCTGCTATCAGGAAACGGCTCCTCAGGGAGGTGGGCCTGCGGTGGAACCGCGAAAGTGACTTCGTGAAGTGGACAATGGACAACCGCTTCATTAACAACCTCTGCGACTACCTCAGCGCAACGGTTCTTCACTCCTTCTTTTAACTTTCAATCCCGTGCATTCCTTCCCCCCTTTCCTTTTCAACTTATGCCGCATGGCACACTTCTCGAATAAAAAAAAAAATGTAATGCGAAGGAAAGATAGCCGTTAATCATTAAGGGTAACGGAGTAGTTTCAAAGAGAAGGCAAGCGTAGCAGAGGGCGGGAGAAAGTCAAGTGGGCGAATGAGATTAAGAAGTTTGCGGACATACGGTGGGCGCAGCACGATGTGAGAATATATTCTTTCGTACAGCGTATTAGAGAGACGTGGGAGAGGACTTTGCCCTGCAGGTGGCATAGTCAGGCTGATGACGATGATGCTTTAAGAGATAACTTTATGCACAGCAGGCTGTGATGGTTAAGGATGGGTCCTATCTCCGCATCTTCCTACGAAAAGTCAGAAGCTTCCATCATATATCTGTGAGCCTATTGGCATCTGTGAGTCCTCGTCAGGCAAAGAGCACTTGCATGCCCTTTGCTCTGTTATCCAAGGCCACCCGGCGTAGTGGCTATCTGTGGCTTTGGCGCTCAACTGCTCAACCCACGGTCGTATGTCCCATTCTAGCCAACACCGCCTCATTTTAATGGCAGCGAAGTGAAAAGTACCCGTGTGCTATGCGGTTCCAACACGCGTTAATTTAACTCAGATGGTGAGAAAAAATCCTGAGCACTCTACTACGGTGTGCCTTGGGTCGTATCGGGACGAAGAACCTCACATTGCCATACCTTTACTCAAGACCAATTTGGCTCTCCAATAATCTTTGGGAATAAATAAAACTTTTGAGGGCAGAGAGAGAGAGAAAAACTTTATTGTTGGAGAGGAAGTCGGGGCACGCCCCTGGGTCTCCGCACGACCCCACTGCACTCAAGTGTTTATGTCTTTAAGGTCCATAACACTGGCAGCCCGGCCGGTGGCGATTGTATGCACGGCCGGGTCCTCCGAGCGCAGCAGGGTCTCCCAGTCCTCCCAGGTCTTGAGGTCCTCTAGGCCGCGCGGGGGAGGGTCCGCCGGGCAGAGGTCGAGGATGTGGAGGGAAGAGGCGAATAGTTCTGGGCACAAGATGCAGGCAGGAGTGGGGAAGGAGGGGTGATGGTGGGCTAGGGTCAGGGGTGAGGGGAGTGTGTGTCTGTAGTTTGCGCCAGAGTTTGCGTGTTTGTTATCTAGGGAGCGGTGGGGAGAGGGGTAGAGCTGGCGCGAGGCTCTGTAGGCCTGCGTCATCTCGCTGAACGAGTGCATTCGCTCCCTCGCGAATCCCCGATCCGAGGCCACCTGAACCCGGTTTAAAGGACCTCGGGCTAAAAGGTTGGCGGCCTCGTTTCCGGGATTCCCGGAGTGCGCAGGCACCCATATGAGCTCTACACGACGGGGTGGGGGTTCATCGGGCGAGTCCAGTATGCCAAAAGCAGGGAGGTGGACTCAGCCTCGCGCAAAATTTAGAATTGCAGTTTTAGAGTCTGTTAAAATGTACTGGGCTTCTGTGCAGGTGATGGCAATTGCGATGGCGGCTTCCTCTGCAGCCTCTGGGGTGGTGTCAGGGGGGAGAGGTAGTTTGAGGAGGGCGGATGAAGAGCAGTCCACCATGGCTGCGGTTGCTTCGTCACCCGTGCAGGCGGCGTCCACCCATACGGCATCCGGCTCGGAGCCGTACACTCGGTGGAGTGCCTTCGCACGGGCTCTGCGGCGCTGCTCATGGTGGGAGGGGTGCATATTTTTTGGCAGTGGCTTGATGACCAGCTCTCGGTGAAGGGATCGAGGAATGGGGAGGAGGGTTGGGTTGTTGGCCGGTATTCTGATTCCGAGGGAGTCCAGGATATACCGGCCTGTGGAGGTCTGTGTAAGCCTTATGTATTGGGCCTGTCGATGGGTCTCCACGAGTTCCCCGATCGTGTTGTGGAGGCCCAGGCCTAGTAATCTGTCTTTGGGGGTGTTGCGGGGAAGATGAAGTGCGACTTTGAATGCCTTGCGGATCAAGGCATCCAAAGTATTTATGTCGTGTTTGGATAGTTCTAGGTATGGGGTAGTGTAGAGCACACGGCTGAGGACAAAGGCATGAACGAGGCGACAGAGGTCGCGCTCCTTCATGCCTCTATGATGGCCCGAAACTCTGCGGATGAGATGCTATATCGCGCCTGCAGCCTGCTTGAGTTTCTTGAGGGTGGCGGTGTTTTTGCCATCGTTCTGGATATGCAGGCCCAATACGCGGAGGGTGTCAACCTCCGGTACCGGGTCCCCATTCAGTTCGATGGCAATAGGGGAGCGGGGGGAGCGTTGGTTCTTAGGCCGTATGAGGAGCAGTTCGGACTTCTCTGGGGAACAAGACAGTCCGATGTTCTGTGCATAAGTTTGGGTGAGGGTGGCTGCTTCCTGTCAGGTGTTCTCTATGTCGCCGTCACTGCCGTGGGTGATCCACAGTGTGATGTCGGCATAAAGAGTGTGCTTAAGGTGGGGAATAGTTGCCAATCTTCGGGCGAGGGGGATGAAGGTGATGTTAAAGAGGAAGGGGGAGAGGACGGACCCTTGAGGGGTTCCGATACTCTGATGCGTGTAGGAGGGGGAAGAGAGGTTCAAAATGTACCTCAGCCGTGCGGTAAGTGAGGAATGCTTGAATGTAGGCGTACGTGCGCGCACCCACATTCAATGGAGATAGGGCAGTCATGATCGCCTGATGTTCGAAGCGATCAAAAGCTTTGGAGAGATCCAAAGCTAAGACTGCCTTTGTGTGACCAGGAAGAAGCGGGTCGAAAATGTCATGTGTGGGTTGCAGCATGGCGTCCTGCGCGGATAGATGGGGGCGGAATCCCACCATGCTATGCGGGTATAGATTGTTGTCCGCCATGTGCGTTGTGAGTCTTGCTAACACAACATGCTCGAAGAGCTTTCCGAGGCATGAGGTTACCGAAATCGGGCGAAGGTTTTAAATGTGTAAGTGTTTTGTTGGGTTTGGGCATGAATATTACCTTCGCGTGGCGCCAGGACTGCGGGAGGATACCCTCCCTCCAGCACTGGTTGAAGTATTGCGTATTTTGGGTGATCGATTGGTCATCCAGATTACGGCGCATGGAGTTTGTGATTTGATCGGCACCAGGTGCGGAGTTGGTTCGGAGAGTCAGGAGGGCCGCTCTGACTTCCGTCTCAGTGATGTCTGTGTCGAGTGTTGGATTGGCTGGTCCTGTGTAGGTGGGTAGAGGTGTGGGGGCACCCGGAGAGGTGTATGTGTTCTGAAGTGTGTTTATTAGGGCTCGGGATCGTCAATATGTTGGTGTGCGAGGCGTGTCACGTGGTGTTGTGTTGATGATTTGGTGTTTGTGGGGTCGATGAGGTGTCGGAGGAGTTGCCAAGCTCGTTTGCTGGACAGGTTTCCGGCGATGCCGTCAAATATCTGTCCCCAGTTGGATCGGCAGAGCTCCTCCGAGTGTTGTTGGATTTTTGTCCGCAGCGCGGCTAGCCGCTTTTTAAGTGTCTTGTTATATTTATTGCCTTTCCAGCGTTCCAGGAGGCTGTGGTAAGCCTCCCAGAGGTGGGCTAGGTGTGTGTCCAGGGTAGGGGTTTCGGTGGTCGTTTCAATGTGTTGCGTGTTGTGGTGAACGTCATGCTTGAGTGATTGCACACAGGCGTCGATGTCTGTGATAGAAGTGTCTGGGTGGGCGGTGCGTTCAGCGCGAAGTGCGTCCCAGTTAACCAGTTTATGTGTTGTATAGGAGTAACAGGGTGGTTTGTACGGGACAATGATTTGTATAATGTAATGATCACTGCCCAATGTATTTGAGTTCTGTTCCAGATAACACCGCGGATGTAGCGGCTCAGCGTCAGGTCCGGACTGGTGTCCATGCTGACACTGCTGCCGATCCGCGTGGGCATCTGAAACGTGTTGTGAACAGTGAGCTGGAGGTTCTGCAGGAGGTTCTGTGTATCCCCAGTCAGTATGCTGACTGTTGAAGTCCCCACCAATTAGTAGAGGATGTTTCCCTGCTAGGTGGTGTAGCTCTCGCAGAAGTGATTCTAACGAGGCCATCGGCTGGGACGGGGGGTGGTATATATTTGTTATAAAGATTGAAGGAAGTGTATGTGTGTTGTGTATAAGCTCAGTGATCACGCAGGGTGTCTCAGGCGTGATGTGATGAGTTTTATCGGTGAGGCTGCGGTGGATGAGTGTGGGCGCCCTGGGTTTGCTAGTGGTGTCTGAGTGCGTAGATGTGTAGCTGGGGAGGGTTGCCCGGTGTGCAGTCTCCTGGAGAAGAAGTATATGGGGAGTAGGCGTGAGGATGGGAAGGAGAAGTTGCAGAGGTGCGCGCTTCCTGGAAACCGCGGCAGTTCCAAGTTAAAATAGGGAGAGAATTAGTGTTCCGCCCCGCCATATTGGAGAGTCGGGGGGTTGAGGAGGGGAGTGAAACGGGCTTCAATTGGTATGTGTTCAGCAAAGGGGGTTTGTGCTTGCGGAGGTAGGGGGGGGGAGAGGAGGTGGTCTGAATTTGGGTGAAGCAATGGGTAAGGTTATGTTCCATGAGCTCCATCATCTTGGTAAGCATAGCGTCCATGCGCTGCTCAAGTTGTTCGGTGAGGGTGGCGGCAAGGTGATTGAATCTGGCCTCAAGGCGGGCGTCTAGCTCTTTTAGTTTGTGGTCAAATTTGGCATCTAGTGCAGCGAACTTAGCGTCTATTTCTTGGGGTATGGGAGGTGGTGTGGCGTGTGAGGTGCGCTGCTTCTTTGCAGGAGGGGTGCTCGAAGTGTCTGTGGATGGGATGTCGGGTTAACGAGAGGGGGTGCGGGTTGAGTAGGCAGAGAAGGGGTGGGGCGGCTTAAAAGGGAGGAGAGACGGCTTACCTCGTCGCGCAAGGCCCGGAGTTCCTGGTCTCTCGAATCTTCTTGGGACGACTGGGGTGGCGGGGGATTACGGGTGGCGTTGCCGGAAACGCGGTCTGCCCAAGTGAGACGTGAGGAGTTTTTGCTGCTGTTCTGTCGGTTTCTGGAACTTGACCGGGAAGCCGTCGAGCTGCGTCCGTTGGTTGTGCTTTGTTGATCACGGCGAGACAGCCGCGATTTAGACGGAGGAGAGAGAGAGCGTTCCTCGGGAACGCTAGTTTACGGCCCCGTGCTTTGCAGTTCCCAGTTCCGGTCATAAGTGGGCCCCCACAGAGAATGCACCTGGGGGTACATGATGGCAGATCTTCTTTGGGATAAGATTTCCCGCAGCGGGGACATTTATGAGATCTTGGGTGGACACACACATCCGCCCGGTGGCCTGGGACGCGGCAGTTCGTACAGGCGTCTATATGCCCTCGGTACGGTGTACACCTGTGGAGGGCTCTTCCATAAAGAATGGCACGTGGCACAGGTCCAGCACGAAAGTTGACTAGAATGGAAAGCGTGACCCCCATTCGGCGGACAACCACGATGGAGGCTTCCGGGTTGCTGGTGATGAGGTCCTTTAGAAGAGCTGTCGGGGTCTCATTCCAGTATGCATTGGAGATTACTCCGCGTACCGCTCCGTCCGGTGGCGCTATATAAGCTGCGACTTTGCTTGATGTTGGACCTGGGTTACGCGAACCAGCGCGAGTGCGTCAGCTTTTATGGGCGTGCTTACTGTGCACGAGTTGTTGACAGGGTGAACCCTGATTTGGGTACGCGTTGGTTCTTGAAGCTGGGACGCCGCTCGGACGATGGTTTCTCGTAGTAGTCGGGGCGGAAGCAGGTTCAGCTGCAGCCCGCCTCGAGACCTGAAGATGATCTTGTAGTCAGCAGCCGGGAGCGGCGGCTGCTGCCGCGAACGCTGCGAAGCTGCGTGCGTTGCTTGCAGGTGCGACTTGTCAGGGCCTACAGTAGGTGAGATGGCGGCACCGCTTGCAGACGCTGCGGTTTCCTGGCTTGTTGACGTACAGCGGTTCCTGGAGCGGGCAGGCACACTAAGGATGTGAGTCCAGTCCCTTGAGTCGTAGTCGCGGGGGTGAAGAATCTCTCCCTGCACCTGCACCTCCATGGTGGTGTGTTCACGGGGGCGCGACCGCGAGCGAGCGCGGACACAGGAAGAGGAGTCGTTCTCTGAGGGCACTTAAGTCTGTTTACGAGGAGGAATGGTGGTGGTGGTAGTGGTTTTATTAAAAATAATAGTAAAAAGGAAGGAAAAGATTTTTGCTAGCCCCGGCATCTGCCATCGATACTGAAACACCTGAGCTGGGGCAGCGGAAATAAAGGATAGCAGGCTGAATGGAGAAATAAAATGAAAGAGGTGAGGGGACAGGAAGACAGGATAGGGGGAGAAGTAATATGTACAAACTATTTACACAATAAGAAATGTGTCCAGGTTGTGCGCGTGATTAGTTCATTTTAGAGGAATTAAATCACACACGCGCACAGCACTGTGATGGTTACAGCTGGAGTGGGGCGTCCCGTTATTAATCGTTCAAGGTAGAATTCGCGGAGCGTTCGGTCACTGCGTGTAACTACCTGACGGAAAACAGACGGGACGTCAAGCCCGTGTGTTCGAGGAATGCACAGAGGCTCACCAAAGTTCGCTCACGAGTGCGCGCACTGCCCTGCGGCCACAATAGCGTCTTGATGGAGTCTGGTAGTATGCCTTGCGCCCTATAGGCCGCGAGCATATCGCGACGAGCATCGGATAATGCGGTACAGTGAAGGAGCAGGTGTTCTATTGTTTCCACTGCACCGCATCCGTCACACACATCACTCGTCGCGATTCCGTGACGCACCCGTCGTTCCCCGGGCCACACGCAGCCAATGCGCGCGCGGAGGATCATTCCACGTTACGACCACGTAAGTGCGCGACAGCCGTTGATGCTGTCGATGCGCTCTCCTCCTGCGATAAGTGTGTCGGGATGCTGCTTTCGCAGATGGTCGTGGATGGCCGCACGCACGTCCTCAAGCGCAAGGGGCAGATCACTGGCAGGTAGTTGGTGTGCAGTGGTCTCGAGGTCGTCAGCATCTTTGTTGCCGGCGATGCCGCAGTGACTGGGCACCCACTGTTCATGCACGGCACAACCTCTTGGCGCGAGGCGCTCGATGCGCGAGCGAATTTCCCGCGCTAGTGGGGTACCGCGGCCGTTATATTGCAGGCGGATGAGGGCGGCGCGGGAGTCGCACAGCAGAGAAATCCTGGGCGGCGGAGGGACGAGGGTGAGCAGCAGGTCCAGCCCGACGCAGTTTCCGTGGACGTCGATGTGACGGAACACCTGTGGCTCGGTATGACTGGGGAGCGAGAGAGAGAGACAAGGCGACGGAGTCGGCGGCGGCCACCTGCGGCACGAGAAAATTTCTGGGAAAGCGAAGAAGAACGCGCCTGCTGTCGAGTTACACCCCCTCAAGATACGTCCCAAACGGAATTTGCTTCGTTTGGGTTGTCACGGTGGGCCTAGAATTCGGCTTGCGGTGCGACATGATAACGCTTAAATTAGTAACTGCATGTTTACCTATTATTTAATTGTGGGTTTATTTCTACACCAGAATCCGTCGGGTTTTATTTTCCTACCAAATTCGGTGCACAACTCTCCCTGGATGAGTGCCCCTTGCTGTCGCAGTATATCGGGTGTCCCAGCTAATTTGGACCAAGGGTTAAAAAATAAATTATTAGAGGCAGGCGAGTGAAACCAGTTGCATATCGGTAACTGCCACCTTGCGCATCACAGGCAATTTTTGTTTCGAAATTATTTCATTTAATTGAGCTTAATTATTTATTTATTTATTTATTTAAATACCCTAAAGGCCCAAGTGGGCATTACATAGGGGGGAGGGCATGAAAACAACACAATACAGATTATTGGCACACAGTAGATAACAAATACAAAGAATAACTATATATACAAATTGCAAGTACACATCACTGCAGTCGCTGAAAGATACATAGGTTGAGCGTATGAGGCTTAATGCTTCAACAATACTGAAAATATCACGGTGAATTTTGTAGGCCAAGGTGCGATGAAAGTTTTGTTTGGAAATGTGATAACTCAGTTTCAGAAACTATGTCATCCGGTAACGAGTTCCACTCTGCCATAGATAATAGTAAGGGTGATGTTTGATATTTCAGTGTTCGTGCGAAGATGGGTTGCACTTTGTGGGAATGATCAGACCGGGATGAAACATGATGGGCAGGGGCGATGCGATCAGCTGTGAACGGGGAGCCATCGTAGTACAAGCAATGAAAAAACGACAAACGAGAGAACTTGCGTCGAGTGATAAGGTCGGGAATACTGATAGTTTGCTTCAATAATGACACACTTTCATACGGTGAGTATGAAGAAAGGATGAACCTCACAGCTTTATTTTGCACAGACTCAAGACGGTTAATTAATGAAACACTACTTGGACTCCATATTAAAGATGCATATTCTAAGGCTGACCATATGAGTGTAGTATACGCGCGAAGCTTTGTTTCGGGGTTGGCAAGATATAGACGACGTTTGATGAGTCCCAGTTTCTTAAATGCTTTGTTTGTGATGTGATTTATGTGGGTGTTCCAGCTTAAATCAGCACTGAGATAAGCACCTAGGTACTTAAAGCAATCCGTTCTTTCAACTGTATTCTCATTAATTGTGTAGACATTAGAAGGTATATTAGTGCGCGTGGAAAAGGTCATCAACATTGTTTTTTTGATATTAATTTCCATCTGCCATAGCTGGCACCATTCATTTAGGCGCACTAAGTCGGTCTGTAGAATAACTGCATCAAGGGGGGTGACTATCCTTCTATAGATTACGCAGTCGTCAGCGAACAGTCGCACGTTAGATGATATGTTAGATGCTATGTCATTAATGTAAATTAAAAATAGTAATGGCCATAAAACGGATCCCTGTCGGACTCCCGATATGACTCGTGAACTGCTCGATGAATACTCTAATTTTGACGCTTTGGGAGCGATAACTTAGGAATTCTCCGATCCAACGGGTGATATCGCGGTGCAGTTGTAGGTTGTTAATTTTCTTCATTAGTCTTATGTGGGGAACGCGATCTAAAGCTTTTGAAAAATCTATGAATATGGCATCAGTATATATTAATTCGTGTACCGATTCATGAAGATCTGTTAAGAGCTCAAATAGCTGTGCTGGACAGGACTTTTTTTGCCCAAAGCCATGCTGGTTAGCAATAAGCAAGTTATTGGCGTTTAGGTGGGCCATTATGTTTGAGTAGAGGATATGTTCAAGCAACTTGCAACAAATCGATGTTAGTGATATGGGGCGATAATTTTCCGGTGACGTGCTATCACCGGATTTAAAAACTGGGCTGACGTTTGCGGTTTTCCAGTCATCGGGAATGCATCCTGTATCTAAAGACTGCTGGAATATTAAAGTTAGTAAGGCAGCCGACACGTGCGCGGTAAGTTTAAGAAGTTTGGTATTGATACCGTCTGGACCAGGGCTACAATTAAGTGGAAGTCGCTCAATAGCTCGGGCAACACCAGCTGCGCTAATGATGATTGGTTCTGATGGATGAAGCACTAACGGTTGTTGAGGTTCACGGTAATTAAAAGGCACTGATTCGGTTATAAAGGTGTCTGTAAAATGCTTGTTGAATAGGTCAGGCATTGCCTCTGGAGGTGCCACACGTCCGTCCGCATCTTTCAATACTGGTATCTCATGGCTGCCCTTAGGGTTTATCACTTGCCAGAATTTTGCAGGGTTGTTTCTTAACAAGTCGGGTAAAGTGTGAATAAAAAATGTGTTTTTAGCCTTCTTTATGGCGATTTTAATCGCAGCAGATACGTCTTTGTACTGTTGCCAGGCGCTGTCAGAGTTGACTTCCTTAGCTCTACGGTACACTTTTTTCTTTTTGTTTAGACACTTCTTAACATCTTTTGTGAACCAGGGGGAGTCAGTTCTTGTTTTGATGTGTAATTTTGGGATGCAGGCATGCTCGATTTCCTTCAACTTATCGCGAAATAACAACCAATTTTCGTTTGCTGTGCGACTTACAAAGGTGGTTTGAAAAATATGCGCAAAGTCTCTTAGCATGCGGTTTATTTTTTCATGATCGCATTTCGGGTAGTTTAGGATGCATTTGGTTCGTAATATGCTTGGCAGGAACGTATAAGGGTACTAAACTGTGGACGAATCTGTGATCGCTTATCTCTTCGAGTACGTAGGTGCGGGAATGAGTAGGAAGGTTTGTAAATAACAGATCTAGAACGTGATCACCTCGGGTGGGCTCCTGTACCAGCTGAGTTAAATGAAACGCTGTCATTTTATCAAGCAGGCGGGAACATTCATGGCGATTCGATCCGGAAGTGACAGATGACGTTTTCCAGTTAATAGCGGAATAATTATATAAATTAATATATATTGAGTTTAGTAATTGCATTTGAAGAGTTGTCGAGAGCCTTCAGAAACCCCCATTCAAACATTTACGATAAGGAAATCCTCACGTGCGTCTTTTTTTCTCAGCACCAAAGAAAGCCCGCGAAATGCAAAATCAGCCACGTGACTAACGTACCTGCGTGCGCGCCACGAACGTGCTGCTCTCAAGCGTGGTTTGAAAAAACTAAATCACCTGCATCCTTGACTCGACGGCCCCGCAACCGCGGCAGGCCAATATGTTGGCGGCGGTTTCTCCTCCGCGTCAGCCAGTGGCACACATGACAGTGCGAGTTGCCGCCGCCCACTTATCGGCATGCCGCTGCTCCGGGTCCGTCGAATCAAGGCTGGAGCGATTTCGTTCGCTCAAATTACGCTTGAGAGCAGCACGATCGTAGCGCGCAAGTGCGTTAGTCACGTGAATTATTTTGTATTTCGCGGGCTTTCTTCGGACCTGGGAAAAAAAGGAGCGCGTGAGGATTTCCTTACCGTAAATGATGGAATGGGGGTTTCGGAAGGTGCTCGACAACTCTTCAGCTGCAATTTGTTGTCTAAAGTCAATATTTATGAATTTAGATAATTAAACCTAATTAAACTATTAAATATTTGCGATACAAAAAAATGCCTGTGGTGCGCAAGATGGCTGCCACCAATATGCAACTGGTTTCACTCGCCTGCCTCTAATAATTGATTTTTTAACCCTTGTCTCAAATTAGCTGGGACACCCGGTATATATCGGAACGAATCTGTACACATGTAGGGGACCCATGACGGGAGTTTTCCTCCCGTTATATGATACTTTTAAGGGAGGGGGAAAGTGGTGGGAGGGTACAACCAATCCTGAATGGCCTCCATCTTGAACTCCAGGATCGAAACTATACCGCCAGTTGGTTCCCTGATGTTATACTCACATAGTTCCACCTCTATCCACCATATTAGACCGTGATATCATCATTGACATGCGGCAGGTAGTTTTTTCTACAGTGCTATTGTAGATGGCGCTACAAGTCTCCTCGCAAGACGTGCTGTTCCCTAGTTGCTGCCCCAGATAGTGCCGTGATCTCAAGGTGGTAGCAAACCCCACAAAATCTCTAAACGAGACGAGTTTAAAGATAACGCTCTTAAAATTTATTTCATCATCAACATGTTGACTGCAGCCACTAGAGGCTGTAGACCTTAGTCCAGGACCGGATTAGCTGTTGCAGTCCAGGTTGCCTGGTCGATCATCTGCGCTGGTCATCCAGGTTTGTGCTCAGGAAACAGCGGCTTCCCATTGGCAGGGGTTGGGTGTGGGAGGCTGGGTTGGGGGTTGAGATTTTGGAGTTTTGGCATTCCAGCATGAAGCGATGAAAATATGGGTGCCCTCCGCAGAAGAGACATCGTTCTGGGTAGCTGGTTGGGTAGTATTCCCTGGGCGCGAGATTGGAGAAAGTGTTAGTTTGAAGCTGGCGCCAATTGGCGGCTTCTTCACCGGCCAGAAATGTGGAGGCTAACGGAAAGGTTCAACTTTAGTTAGGGCAGCAACACGAGCACTGGAGAGGAAAATTATTGGTGTAGGGTTAACAGACCAAAAGAGGGCAAAATGTTACAGGGATCAAACGCAGGTTAATGACATCTTAGACGAAATAAAGAGGAGCAGGAGGAGGAGAAGTTTAATGGAACAAGAGAGGTCTGCCTGGCTGTCGGCCTGGCCTACTCCAGGAAATAAAGAAGAAATGAGCTTGGGCGGGGCATGTATTTCGAAGGCAAGATAGCCGCTGGGCCTTAAGGATAACGGAGTGGATACCATTACGGGCGCCGTTCTGCTTGCTGTCCGTTGGGTATGCACATTGTCCGCGGAAAATTGTCCGATGTTTGTGAACATAGCACGGCGAAAGGCAGTGCTTATGCAAATGTACTTACCGTCACATCATCCAACCTGCAATTTTACATGTGGTGAAAACAGGATTAGACACTCGCATCACCTTGGCGCATCACCTACATGCCCAGCCGCCGTGGTGCTCAGTGGTTAAGGCGCTCGGCTGCTGACCCGAAAGAAGCGGACTCGATCCCGGCTGCGGCGGTCGAATTTCGATGGAGGCGAAATTCTAGAGGTCCCTGTGCTGTGCCATGTCAGTGCACGTAAAAGAACCGCAGGTGGTCGAAATTTCCGGAGCCCTTCACTACGGCGTCTCTCATAGTCTGAGTCGGTTCGGGACGTTAAACCCCCCGTAAACCTACCTGGCAGCCAAAGGTTCGGGGTCCACCGTCAGAAAAAAAAAGATTTCGGAATTTATGACCGTCTGCAATGCCTGGTGCGGACATAACCGGGGACAGGCTAGGTACGGGCAGGGCGTGAACACACGTGAAGCCTGCTTCGCGGCCCAAAAACTAGTCTGTAGATTTTTTTAATTGTGTAGTTTAACTTCTCGAACCGGCACATGGGGTATGAGCAACACTGTAGTGGAGGGCTACAGAATAATTTAGCCCAACTAGGGCTTTTTAACATGCGCCACTTGTCGCAGCACACGGGTTTTTTTGTATTACGCCTCCATCGAAATATGGCCGCCGCGGAACGAATCGAACTCGGGACCTTGGTATCATCAGACCACCGCCAAAGGCACTGCGGAGTGTCCGACATGGGTTTCATCGTATAAACTGACCTCAACACAACGTAAGAGGAACAAAATTGGAGACTTCCTTATTAGCCATGGATATCCGCATACCCAGTGTAGAAAATTAAGCGAAGAATGGTTGTATTTGCGCTTTCCCGGTACTGTGCACCAAGACAGGTGTTTAAAATAATTTCCTGTGAATTAAACACCACACCCCAGCAAAGAGGAGACAGAATTCCTTAAGAGAATTTGTAACGGTGGAAAGCTGAGCGCGATTTGGAACGGGCCTCCTTACGCACGACATTGGTCATTATCTAGATTAAATGTGCTGAGGATTTATTTGTGATAACATGACTGGGACCCCTATCTCGCGAAATTCCGTACATACTATTTTAACAGCTTTTCAGAGTATGTTGTACAGCTTGCGCATTGCTTCCCGCGCTAAGGCGTCCAAGATGCCCCAGCATCGAGGAGACGTGTGCATTGCGCTCGTCCAATCAGGATCAGTTCTAACGATACTCACACATTGCGATCCGCGCATGTGGATCTAGAGAGCCGCATACGACTCTCAATGCGCAAGAGAGAAGTTTCGGCATTGGTGGCACTTGATGTTGCTAAAGCCTATGACAGCGTAGAACACACGGTCCTTATTAACAATCTTGCTCAGCTAAATCCACCGCACATCTATGCTTGGATTTGTGAATTTTTAAAAATTAGAATTTTCTTCTCTACAGATGGATCTTTTTGTTGTAATACCAATGTTCAATCAAGAAGTGTGCCGCAAGGATCTGTTTTGTCTCTACTGCTTTTCAACATATAGGTTCCGGACATGCCCATTCATTCAAACATTGCAGTTTATGTATACGCAGATGATATGGCTTTTTTCGCATCGGCAAAGGATATCCATCCACTATACTAGTGTTTGCAGGCATACCTGAATGATATTGAAATCTGGCTGAACCAAATTAATTTATCACTTAATGTCAGCAAATGTGGCGTGCTGGTAGTTCCGCCCGGCACTTCTTTGTACATCTCGCTAGTATACCACTCCACTCCAATTCCACAGATGGAGTCGGCTAAATACCTAGGCGTTACTTATGATCAAAGCTTGGACCAGCGACACCATATTAAGAATAATGTTATTAAAGGGGAATGTGCTCTGGGCTGGTTGACACAAGTTGGCAATAAAAAGTTTGACATGCGTCGTGACACGTTACTGTTGCTCTATAAGGCTTATATAAGACCGATTCTAGAATTTGGTTGTGTCTTGTTCTCTGGTACCACAAATTGCAAGCTGCAGTCATTAGCTTTACTGGAAAGGTGTGCCCTACGGCTACGCCTCGGGCTCTCAAAATCAGCTTCAAACGCTGTCCTTTATCTGGAAGCCCGTATCCCCGATCTCTTTTCCCGGTTCCAACTTCTAGCATTGCGTAATTTCCAGGTCCTTTGACCCGGCCCCCAGCGTTCGTAGTCCCATTTTTCTATCTCAACCACACCTGTTTTTCTCTAACCATTGGCCACGCTATCAGCTTCCGCAAGTTAGGTTCACGCGGAATCTGTTAGCCCCGCTTCAGGTTAATCTGATCTCCTTGCAACAAGTTGCAGATAGGCAGGCTGACCCCGCCTTCTATTATGACCATATTTTAGCGTCCCATGCGAAACATATGCCCACAAATATCCTAAATGGTCTCCTTTCTGAACACCTACAGAATTTTCCTCTTCATACTGTTATCTCCACTCATGCCTCCGACAGCTGTGAGAAGGCGACGGTTGGGATATATTCGCCGGAGCTGGCTTGGAGCTATTCCGTTCGTATCCCAGATTATACTCGTATATTTTTCGCAGAGTTTCTGGCCATTGGCTTGGCTCTTCTCAAACTTCCTAGGCTTGTAGCTCGAGGTCTAATCCTTGCAGACTGTCTTTCAGTTCTAGTCTATCTCCAAAATTCAGGAAAATATTTATTGAATCGTTCGCTTAAGTATTGTGTTCCGCGCATAGTGCGTGAGACCCGCTTTGTCTGGGTACCTGGGCATTCGGGCGTCTATTTTAACGAGGTGGCTGATTTATTGGCAAGGTCAGCTCTCAGCGCTCCTGTAATCTATCCCGTCCCTCACCTCATTCTTTTAGAAACTTCACGTTTTGAGCGCTTCCAATATATTTCAGCCACCCTGAGTGATCCATTGCTCAATACCGTAGATTTTAGCCACTTAAAGTTCCCATGGAATATCCGGAGGTGTAAATCAAGGCTTTGTGAGGTGGCAATGACACTTCTGCGATGCAGAATCCCTCACTTAAATTTGTACTTATGCAGATGTGGGTTCGCTGCTACAAACCTTTGTGTATCACGTGGGCAAGTTGAAACGGTAGATCATTTTCTCCTCTCTTGCCGGCGGTTCGCTGTTCAGAGAAAAAAGTATTTGGAGGTCCGTCTTTCGAGGTTAGGACCACTGTCTCTCCCAGTTATTCTTTCGTTCGTTGCGAGTGCGAAGGGATTCCCGTTAAGCAGTTTCTGCGGTTACCTTTATGATTAAATAAGTGCAACTGATCGATTACCTTGTTAGCTGTATACAAAATTTTGTCGCAGGTGCAAGAATGCTCGATTCTATTCCTGGTAATTCATATTTCTATAATTCATTTGACTGTTCCAATTTTTATATTGATTTAGTCTTCTCACGCCTTCTTTTCCCCGCGCAAACAGCTCATTGGGATCATCTACTGAACCTTGGCCAATGCCCCTGCGTTGGTATGTGCCACGCTTACTAAGGAGAAGAAGAAGAAGAGTCACGACGACCGTGAGGACCCCCATGGATTTGTCGTAATGTCTTCCCTTCTGCTGTAGTATGGGCTTACGGCTTGCGCTAGAATATTTACAAATGCGAGAGCCACCCCATACACGAGCTGCGCTGAAGGGGGATTGTGATTTATGATCAACCGTCGGAGGTTTTTGTTTGTCTCGCAAAGTTCATAACTCGTGCCCATTAAAGGGTATCAGCTCAGAATCCGGCGAATGCCAAGTAATGCGCAAAAAAGTGTACCTTATATTATGGATGAAAGCATCGCGGAACGCCGCAAACTTTGTCTTCCTCTTCTTTGAGTGAATCATGAGGTTGCCGTTAAAAAGTGAACACTGATCAAATTGTTCGTTTATGCAGTTGAATGTAAGTAAATAAATGTTATTTGACTCATTCATTCGTTGCGCTTACCCAGCTGTAGCTTTAGAATTTGCATCCGCTCGGAGTGGCTTATGCTTGTCGGTGAATAGAACGAGGAAAACGCTACTGACGAGGATAATGGGCGCAGTGGACGTCGTGATTTCTAATCTGTAGCATATTCTCTTGCCATGGGATGCTTAATGTGTCCTGCACATGAGGAAGGAATTCGTTTATTTATAAGTGTCATCCCGAAGGCCCGGGGCTGCCATAAGGCGAGGGGCGGAAATTCTGTAAAATATAACATTATTTCTAATATACATTCCACAGGTAATACATGCTTAAAAGTTGAAATTTTGCGCTTTGCTGACCTCCTCTAAATATGGACTATATTGCATTTTTTACTCTCAGTACCGCCGAATGTGACACAAAAATCGCGACGCTTACCGTATTGCCATGTTTTGTGATACCTGAGCCGCGCCAAATATAATTATATGCGCTGTTTGCACTCCTGACTCTGGTAATCAATGTAATGGGTGTGGACATTCTAGTAATTTTTTTTTTGCAGCCAAAATTGCGCGCTGTGGACTATACACTGCGTGCGGGCTCTATAGCGGACATTACGGTACGGCGATAAATATGAAACGAGTTCTCGCCGAATTTCGCGTTATATTGCCACGACCGAGATGACATTTGAGCGCAAAAGTCCTTGCAGTCGCCGACGGCAACAGACGGCACAGATCACGGGACAGTAATTTCAGACTCCCAGACAATCAGTCGTAATTACACAAGTGGTGCCCTCATCAAGAATATTTCGCCATGTAGGCACCAGCTGAGAACCATATACCATGACATGGGCCCCAGGACACGCCGCACCCACCGGGATCCAAAGCACAAACGCCACAGCTCGCGCACACACTAACCGAGCGCTAGGTGACGAAGAGGGAACCCATCCAGTAATGCAAACGCGAGGATACATACTTGAGCCTCTCAGGGCCAACAGGAAGCGCTTCCCTACCCTCTATGCGAAAATTTGAAGGGACACTTAAGCTGCGCCTTAAGGAAATGACACGGTAGTGTAATGGAATAATATCCATACATACAAAAGGTCATTCTCTACTTTGCATTCAAAATTACCTGGGACTTCTCATGCCCCACCTGTCGCTATGGTGCAGCGGTTAAGCGATGTACTACCGCCCTCCGATGGCAGCTGCTGCCAGCGATGGGCCTGGTGCAACCCAGGTTGCTCTTCCCGAGCAACCAATCATAAATTTAGCTGCCACCTGCCACGGTGGGAAGTACATGGGAAGTTTGCTCGCTATCCGCTGGGCAGGTTGTGATGACCGCAAGGTCACGCGACCTAGGTGGCCAACCTTCCTGCTAGATTGCTCTCTGAGCACCACCTGCCGGATCCATGCTCGTGATTTTTAGCCCACAACGCCGAAAACGCCATTGTCGACACCGGATTTTCATGTGAACGGGGCTTTTAACGCTATAGCGTTACGAGCTGGTGATGCTGACGCTAAACTGCTACAGAGGCAAACAGCTGTTTCTCTAAGCCTCTCGCCGGAAATATCGCTCCCGTGTGTTTCAGTGGAACGTGCCTAGCCCCTGTTTCTGTGGTTGGCGCAGAACTCAACACATGCGAAGTTGGTTGAGACGTGAGGTTTGAGGGTGGCTAACAGTAGCTAAAGGCCAAATTTTTTCGCGACGAACCTTTCTGCGCAGCGTCCCAGGTAAGGGCTATGCCGCTCACACAAGAACGAGATATGGGCCATAGGCCGCATGGCTCGATCGCAACCGGCTCAAGAGCTCCGAGAAGCTCGAGTATCGCTGTCAAGCAGTCTCAAACACCAGTTGCTTTCCGGTCGGTGTCTTCTCAACGTGCTCTCTCCCCCTCAACTAGGACGGCCTCATAAGTTTCATGCTAAAAAAAGTTGAAATATGAGACAATTAAGTTAGACAGTTTTACGTTAAGAATACCGAGTCACGTGACACTGAGATTACTGATCGCAATGTTATTTTCCGCATTAATTGCACTGTTCAATGTTCTCAAAACCGGCTAATCTCACATCAGTTTTGACAGCGCAGAAAAGGTGCGTCATGTACACACAGGAACTTATGAGACCAATAGCAGCTTATCAAAACTTGACCACCTTGCGTCCGCTCTAAGACTGGTTCAACAAGTGCATTTTGAAGCGATTTTAGAATTGCGTCGCAATGCCGAAAACTCCCGAGACGCAGCCGGTAGCAGAGCGAAACTGCCAGTGTAACGCCGGTCACAGATGTTTACAGATGTGCGCACATTGCAATAGAGTAAGGTGTCGTTACATCACGTGGCCATCCTTGTGACGCAGTCCGAACCTAAGACGTACTAAAGTGTACAGGCACCTCGCTCGAAAGGAAGGATCGATGACAAACAAAAACTTTATTCTCAAGCGAAAGAAAAAGCACTGCCGGTACAAAAAAAAAAACTAGGCTTCTGCCTGGGTTTCTTCGAACTCTCCCTCATCATCAGCTGTGGCCTCCTGGTACTGTTGGTATTCGGACACCAGGTCGTTCATGTTGGACTCTGCCTCGGTGAACTCCAGCTCTTCCATGCCCTCTCCGGTGTACCAGTGCAGAAAGGCCTTGCGGCGGAACATAGCTGCGAAAAAAATATATGTATCAAGCAGGCGTGGTCACACTACATCTAATACGTCGATCCACACAATAGGCACAAACGGGCTTTAATAAAACCATTTGCTTTTGAGAACCACCATCAAATCAAAGACGTACTTACCGGTAAACTGCTCGGAGATTCGCTTGAAAAGCTCTTGAATGGCTGTGCTGTTCCCAATGAAAGTAGCCGACATCTTCAGACCTCGAGGCGGTATGTCACAGACTGCAGTCTTGACGTTGTTCGGTATCCATTCGACGAACGCGCCAGAGTGCTTGTTCTGGATGTGTAGCATCTGGTCATCCACTTCCCGCATGCTCATTCGGCCTCTGAAGACTGCAGCCACTGTCAAGTAACGGCCGTGACGCGGGTCGCAAGCAGCCATCATGTTTTAGGCATCGAACATCTGTTTCGTGAGTTCCGGCACCGTCAGAGCCCGGTACTGGAGACCGCCTCGGGAAGTGAGCGGAGCAAAGCCAGGCATAAAGAAGTGGAGGCGTGGGAAGGGCACCATGTTCACGGCCAATTTGCGAAGATCAGCATTCAGCTGTCCAGGAAACCTGAAATAGCAGTGAAAAGCCTTAATAAATGTGTACACAAATGCATACATAGGAGAATTCCGATTGCGTAGGTAGGCTGAGATATAAATTTGCATATGACAAAAATGATTAAGAGGTTGATTGATGTTTGTGCAGCAACATAACCATATGAAAACGGCTGGACGTTGCACAGCGGGTTTCTTTGGAATTATGCGTAGAACAATGCGGTATTCCGGTATTGCGGAATTTCGTGGAAACGATTTGGATATGCTCGAGAATTATCACAAAAAATTGGGCTGATTTTCTGCCTGTTCGGAGTCAATAGAATACTGTTCGGCCAATATATTCAATTATTCCGACAACACCGCCCTATTTAGGAGGCACTTCAACAGACGTTCATGCTGCTTACGAGGCGCGAATGTCTTGGACCACATATATAGATTATGACAAAGTGCAGTTTGAGCCATTTAAATTATTAAGAAAAGAACCACACCGGCACCACTACTGTATCACGGATATCAGTTAAAACGGCAAAAATAAGATGCGAAGAAATTCAGGCAACTGCGGATGCCTTCACGCGGCTGATGGGCGCCAACGCTGTTGCTCAACAACATAGCTAAGTTCTCCCCTTACCATCTAGGGGATCCAGCCTAGTTCGTCCACTTCCTGCATGTATACGGCGTCTTCTAGAAATATTCGCACCTTACACGACAACCTGCTTTGTAGTCGTTGCTGTAAACCTTCGAAAATTAATGGCAAGCTCCTCACGACGTATGAACCGTATGTCACCTCGAAATTACGCGCACGCCCTCTGCCACGCTCTTTCTGAAAAAAATATTGTTCGACAACGATGCAGAACTCTTGCAGAAAACCCAACAGAATTTAGCGTAACTGAAGAATAAAGCAGATTTCTCGAATTCGTTTGGAATGGATTAGCATAGTCCCTTCCAACCGTCGACATCCGATGAGTTGACTGCGGCGACTTCATTGGCCCTCTGCCCTGTAGCGTAGTACCCCATGGCAGCGAAGTTAATAGTCAGAAAGACCCTTCTACGATTATACCTCCATGAATTGTAATCATAGGCATAGATATAAATTTACGGCAGACCTTGCTAAAGTAATCGTACTACAATAATACCAGCCACGGTACGACAACTGCCTGCCGTACACAGGCCAGCATACTGACGCAACGCTTACAGCATAATCGTCAGCATGCTAGCCTTCTACGCTGGCTCTGAAACACTGGAACAGATCTGTGCAGGCCTGCAAGGTATGTAACACCGTCGTGCTGCCATTCGCCACGCGGATTGATCGTACGGATGTAACGTTGCCGGGTTCCCGGCCATGCCGTAGTGATGCTACTACAAATTTCGTCAGTTTTCCTGTCCAAAATAAACTCGGTTTTCTGAGAATCTGCGTGCTTGCTAGCCTGACTGCCGACTCGGGGAGAACTGCGGTGAAGGGGTGTGTGCCTGTCCTGAGACATGCACGACTTACATAGTTGTCCCCATAACAGACGGCGGATCTCTGCAGCTATAAAGCTGATTGTTGTTCGAATTTTGGGCCGCTGATCATATTGTGATTGTATACAGGCGAAGCTCAACACTCACGGAAGGCATGTGGTCACACCGGACATCGTTGCGGAGACCAAATGGTCGAGGTCCCCGTAAGTGGGAGTCGTGAGCTTCAGCGTCCGGAAGCAGATGTCATAGAGCGCCTCGTTGTCGATGCAGTACGTCTCGTCGGTGTTCTCCACAAGCTGATGCACAGAAAGGGTAGCATTGTAGGGCTCGTCGACGGTGTCCGAAACCTGCAGAATACGGCAGAAGGACCGCGACTACCAGGTGTAGGAAGGCATTAATTCAAACTCTACGAAAACAAAAAAGCAAAAAGTTAACATATTTATGTACAGCTTCGGTCACCGTTACCGTGAACTCGCGAGCGAATTCTGTTCGATGTTATTCTGAAACTTCCTTGCGCGATTCGAGCGATCTTCTCCGGTATTGAGAAAACGAAAGTTGCAGATGACGAGGTACAACAACACGCGCCGCGAAAGCCTGTATATGACGTGGCGGACAGGAAGGACATGAACCCCTGTTCGTGCTGACGCCGATCAGCGCTGTAGCACAACAACGTCGAAATTTGTTCTGATGGGCATTGTCACACACCTTTGGAGAGGGCACTACACTGTAGGTGTTCATGATGCGATCGGGGTACTCTTCACGGATCTTCGAGATGAGCAGTGTGCCCATGCCAGATCCAGTACCACCGCCCAGGGAGTGGGTCAGCTGGAATCCCTGCAGGCAGTCGCAGGACTCCTCTTCCTTGCGCACGACGTCGAGCACCGAGTCCACCAGTTCGGCACCCTCGGTGTAGTGGCCCTTGGCCCAGTTGTTGCCCGCACCACCCTGACCTGAAGGGGGAACGTTGACAGAGGCGTACCCTTGTGCAAACACTATTCTGAAGGAAATCAGTATTGCAATATGCAACTAAGGAAAGCCATGCACTGGGCGAAATGCACACAGCAGCCTAGAACGCGGAAAAAACTAGACTTATGCTTTGTGGTGGACGTAGCGAGTAGAGGAATAAGCAACGCACAACACAGTAGAAGTTAACAGCTTGCGCTAGTTTACGATAATGTGACGGGTGAAAGAAGTGGAAAATATATGTATTTGAAATAATGAAGACCAAGATATCCATGATGGCCAATACTCAGTAAGACTGCATATTGTTCCTGGATGAAATGGTGATCACAAAACGGCTAGAGCTAGAGCGCAGTTCAGATGCTTTTCTTAGAACGACTGTGCCAAATTCTAATCAACCAGCTAATCATACTCTTGTGTTCATGGTTGGAGGCAAGGTCAGACGTTGGAAGCAAGTGATAGGTTATCATTTTACAGGTGCTTACGTTTCTGGTGACACGTTGAGAAATTTTGTGTTTCACCTCATACGACTCTGCTCGGAGATCTCTCTTCGCGTACTCTGTGTGACCTGTGACATGGGTGCCTTCAGCCGAGCCATGTGGAGCTCTAAGTCTGTCGAGCTCACGTACCTCGGTGGCTATGTGCAATTCCCCACCCTTGTTATGCAAGTTCCCCACCCTTGTTATGCATGAGAGCTTTAATTTATGCCCGACCCTGCTCATGTACTTAAGAATATTAGAGGACATCTTGTGAGGAAGGTTGTCATGCATCTTAGTGAAAATATTGCGTGAAGATTTAATTTGCCGAGCACTGAAACTTTTATAGGGCATGTTGAGAATTTGATTGAGCATCAGCCCGACGAACAGCTCAAGGTTGCTTCAAACCTCGGTAAAATTCATTTTTCAGATGGTCACTTCACAAAAATGGAGGTGGGAATCGCTGTGCAGCTATTCATAGAAGCCCCTGCAGGAATTAGGTACCTTGTAGATCAAGGAGCGTTAGCATCAGAAGCTGAAAACACTGCTTGGTTTTTTTAACTTTTATTCAAGGTGTACATGATAATGACAGCTCGCAATCCAATTGTCGCTTTAAGCATGATTGACAAAGAAAAGTATGAGCGAGCAGTTTCAGTTTTGAACCTTGCGTCAGAAGTTGTCTCGGAACTCAGTATTGGCGTGCGAAAAATCTGGAAGCCTTGCGAGTCAGGCGTCGTCATGTCGACAGATGTTGTTCTGAAGCTACACCTTAACCTCCTGAAAGACTGCGGTACAAATTTGTCCTGGCTGGCAGGCTTGTCCATGATTGCTTGGAGAATTTATTTTAAGTAATCCGAATGCGGGCGCCTGTGCCCAGCTCATATGATTTAAAAACATGCCCTTAAAATTGTGTCAGTGAGCCAGTTTCTAAAAGTTCCAAAAAATCTGGCTACGAAATTGACGACAGTGATTATCTATTTGATTTTTTCTCTCCAGAAATACAGCATGCGAGGCAGTGCGAATCTGACGAAAATGAGGAAGTCATTGATGTCGATCTGCATCCAGTGTCTTCTATCGAGGGTGACATACTTTCTCATTTAGCAGGATTCTTAGGCCAATTTTGTCTACTTGGAACATTTCTTGGTCTGCATGCGCATGCTGACCGCGGAAGACCCCGGAGAACAGCACGAACTCGTTCAGCTGAGAGTTTTTGCAAGGTGGGAAAAATTTAACTTACGCAAGCCAAGAAGTTCTGAAAATTGTTGAGCAGTGCGAAAGGACATTTAAATTTTTTTCTGAAACAAGGAATATTAATTGTGTCAAAAAGCCAATGAGGGCACTAGGGCAAATGATCATCAGTAGTGTGGCCCTCCCACAAGTTTCGTGCACACAGCACTCAGAAATTTTCCAGAAACTTGTTGACCGTTTTGTGTCCCTTAGGCTTCGTATTTTTGCACCATGGCTGAACACACCTGAACTTCCTGATCGATCCTATGGAAGCAAAACAGTAGCAGGCGCAGGCCTTCAGTGAATACAAGTTGCCTTTTGTTTTAGAACGCAGAGCGGAATGTGTACATTCAATATCATGTATATTGTAAATAAATGAATTATTTCTTGCTGTTCTGATATTTATGCGCTGTGTTTCACTCAGCAGCACCGACTCCTATGGTCAGTGCATTTGATGTCCGCCGTATTCCGATGGCGAAAAGTGCGGAGGCTTGGAGTAGCGACACACAAAATATATATTTTAATTTGGTTTTGTTGAAGTGGACAGGCTGGTCATTACGAGCTGGCATTGCCTTGAACCTTCCCAAAACTGAAGTCAAAATTTCAAGGCGAATAAGCAGTGGTTATGGCTATCACGCTCTTGTACAAAGTGAATCATACACACGCACAAGTTAATTGTAGACTACGAAAGAAAACCACGCACTAGCAGATTCAACAAAGGTGACCGTTTCACACATTTCTTGTAAGCAAGACAAATTATAAAATAATATGAGTCAATTTTGTGCTACCAATAAATAGTCAGACTCTTACACAGTCCACTGGTCTCTTTCAACAACACCGCAAACACGAGGTGAGCAGTGTATGACAAAATCTTCTGACAGTTGTTATGCTTGTATATATTTATCTCTTATATACTGCCAGTGCTTTGTCGCAGTAGCAACAGAGGAGCAAGTTAATGCCTTAACATCCTCGATACTGTCGTTGGCAGGAAGGCTTGATATTCACATTAGAACTGTCCGAGTGGCCGTGATTGGCGATTATGAAACTCCAGCTCTAAATAAGCAATTCTGATTGTTGGAACAGCAATCGAGATGTAGAGTATCCGGGTGTACCGATAGCGCTGGAAATGTTACAACCGCTGTGAGAATGTAACGAATGTTCGCAAGGCGCCGAATTTTTCAGCAGATGAGCTGCGAAACATGACATATTTTATCTTAACTAACTACGATTCACGATTTGAAACATCTCTGGTATCACCATATAAGATTCCGCTCAGCTGTGGGTCTGTGCACAGAGGCCAGACAGGGCGCTGTCTCAATGACAGGCTCAGAGAGCATGCCAATTCCCTGGGCGTAAGTGGCGGCACGAACCTGTATTTGCATTGCCTCAAATGTAAACACTATACAATAACAGGTTAATAAAAAAATTATATAAACAGAGAGAGCTCTGTGGAAAACAGGGATGCCGAAGGAACCGGCACTGGGAACATACAGGATCTTTAAGCAGAAAATTGCCAAAGAAAATATTTGTGATAATTGTATGGGAAGCTCTTTATTGTTTGAGGCCTGGACGGGACTTTTGCGCACTAAGACATATAGAGTCAAGTACCCCGAGATAGACACGTTGTACGTTGCGTGCGGAGAGGAGGAGGAAACCACCTGAAACTTTTCTGTAAAGGGCTTCACCCTACAGTGCAAAGCAGCGGGGCTGATTTATCCAAGGCATTGGGTTTTAAGGACAGTGAAGGGAAAGTAGATTTTAAGCGGTCAGAAGTAACCAAGCGAAGGATATCTGTTTGGTGGCTAAAATCAAGACAAGAGTAAAATTTTATGTCATGGCTTGGTGGATTGTGCCACCGCCCGATTTAAAGGGTTCAGCCTTATCCATCCATTCATCCGGTAGGACACCTCACGAAATCTCGAAACGTGATGAGTAGTTGCTGCCACAGATGGGGCTGTCATCAAAGGCCGTAGCAGATCCCACGAAATGTCCAAACAACGCTCTGAAAACAAAAGCTAATTGTCGCTTGCAACTTTTGCGACGGTAAGAACGGGCAGACTGAAGGCGAATAGAACGGTTTAGAAGACAATATCGCGTCGAATGATTAGCGACGAAGCTGTTATCGCTGTGAAGCGGCAGCGCAAGGCGCCGCCATGTTGTCAACGCTACGTACGCAAGCAGCGCAAAAACCGTACCGTAACAATGAAATCTCACGTATGTCCGTGAGGCTCACGCAGACCCTTTGCGTTCTGCGCATGCGCACTGGTCACCCGTAAGAGCTCTACGTACGTGAAGCCTCTACGTACTTAAAACCAACTGTCTATTGTCGTTGAAATCTTAAGAACTGGCCCTGCTACTTTCCGTAATACTTAAAAGAGCGAAACAGCAGTAAGGCAAGCTCAAAGCGGTCGGGAAGCTTCAAAGTGAAATCAACCCAACCGCAGGAAGACGCGTACCTGAGGCCTCGTTGTAGTAGACATTGATGCGCTCCAACTGAAGGTCCGAATCGCCATAGTAGGCCCCGCTTGGATTGATGCCATGCTCATCGGAAATGACCTCCCAAAACTGCATGTTGGTAAAGATATCAGCAATACATGTCGTGTCACATCGCTCAGTGGCAACCATTAAAATGCATTTAGTGGCTGGAATTCACAGCCAAAGCAACATAACTCCTAGAGCTCCACTTTTCAACATATGTCTGTCGTCAACTAGTCAACTGCCACCGATTCTCAACCGTCGTATATCTTACTGATGGCGGAAAGCCTGCAAGGCTTAAGACCACTTTAGGCCTTTGAATTGCGCCATACGCGAAAACTAGGCACTACGAAAAAGAAAAAAATCCGGCAAATAATCCCCGCCCACTTCCCTTTTGCGGCAGTCATTTGCCAAAAGACAGACTTTTGCCCCGTGACCTCTCCACTAAGACCGAGTGTCTCGAAGATTCTTGCACCCGAGGATAAAGTCTGAGCAGTATGTCATAAAGGAAAAATATATTACACCGCTCTTACAGCGCGAGCGGTAATTGAAACGTCAGAGCGAAAGGAGTAGTCAAGAACAAGAGATTCGATGCACGCTGGGGCACAACTTTGTCCCACGAAAGAGACCACGACTAAACACGAAAGCAGAGCGTCTGCTAAAAGCCACGACTGCTTCACAGGTAATTGCTTTCGCCCGTATCCTGAAACGACATTCCAGAACATGCCGTGTATGATGCAACGTAATCGCCAACGCAAAACGCGCCGGGACAGGCGCTAAGACCGAACGACAACCGCGATCCCTTAAGCCGTGAAATAACCCATGAGGTGGTAGAGCTGGCTTACCTTCGCCCCAATCTGGTTGCCACACTGGCCTGTCTGGATGTGGACTATCTCGCGCATGTTGGATGCCACTCCAAGACTCAGCTGTCAAGATGCCGACTGCCTGCCCGGGCCAAGGGTCCACGTAGTCGTAGCCTTGCGCCGCATCAACGCTCACTTCTTCCTCAACTCTGTTCCTGTGTGTACGAGTGTCAACGCAATAGCGCATAAAGTAGTGCCGCAGCCTGTTGCTGCCATGGTAAATGCGTTTCTGAGCTCATATATAAGACCTTATGTTCACGTACTGCATGCTGTATAACGCGAACTATTTCTGGTTTCGGAAAGCGTCGGGGTTCCCAAAACTGGCTGCAGGGGCAAACTCGGCTGCTTCTCCTTTCTTTTCTCGGTGCTCGAGATTGGTTTATCTCGAAAGAACTGCGCGTGCATTGTGCAGCTTATTTTTCCATTTTTCTTTCGTTTTGATTTGTGCACGTCCGTTGAGTTTTGGATTCACAGTCTATCTGACCGACTAGAAAAAGATCGCCACCGTCCGGAAGACGTTGAAGTAATGACAATTAGCTGTCTGGTTTACTAGACGAAGAAAGCGAAGAAGAACGCGCCCGTTGTCGAGTTACACCTCCTCAAAATACGTCCCAAACGGAATTTTCTTCGTTTGGGGTGTCACGGTGGGCCAAGAATTCGGCTTGCTGTGCGGCATGATAACGCTTCAATTAGTAACTGCATGTTTACCTATTATTTATTTGTGGTTTTATTTTTATACCAGAATCCGTAGGGTTTTATTTTCCTACCAAATTCGGTACACAACTCTCCCCGGATGGGTGCTCCTTGCTGTCGGAGTATACCGGGTGTCCCAGCTAACTTGGACCAAGGGTTAAAAAATAAATTATCAGAGGCAGGCGAGTGAAACCAGTTGCATATCGATGACTGCCACCTTGCGCACCACAAGTAATTTTGTTTCGGAATTAATTATTTAATTGAGCTTAATTATCTAAATTAATATATATTGTGTTTAGACAACTAATTGCATTTGAAGAGTTGTCGAGAGCCTTCAGAAACCCCCATTCAAACATTTACGATAAGGAAATCCTCACGTGCGTCTTTTTCTCAGCACCAAAGAAAGCCCGCGAAATGCAAAATCAGCCACGTGACTAACGTACCTGCGCGCAACGAACGTGCTGCTCTCAAGCGTGGTTTGAGAAAACTAAATCACCTGCAGCCTTGACTCGACGGCCCCGCAACAGCGGCAGGCCGATATGTTGGCGGTGGTTTCTCCTCCGTGTCAGCCACTGGCACACATGACGGTGCGAGTTGCCGCCGCCCACTTATCGGCATGCCGCTGCTCCTGATCCGTCGAGTCAAGGCTGGAGCGATTTCGTTCGCTCAAATTACGCTTGAAAGCAGCACTATCGTAGCGCGCAAGTGCGTTAGTCACGTTGGTTATTTTGTATTTCGTGGACTTTCTTCGGACCTGGGAAAAAAAGGAGCACGTGAGGATTTCGTTACCGTAAATGATAGAATGGGGGTTTCGGAAGGTGCTCGACAACTTTTCAAATGGAATTTGTTGTCTAAAGTCACTATTTATGATTTTAGATAATTAAACCTAATTAAATTATTAAATATTTGCGATACAAAAAAATGCCTGTGGTGCGCAAGATGGCTGTCACCTATATGCAACTGGTTTCACTCGCCTGCCTCTAATAATTGATTTTTTAACCCTTGTCTCAAATTAGCTGGGACACCCGGTATATATCGGAACGAATCTATATACATGTAGTGGTCCCATGACGGGAGTTTTCCTCCCGTTATATGATACTTTTGGGGGAGGGGGAAAGTGGTGGGAGGACACAACCAATCTTATGGCCTACATCTGGAATTCCTGAATCGAAACTATACCGCCAGTTGGTTCCCTGATGTTATACTCACATAGTTCCACATCTATCCACCATATTGGACCCTGATATCATCATTGACATGCGGCAGGTAGTTCTTTCTACAGTGCAATTGTAGATGGCGCTACAAGTCTCCGCGAAAGACGTGCTGTTTTCTAGTTGCTGCCCCAGATGGCGCCGTGATCTCAAGGTGGTAGCAAACCCCACGAAATCTCTAAACGAGACGAGTAAGAGATAACGCTCTTAAAATTTATTTCATCATCAACAGGTTAACTGTAGCCCCTAGAGGTTGTAGACCTTAGTCCAGGGCCGAATTAGGTGTTGCAATCCGGGTTGCCTGGTCGATCAGTCTGCGCTGGTCATCCAGGTTTGTGCTCTGGAAACAGCGGCTTCCCATTTGCAGGGGTTGGGTGTTCGAGGCTGGGTTGGGGGTTGGGGTTTTGGAGTTTCGGCATTCCAGCATGAAGCGATGAAAATTTGGGTGCCCTCCGCAGGAGAGACATCGTTCTGGGTAGCTGGTTGGGTAGTATTCCCTGGGCGCGAGATTGGAGAAAGTGTTAGTTTGAAGCTGGCGCCAATTGGCGGCTTCTTCACCAGCCAGAAATGTGGAGGCTAACGGAAAGGTTCAACTTTAGTTAGGGCAACGCCACGAGCTATGGAGAGGAAAGTTATTGGTGTAGAGTTAACAGACCGGAAGAGGGCAAAATGTGAAAGGGATCAAACGCAGGTTAATGACATCTTAGACGAAATAAAGAGGAGCAGGAGGAGGAGAAGTTTAATGGAACAAGAGAGGTCTGCCTGGTTGTCGGCCTGGCCTACTCCAGGAAATAAAGAAGAAATGAGCTTGGGCGGGGCATGTATTTCGAAGGCAAGCTAACCGCTGGGCCTTAAGGTTAACGGAGTGGATACCTTTACAGCCGCCGTTCTGCTTGCTGTCCGTTGGTTATGCACATAGCTCGCGGAAAATTGTCCGATGTTTGTGAACGTAGCACGGCGAAAGACCGTGCGTATGCAAATGCACATACCGTCACATCATTCAACCTGCAATTTTACATGTGGTGAAAACAGGATTAGACATGCGCATCACCTTGGCGCATTACCTACATGCCCAGCCGCCGCGGTGGCTGAGTGGTTAAGGCGCTCGGCTGCTGACCCGAAAGACGCGGACTCGATCCCGGCCGCGGTGGTCGAATTTCGATGGAGGCGAATTTCTAGAGGTCGTGTGCTGTGCCATGTCAGTGCACGTAAAAGAACCGCAGGTGGTCGAAATTTCCGGACCCCTTAACTACGGCGTCTCTCATAGTCTTAGTCGGTTCGGGACGTTAAACCCCCGTAAACTTACATGGCAGCCAAATTTTCAGGGTCCACCGTCAGAAAAAAAAGATTTCGGAATTTATGACCGGCTGCAATGCCTGCTACGGACATAACCGGGGTTAGGTCAGGCATGGGCAAGGCGTGAACACACGTGAAGCCTGCTTCGCGGCCCAAAAACTAGTCTGTAGATTTTTTTTAATTGTGGAGTTTATTGTCTCGAACCGGCACATGGGTTATGAGCAACACCGCGTAGTGGAGGGCTGCAGAATAATTTAGCCCAACTGGGGCTTTTTATCATGCGCCACTTGTCGCGGCACATGGGTGTTTTTGTATTACGCCTCCATCGTAATATGGCCGCCGCGGAACGAATCGAACTCGGGACCTTGGTATCATCAGACCACCGCCAAAGGCACTGCGGAGTGTCCGACATGGGGTTCATCGTATAAACCGACCTTAACACAACGTAAGAGGAACAAAATTGGAGCCTTCCTTATTAGCCCTGGATGTCCGTATACCTAGTGTACAAAATTAAGCGAAGAATGGTTGTATTTGCGCTTTCCCTGTACTGTGCACCAAGACAGGTGTTTAAAATAATCTCCTGTGAATTAAACACTAGGCCCCAGCAGTAGAAGAGACAGAATTCCTTAACAGAATTTGTAACGGTGGAAAGCTGAGCGCGATTTGGAACGGGCCTCCTTACGCATGACATTTGGTCATTAGCTAGATTAAATGTGCTGAGGATTTTTTTTGTGAGAACATGACTGTGCCCCATCTCTCGCGAAATTCCGTACATACAATTTTAACAGCTTTTCAGAGTATGTTGTACAGCTTGCGCATTGCTTCCCGCGCTAAGGCGTCCAAGATGCCCCAGCATCGAGGAGACGTGTGCATTGCGCTCGTCCAATCAGGATCAGTTCTAACGATACTCACACATTGTCGTCCGCGCATGCGGATCTAGAGAGCCGAATACGACTCTCAATGCGCAAGAGAGAAGTTGCGGCCTTTTTGGCACTTGATGTTGCTAAAGCCTATGACAGCGTAGAACACACGGTCCTTATTAACAATCTTGCTCAGCTACATCCACCGCACTACATCTATCCTTGGATTTGTGAATTTTTAAAAGGTAGATTTTTCTTCTCTACAGATGTATCTTTCTGTTCTAATACCAATGTTCAATCAAACGGTGTGCCGCAAGGATCTGTTTTGTCTCCACTGCTTTTCAACATATAGGTTCCGGACATGCCCATTGATCCAAACACTGCAGTTTACGTATACGCAGATGATATAGCTTTTTTCGCTTCAGAAAAGGATATCCATGCACTATACTAGTGTTTGCAGGCATACCTGAATGCTATTGAAGTCTGGTTGAACCAAATTAATTTATCACTTAATGTCAGCAATTGTGGCGTGCTGGTAGTTCCGCCCGGCACTCCTTTGTACATCTTGCTATTATACCGCTCCACTCCAATTCCACAGGTGGAGTCGGCTAAATACCTTGGCGTTACTTATGGTCAAAGCTTGGACTGGCGACACCATATTAAGAATAATGTTATTTAAGGGGAACGTGCTCCGGGCTGGTTGACACGAGTTGGCAATAAAAAGTTTGACATGCGTGGTGACGAGTTACTGTTGCTCTATAAGGCTTATAAGAGACCGATTCTAGAATTTGGTTGTGTCTTGTTCTCTGGTAGCGCTAACTACAAGCTGCAGTCATTAGCTTTACTGAAAAGGCATGCCCTACGGCTATGACTCGGGCTCTCGAAATCAGCTTCAGACGCTGTCCTTTATCTGGAAGCCCGTATCCCCGATCTCTTTTCCCGCTTCCAACTTCTGACAGTGCGTACTTTCCTCAGGTCCTTTGATCCGGCCCCCGGCGTTCGTAGTCCCATTTTTCTATCTCAACAATCCTCCGCGCGCGCATGGGCTGCGTGTGGCCCGGGGAATGACGGGTGCGTCACGAAATCGCAACGAGTGATGTGTGACGGATGCGGTGCAGTGGAAACACTAGAACACCTGTTCCTTCACTGTGCCGCGTTCGTCGATGCTCGTCGCAATATGCTCGCGGCCTATAGGACGCAGGGCATACTACCAGACTCCATCCAGACGGTATTGTGGCCGCAGGGCAGTGCGCGCACTCGTGAGCGAACTTTGGTGAGCCTCTGTGCATTCCTCGAACACACTGGCTTGACGTCCCGTCTGTTCTCCGTCAGGTAGTTACACGCAGTGACCGAATGCTCCGCGAGTTCTACCTTGAACGATTAATAACTGGACGCCCCACTCCAGTTGTAACCAACACAGTGCTGTGCGCGTGTGTGATTTAATTCCTCTAAAATGAACTAATCACGCGCACAACCTGGACACATTTCTAATTGTGTAAATAGTTTGTACATATTACTTCTCCCCCTATCCTCTCTTCCTGTCCCCTCACCTCTTTCATTTCATTTCTCCATTCTGCCTGCTGTCCTTTATTTCCGCTGCCCCAGCTCAGGTGCTTCAGTATCGATGGCAGATGCCGGGGCTAGCAAAAATCTTTTCCTTCCTTTTTACTCTTATTTTTAATAAAACCACTACGACCACCACCAACCACACCTGTTTTTCACTAATCATTGGCCACACTATCAGCTTCCGCAAGTTAGGTTCACGCGGAATCTGTTAGCCCCGCTTCAGGTTAATCTGATCTCCTTGCAACAAGTTGCAGATACGCAGGCTGGCCCCGCCTTCTATTATGACCATATTTTAGCGTCCCATGCGAAACATATTCCCACAAATATCCTAAATGGTCTCCTTTCTGAACACCTACAGAATTTTCCTCTTCATACTGTTATCTCCACTCATGCCTCCGGCAGCTGTGAGAAGGCGACGGTTGGGATATATTCGCAGGAGCTGGCTTGGAGCTATTCCGTTCGTATCCCAGATTATACTCGTATATTCTTCGAAGAGTTTCTGGCCATTGGTTTGGCTCTTCTCAAACTTCCTAGGCTTGTAGCACGGGTTCTTATCCTTGCAGACTGCCTTTCAGTTCTAGTCTCTCTCCAAAATTCTGGAAAATCTTTATTGAATCGTTCGCTTAAGTATTGTGTTCCGCGCATAGTGCGTGAGATCCGCTTTGTCTGGGTACCTGGATATTCGGGCGCTTATTTTCACGAGGTGGCTGATTTATTGACAAGGTCAGCTCCCATCGCTCCTGTAATCTATCCCGTCCCTGACCTCATTCTGTTAGAAACTTCACGTTTCGAGCGCTTCCAATATATTTCAGCCAACCTGAGTGATCCATTGCCGAATACCGTAGATCTTAGCCACTTAAAGTTCCCATGGAATATCCGGAGGTGTAAATCAAGGCTTTGTGAGGTGGCAATGACGCTTCTGCGATGCAGAATCCCTCACTTAAATTTGTACTCATGCAGATCTGGGTTAGCTGCTACAAACCTTTGTGTATCATGTGGGCAAGTTGAAACGATAGATCATTTTCTCCTCTCTTGCCGGCGGTTCGCAGTTCAGAGAAAACAGTATTTGGAGGTCCCTCTTTCGAGGTTAGGACCACTGTCTCTTCCAGTTATTCTTTTGTTCGGTGCGAGTGCAAAGGGATTCCCGTTAAGCAGTGTCTGCGGCTACCTTCATGATTAAATAAGTGCAACTGATCGATTACCTTGTTAGCTGTATACAAAATTTTGTCGCCGGTCCAAGAATGCTCGATCCTATTCCTTGTAATTCATATTTCTTTAATTCATTTGACTGTTCCAATTTTTATATTGATTTAGTCTTCTCACGCCTTCTTTTCCCCGCGCAAATAGCTCATTGGGATCATCTACTGAACCTTGGCCAATGCCCCTGCGTTGGTATGTGCCACGCTTACTAAGGAGAAGAAGAAGAAGAGTCACGACGACCGTGAGGACCCCCATGGATTTGTCGTAATGTCTTCCCTTCTGCTGTAGTATGGGCTTACGGCTTGCGCTAGAATATTTACAAATGCGAGAGCCACCCCATACACGAGCTGCGCTGAAGGGGGATTGTGATTTATGATCAACCGTCGGAGGTTTTTGTTTGTCTCGCAAATTTCATAACTCGTGCCCATTAAAGGGTATCAGCTCAGAATCCGGCGAATGCCAAGTAATGCGCAAAAAAGTGTACCTTATATTATGGATGAAAGCATCGCGGAACGCCGCAAACTTTGTCTTCCTCTTCTTTGAGTGAATCATGAGGTTGCCGTTAAAAAGTGAACACTGATCAAATTGTTCGTTTATGCAGTTGAATGTAAGTAAATAAATGTTATTTGACTCATTCATTCGTTGCGCTTACCCAACTGTAGCTTTAGAATTTGCATCCGCTCGGAGTGGCTTATGCTTGTCGGCGAATAGAACGAGGAAAACGCTACTGACGAGGATAATGGGCGCAGTGGACGTCGTGATTTCTAATCTGTAGCATATTCTCTTGCCATGGGATGCTTAATGTGTCCTGCACATGAGGAAGGAATTCGTTTATTTATAAGTGTCATCCCGAAGGCCCGGGGCTGCCATAAGGCGAGGGGCGGAAATTCTGTAAAATATAACATTATTTCTAATATACATTCCACAGGTAATACATGCTTAAAAGTTGAAATTTTGCGCTTTGCTGACCACCTCTAAATGTGGACTATATTGCATTTTTTACTCTCAGTACCGCCGAATGTGACACAAAAATCGCGACGCTTACCGTATTGCCATGTTTTGTGATACCTGAGCCGCGCCAAATATAATTATATGCGCTGTTTGCACTCCTGACTCTGGTAATCAATGTAATGGGTGTGGACATTCTAGTAATTTTTTTTTTGCAGCCAAAATTGCGCGCTGTGGACTATACACTGCGTGCGGGCTCTATAGCGGACATTACGGTACGGCGATAAATATGAAACGAGTTCTCGCCGAATTTCGCGTTATATTGCCACGACCGAGATGACATTTGAGCGCAAAAGTCCTTGCAGTCGCCGACGGCAACAGACGGCACAGATCACGGGACAGTAATTTCAGACTCCCAGACAATCAGTCGTAATTACACAAGTGGTGCCGTCATCAAGAATATTTCGCCATGTAGGCACCAGCTGAGAACCATATACCATGACATGGGCCCCAGGACACGCCGCACCCACCGGGATCCAAAGCACAAACGCCACAGCTCGCGCACACACTAACCGAGCGCTAGGTGACGAAGAGGGAACCCATCCAGTAATGCAAACGCGAGGATACATACTTGAGCCTCTCAGGGCCAACAGGAAGCGCTTCCCTACCCTCTATGCGAAAATTTGAAGGGACACTTAAGCTGCGCCTTAAGGAAATGACACGGTAGTGTAATGGAATAATATCCATACATACAAAAGGTCATTCTCTACTTTGCATTCAAAATTACCTGGGACTTCTCATGCCCCACCTGTCGCTATGGTGCAGCGGTTAAGCGATGTACTACCGCCCTCCGATGGCAGCTGTTGCCAGCGATGGGCCTTGTGCAACCCAGGTTGCTCTTCCCGAGCGACCAATCATTAATTTAGCTGCCACCTGCCACGGTGGGAAGTACGTGGGAAATTTGCTCACTATCCGCTGGGCACGTTGTGATGACCGCAAGGTCACGCGACCTAGGTGGCCAACCTTCCTGCTAGATTGCTCTCTGAGCACCACCTGCCGGATTCATGCTGGTGATTTTTAGCTCACAAAGCCAGAAACGCCATTCTCGACACTGGATTTTCGGGTGAACGGGGCCTTTAACGCTGTAGTGTTACGAGCTGGTGATGCTGACGCTAAACTGCTATAGAGACAAACAGCTGTTTTCCTCAGCCTCTCGCCAGAAATATCGCTCCCGTTTTTTGGTGGAACGTGCTTAGCCCCAGTTTCTGTGGTTACCGCAGAACTCAACACATGCGACGTTGGTTGAGACGTGAGCGTTGAGGGTCGCTCACAGTAGCGAATCGCCTAATCTTTTCGCGACGAACCTTTCTGCGCTGCGTCCCAGGTTAGGGCTATGCCGCTCACAGAATAACGAGATATGGGCCTCATGGCTCGATCGCAGAAGGTTCAGGAGCTCCGAGAAGATCGAGTATCGCAATCAAGCAGTCTCAAACACCAGTTGCTTTCCCGTCGGAATCTTCTCAACGTGCTCTCTCTCCCTCAATTAGGACGGCCTCATAAGTTTCATGCTAAAAAAGTGTAATATGAGACAATTAAGTTAGATAGTTGTACGTTAAAAAACCGAGTCACGTGGCACTGAGGTTACTGATCGCAATGTTATTTTCCGCATTAATTTCACTGTTCAATGTTCTCAAAACCGGCTAATCTCACATCAGTTTTGACAGCGCAGAAAAGATGCCTCATGTACACACAGGAACTAATGAGACCAATAGCAGCTTATCAAAACTTGATCACCTTGTGTCCGCTTTAAGACTGGTTCGGCAAGTACATTTTGAAGCGATTTTAGAATTGCGTCGAAATTCCGAAAACTCCCGAGACGCAGCCGGTAGCAGAGCGGAACGGCCAGTGTAACGCCGGTCACAGATGTTTACAGATGTGCGCACATTGCAATAGAGTAAGGTGTCGTTACATCACGTGGCCATCCTTGTGACGCAGTCCGAACCTACGACGTACTAAAGAGTACAGGCACCTCGCTCGAAAGGAAGGATCGATGACAAACAAAAACTATATTCTCAAGCGAAAGAAAAAGCACTGCCTGTACAAAAAAAAACTAGGCCTCTGCCTGGGTCTCTTCGAACTCTCCCTCATCATCAGCTGTGGCCTCCTGGTACTGTTGGTATTCGGACACCAGGTCGTTCATGTTGGACTCTGCCTCGGTGAACTCCAACTCGTCCATGCCCTCTCCGGTGTACCAGTGCAGAAAGGCTTTGCGGCGGAACATAGCTGCACAAAAAAAAATATATCAAGCAGGCGGGGTCACACTACATTAAATACGTCGATCCACACAATAGGCACAAACGAGCTTTAATAAAAGCATTTGCTTTTGAGAACCATCTTCAAATCACAGACGTAGTTACCGGTAAACTGTTCGGAGATTCGCTTGAAAAGCTCTTGAATGGCTGTGCTGTTCCCAATGAAAGTAGCCGACATCTTCAGACCTCGAGGCGGTATGTCACAGACTGCAGTCTTGACGTTGTTCGGTATCCATTCGACGAACGCGCCAGAGTGCTTGTTCTGGATGTGTAGCATCTGGTCATCCACTTCCCGCATGCTCATTCGGCCTCTGAAGACTGCAGCCACTGTCAAGTAACGGCCTTGACGGGGGTCGCAAGCAGCCATCATGTTTTTGGCATCGAACATCTGTTGCGTCAGTTCCGGCACTGTGAGAGCCCGGTACTGCTGGCTGCCTCGGGAAGTGAGCGGAGCGAAGCCAGACATAAAGAAGTGGAGGCGCGGGAAGGGCACCATGTTCACGGCCAATTTGCGAAGATCAGCATTCAGCTGTCCAGGAAACCTGAAAGAGCAGTGAAGAGCCTTGATAAATGTGTACATAAATGCCAGTATAGGAGAATTCCGATTGCGTAAGTAGGCTGAGATATATATTCGCAGATTACAAAAGTCATTAAGAGGTTGATGGTCGTGCAGCAACATAACCATATAAAATGACTTGATGTTGCACAGCGGGTTTATTTAGGATATTGCATGGAATATTGCGGTATTCCGGTATTCAGAAATTTCGTGCAAACGATTGGATGTGCTCGAGACCTATCACAAAAAATTGCACTGATTTTCTGCCTGTTCGGAGTCTATAGAATACTGGTCGGCCAATATATTCAAATATTCCGACAACACTGCTCAATTTAGGAGGTACTTCAACGGACTTTAAAGCTGCTTACGACGCGCGAATGTCTTGGACCACAGTAGCAATTTCATATAAATTTTTTCCTTGACTTTTCCAAAGCGTTCGAGCGGGTGTCGCACAAAAAATTGATATACAAACTCAAGGATTTAATTGGTGATGGTCCCGTCCCACAATGGATCAGCAGTTTTTGTCTGAACGTTACCAATTTGTCCAATTCGACGGAAATACCTCCGACCTTATTCCCGTATTATCTGGTGTCCCCAAGGATCTGTACTGGCACCTCTAATTTTTGCTATTTATTATTGATATAAGTAACGAAAATGAAGTACAAATAGGACTGTTTGTAGACGATTGCGTTCTTTATCATAAAATTAAACTTCAGTCTGACCAGATCAAACTAACTAGCGCTTTGCATAAAGTTTTTCAGTGGTGCCATGATTGGAGTATGGTCATTAACAAAGACAAGACTTTCTATGTCCATCACACAGAAAAAAATTCCGCTTAAGTTCACTTATGGTTCTGAGCTCTGCGCTACGAACTGTTAGGGAATACCGATATCTGGGTATCCTAATCTCATCTGACCTGAAGTTTACAACGCACGTTCAGTATGCAGCAAATAAGACAATGAATAAACTGTTTTTTCTCAAAAGTGCCTTGGACAACTCGCCTCCCGAAATAAAGCTTCTAGCATACACTACGCGTACCCGCCCGGTATTAGAAAATGCTAACATTACACGGTTCCCTTATACAGACACCAGCGTAGCCGCACTGGAAAGTGTGCAGCGAAAAGCTGTGCAATTTATCTATAACCAGTACAGACCAACAGATTCACCTACTGAACTTTTGCATCGCGCAGGACTTCAGCCTTTATCTATCCGATCGAAACTGCACCGCTTGAAATTCTTCTAGTTTCTTCTGCACAATTCATTTAAGCTTAACTCTGAATACTTCGTCAATATAAGCCACTCCAGAATCACCCACCGTAAACATCATCTCACACGTGATGAATTTTTTTGTTGCAATAACACATTCTATTTCTTTTTTTCCGCGAGAAGTGCGCGAATGGAATGCACTTGACGCTTCAAATTGTAATGCAGCCAACAGTCCTCAAATTTTTGGAGCTTACCGAGCTGTGTATATTGCCACAAAACTGACTAAATATTGTTAAAATGTTGATGACATAAACTCTGTTCTGTATAACTGATTACCTCGAATTTGTTAGTTCTTGTCTTGCTTTAACTAGACCCATCCTTTTCATTATACAACTGCTTACTATTCTATAACTGTTTTATCTGGAAGTTATGGATTTTTTGAAGTGCGCTCACCCCTGTAAAAACCCCGCTTGGGGTTGACAGTATATCGAAATAAAAGAAAAATAAAAATAAAAAATAGATTATGACAAAGTGCAGTTTGAGCCATTTAAATTAATAAGAAAAGAACCACACCGGCACCACTACTGTATCACGGATATCAGTTAAAACGGCAAAAATAAGATGCGAAGCCATTCAGGCAACTGCGGATGCCTTCACGCGGCTCATGAGCGCCAACGCTGTCGCTCAACAACATAGCTAAGTTCCCCCCTTACCATCGGGGTGATCGAGCCTAGTTCGTCCACTTACTGCATGTATACGGCGTCTTCTAGAAATATTCGCACCTTACACGACAACCTGCTTTGTAGTCGTTGCTGTAAACCTTCGAAAAAAAAATGGCAAGCTCCTCACGATGTATGAACCGTATGTCACCTCGAAATTATGCGCACGCCCTCTGCCACGCTCTTTCTGAAAAAAATATTGTTCGACAATGATGCAGAACTCTTGCAGAAAACCCAACAGAATTTAGCGTAACTGAAGAATAAAGCAGATTTCTCGAATTCGTTTGGAATGGATTAGCATAGTCCCTTCCAACCGTCGACATCCGATGAGTTGACTTTGGCGACTTCATTGGCCCTCTGCCCTGTAGCGTAGTACCCCATGGCAGCGAAGTTAATAGTCAGAAAGACCCTTCTACGATTATACCTCCATGAATTGTAATCATAGGCATAGATATGAATTTACGGCAGACCTTGCTAAAGTAATCGTACTACAATAATACCAGCCACGGTACGACAACTGCCTGCCGTACACAGGCCAGCATACTGACGCAACGCTTACAGCATAATCGTCAGCATGCTAGCCTTCTACGCTGACACTGAAGCACCTGTATAGATCTGTGCACGTCTGCAAGATATGTAACACCATCGTGCTGCCCTTCGCCACGCGGAGTGATCGTACGGATGTAACGCTGCCAGGTTCCCGGTCATGCCGTAGTTTTCCTACTAGAAATTTGGTTATTTTATTGTCTTAAAAACAACTCGCTTTTCGGAGAATCTGCGTGCTTGCTAGCCTGACTACCGCCTCGCGGAGAACAGCGGTGAAGGGGTGCGCCTGTCCTGAGACATGCAGGACTTACATAGTTGCCCCCATAACTGACTCTGGGTCTGTATTCTTATGCAGCTGTTTCTTTTTCGAATTTTGGACCGATGATATTGCGCTTGTGCTGCCGCGGCACAGTGGTAATGGCGCTCGGCTGCTGGGACGAAAGACGCGGGTCCGATCCCGGCCGCGGAAGTCGAATTTCGATGGAGGCGAAATTCTGGAGGCCCGTGTGCTGCGCGATGTCAGTGCACGTCAAAGAACCCAAGGTGGTCGAAATTTCCGGAACCCTTCACTACGGCGTCTGTCATAGCCTGAGTCGTGTTGGAAGGTTAAACCCTCATAACGAAACCAAACCATATTGCGCTTGTATACACGCGGAAGCTGAGCACTCACCGAAGGCATGTGGTCACACCAGACATAGTTGCGGAGACCAAGTGGTTGAGGTCTCCGTACGTTGGAGTAGTGAGCTTCAGCGTCCGGAAGCAGATGTCATAGAGCGCCTCGTTGTCGATGCAGAAGGTCTCGTCGGTGTTCTCCACAAGTTGATGCACAGAAAGGGTAGCATTGTAGGGCTCGACGACGGTGTCCGAAACCTACAGAAAACGGCAGAAGGACCGCGATTACCAGGTGCAGGCAAGTATAATTCAAACTCTATGAAAACAAAAAAGCAAAAAAAAAGATAACATATTTGATGTACAGCTTCGGTCACCGTTACCGTGAACACGCGAGCGAATTCTGTTCGATGTTGTTCTGATATTTTCTTGCGCGATTCGAGCAATATTCACCGCTATTAAGAAAACGAAAGTAGCAGATGACGCGGTACAACAACACGCGCCGCGAAACGTGTAAATGACGTGGTGCACAGGAAGGACATGAACCCCTGTTCGTGTTAACGCCGATCAGTGCTGTAGCACAGCGACGTCTAAATTTGTTCTGATGGGTATTGTCACACACCTTTGGAGAGGGCACTACACTGTAGGTGTTCATGATGCGATCGGGGTACTCTTCACGGATCTTCGAGATGAGCAGTGTGCCCATGCCAGATCCAGTACCTCCGCCCAGGGAGTGGGTCAGCTGGAATCCCTGCAGGCAGTCGCAGGACTCCGCTTCCTTGCGCACGACGTCGAGCACCGAGTCCACCAGTTCGGCACCCTCGGTGTAGTGGCCCTTAGCCCAGTTGTTGCCCGCACCTCCCTGACCTGTAGGGGGAACATTAGGGAAAGCCATGCACTGGGCGAAATGCACACAGCAGCCTGGAACGCGGAAAAAACTAGACATGCTTTGTGGTGGACGTAGCGAGTAGAGGGATAAGCAACGCACAACACAGTTGAAGTTAACAGCTTGCGCAAGTTTACGATAATGTGGCGTGTGAAAGACGTTGAAAATATATGTTCACGTCTGCAAACAATTCAACAAGTCATGGCTTGTATTGTACTCGGCTACAGAACCCAATCTCTCCAGCGAGTCACTATGTAAACGGGTGACAAATGACGTGAACACCGGGGCGGGAGAACCGCCTCCTGAGCTCATATTCTGTATTATATCTGTCTGTAATCTTTTGTTTTATGCCGGATTGTCCCCGCAGAGGGTCACCTCCCTTCCTTGTGTAATGCGCCACCTATCCGTTTTGCTGAGTGATGTGGTGTTGTGTCAAAGGCGGATGGAAGCTTTTGTAGCGATTGCTACGCTAGAGTATAGCGTGTCTAGTCACTACTGCTAATGAGCCACTAGTTGCACCGAGCCATAGGTGTTCCGCCGCTGCGCCGCGCCGCATCTTTCCTAAAAATTCGATTTTCAAGTTGCTCTTTCTGTTTTTCTTCTTTCCATTCCGCCTTTATCCCTTCCATTATGGGCCGGTTCTAGTGTCCACCGAGACATATGAGACAGTTACTGCGCCATTTCTTTTCCTCAAAACCAAACATAACAAGTGAGCCGCCGGCGCTCATTTGGTTCATTGGTGTTTACAACGTAGAAGCCGTTCATTTTTACGAAAGGAAACGCGCACAAGTGGCTCCCTAGGTCAGTGGACACATCAGTTTCGCTTTCGTGTAACGTGGCGTTGGCATCCAACTGCAAAAACCTTATTTGGATTAGTTCAGTTAATCTAGGATATACCAAGCGAAAGGTGTCGGCGTTCACTGTGTTCTTCGGCGTTGACAATGTTCAAGACGGCATTGGCTTTGAACAAAGGAAGGGCGCATAACTGGCTGCCTGGGTATGGGGACGCCGCATTCGTGCTTTGACGCATGTGGCAGTGGTGAGAGAGAGATGTGGCCTGAATGCAATAGTGCTGACAGCGTTGTGTCTGACATGCGGCAGTGAAGCAATGGCTAGGCCGCAGCGTTCGTTTGGTTATCAATATCTCGCGATCAACCATTAATTGCATGCCACCTCCCAGGGTGGCAGGGAGGGCGCGCTGCCTATACACTGTGGGGGACGCAATCAAAGCAGTCTTTTGCAGTAGACACCAACGCCACGTACATGAAAGCAAGATTTAGGTCTCCACTAACCCACGGAGCCGGTTGTGCGCCGCGGTGGTTCAGGGGTTAGGGCGCTCGGCTACTGATCCGGATCTCTGGAGCAATAGGGCATATAATCAGGCTTGCGATGATTATATGCCCACTAGATGCATGCGAATGTCCGGACCCCGTAGAGTATCTGTTACGAGTCCAAATGGACTTATTTTTGGATATGTGGCGGAGAGTTTGAAGGATGCTTCACTCCCGCCATCGGTTGGCCCGGTATTGCACTACCTCCGGGATCGGCCTTGTATTTAGCGCGTTTTTACTATCCTGTCTTTCTATCCCATCTTTCAACTTTCCTACTGTCTGCACGTGGTAGCGATTGTGGCTCGGCTAGAGCCAGTGACCAGGCCTGTGCACTTTCCATTTCTTTCCTCCTGGCAACAACAGACAGACAGACAGATCCGGAGCTCCCGGGTTCGAACCCGACCGCGGCGGCTGCGTTTTTATGGTAGAAAAACGCTAAGGCGCCCGTGTGCTGTGCGAGGTCAGTGCACGTTAAAGATCCTCAGGTGGTCGAAATTATTCCGTAGCCCTCCACTACGGCACCTCGTTCTTCATTTCTTCTTTCACTCCCTCGATTATTCCTTCCCTTACGACGCGGTTCAGGTCTCCAACGATATACGAGACGGATACTGCGCAATTTTGTTTCCCCAAAAACCAATTATTATTTTTATTATTACGCCTATCCTTTCGTGAAAATGAACGGCCATTTCAAAGTTGTCAACGCCAATGAACTATGAACACCGTCGGCTGATTAGTTTTGTTTTGGTTTATGAGGAAAGGAATTGGCTCAGTATCCGTCTCGCATATCTCGGTGGACACCCGAACCGCGCCGTAAAGGAAGGGGTAAAGGAGACAGGGAAAGAAGAAAGAGAAAACTCAAAATTGAAAGTTGGATTTTGAGGAAAGGCGTGGCACTGCGCACCGGCGCAACACATGTGGCTCGGTGCTACTAGCGACGCAAGCACAGTACTGACTAGGGTGCGAAAGAGAGAGTGAAATATACGAGGTGTGGCACGTGTTGTGACGTTATGTGCTTCCTCGGAGCACCGCCACGGCGAAATAATAATAATAATTGGTTTTTGGGGAAAGGAAATGGCGCAGTATCTGTCTCATATATCGTTGCACACCTGAACCGCGCCGTAAGGGAAGGGATAAAGGAGGGAGTGAAAGAAGAAAGGAAGAAGAGGTGCCGTAGTGGAGGGCTCCGGAATAATTTCGACCACCTGGGGATCTTTAACGTGCACTGATATAGCACAGCACACGGGCGCCTTAGCGTTTTTCCTCCATAAAAACGATAAGGCGCCCGTGTGCTGTACGAAATCGCAAGTTTGCGGCCAGTAAAGCTTTCGCTTTAAAACCCCCTTTGATTGCCTTCCGCACTTTGTTAATGCAGCGCGTCCACCCTGCCTCTGTCTCAGGTGGCAGTTGATGATCGCGAGAGGTTGATCACCCAATGAACGCTGCGGCCTATTGCTGCAGTGCCGCGTGTCTACCACGGAGTTTTCAGTGCTAATGTATGCCGCCCACATCTCTTCACCATCGTCACGTACCTCGAAGGGCGATCGAAGCGTCCACTGACCCGGGGAGCCAGTTTAAGCACTTCCTTAGGCGTCTATAACGGTGTCAACGCCAATGAACACATTGAACGCAGACAGCTTTTGCATTGTATATTATCGATTAATGGAGCTAAGAATAATTGGTTTTTGGTGAAAGGAAGTGGCGCAGTATCTGTCTCATATATCGGCGGACACCTGAACTGCGCCGTAAGCGAAGGGATAAAGGCAGGAGTGAAAGAATAAAGGAAGAAAGAGGTGCCGTAGTGGAGGGCTCCGGAATAATTTCGATCACCTGGGGATCTTTAACGTGCACTGACATCGCACAGCGGCAGTGCGAGAAGAAAGAGAGGCTTCCTTCATGACTTTCAAGGATTGGCTACAAGTGCTACTTAAGGAGTTACCAGTAAATCTGGAAAAAATAACATGTTTCCTAACTGTACATATATGCAAGCTATCCTCAAATTGTTTACCTCAATACCGCACATGTGGCCTAGTGGTTTGAGCAACCGCCTCGCATGCGGGAAGTCCAGGGTTCGGTCCCCAGTGCCGCTGGGTACCCACCAGTGATATAATAGGCACAATGTTCCTCTTGCCTGATGCTCGGATTTTTTAGAGTGAAATGCTTCGGAAATGGGTCTCTGACCCCATCTTACGTTTTATTTATATTTTATTTTTGAAATGGCGCATGTGTTGCCTCTCTCGTTGTATGCTCTTTTCACGGCGCACTATATTCTTGATGAACCGCCAAGCTTGCGTCTCAATCTTGGTGGACTAGGTTTCGCAAGGAATTGATGAGAATGTCCATAGATAAAACTCGAATTTCTTGATTCCGTGGCTGTATTAAACTGGCTGCCACTCGGACTGGATTATAATCAGCGAGGATTCGCTGTGCGTACAAAGATGTGCGTACAAATTTAGCCAGTTGTGCGCTTTTAAGATTAGTCTATACTGTGCGCTCTTGTGGGTGTGTTTATGTAGTAGGTTTTAAGCCGAGCAGCCCCTTACCGAACACAAAGTTGTCCGGCCGGAAGAGTTGTCCAAATGGTCCCGAGCGGACGGCGTCCATGGTTCCCGGCTCCAGGTCAACCAGGATGGCCCGAGGCACGTATTTACCTCCTCAAACAAAAAACAAATATCACTTAGGGGCAACAAACATACCGTACAGTTATTACAAGTACCTGCTTCACAACAAAGCCAGTTAAAGAAGCAATGAAAATAGAGCGCGCCCACTGAAGATGTCATAGCAAAATAAAAGCGGCACTACTAGGACTTTGCGCCACCTCCCGGTTTTTAAATAGCAGAACCAATTATATTTAATCAAAGATTTCAATAACTTTCAGCAGAAAAGCAGAAGGTGAAATGTTGATAGATAGATTGAGATGGATCAAAATGATGTTACTACATTAAAGTCCTGTTGCAACTCCTGTTGCGATTCTGTTCCGTATTACGAAACTTACAGTGTAGTATATGGGATTAACTTTCCGATAACTGTACATGGGCTGTGATCAACGCGGTAGTGCAGGCCTCTGGATACATTTGCACCACCTGGGGTTGATTTACGCGCAATAAGATCGCAGAACACACGGCTCTTTAGAATCTCGCCTCCATAGAAATGCGTCTACCGAATCATGGATTTCATGATCGAGCCCCTTCCAAATGAAGCACAGCGGCGGTATTATTAGCAAACGTAGAGTTAAAAACGCCTTACAAACTCACTGCAGCAAGATAAGACGTTGGAGAGGGGAGACTTACTATGTCCTCGTCAAACCTGACGAGGGAATTCAGAACTCGGGTTCGAACTCGACCGCGGCGGTTGCGTTTTTATGGAGGCAAAACGCTAAGGCGCCTGTGTGCTGTGCGATATCAGTGCACGCTAAAGATCCACAGGTGGTCGAAATTCTGCCGGAGCCCTCTACTACGGCACCTCTCTCTTCCTTTCTTCTTTCACTCCCTCCTTTATCCCTTCCCTTACGGCGCGGTTCAGGTGTCCGCCGATATACGAGACACACTGCGCCATTTCCTTTCCCCAAAAACCAATTATTATTATTCAGAACTCATTCTCGTTAACATTCATTGCCTGTGAGAAAAAAAGCCTTTGATAAAGAACCTTCCAACTAATCCCTGCGGGACTTCTGGCAATGCAACCTGAAAAGCTGCAATGGCCTAACATAACATGCCGCAAGCAGAAGAGGCCACTAGACGTTGCACTGTGATCTAACTAAAAATGCGCGATCGGTTGTACAATTTAAAGCTCAAAGATCAAAGGTCTGCCGTTGAAGAAGCTCCATTGAGAGTCCTGATAACAGCTTAACGCCACAAACAGCGCTGTTAAGACAGGACCGAGAATATGAGACACCCATACACACAGCATTCGGTTTTGTCTTTCGCTTGCTGTTTTTGTTGAAGTCATCTGCCAAACGGCCCGGCAAATTTCAGTAATGCTTAGCAGCGCGAAACAGCCGCAAGGCAAGTTAAACGCGACGGGAAAGCTTCAAAGTGAAATTATCAACCGAAATACTGTCATACGCGTACCGGAGGCCTCATTGTAGTAGACATTGATGCGCTCCAACTGGAGGTCCGAATCGCCATGGTACGCCCCGCTTGGATCGATGCCGTGCTCATCAGAAATCACCTCCCAAAACTGCAGACGGGAAAAGATATCAGTAATCAGAGTGGCGTCACATCGCGCAGTGGCCACAGTCAAAGCATATTTACAGGCTGGAATTCACAGCGAAAGCAGCATAACTGCTACAGTTACACTTGTCAACTGGTGTTTGTAGTCAACTCGTCAATTGCCATCGATTCTCACGCGTCATGTGTTTTGCTGATGGCGGAAAGCCGGCAGGACCTAAGACCACTTGAGGCCTTTGAATTACGTCATACGCGAAAACTAGGTCATAAGAAAAAAATTCCGGCAAAGAATCCTCGCCGATCGCTTTGCGGCAGTCATTTGTCATAAGACTGTTCCATGTCACCTCTCCGCCAAGACCGATTGTCTCGAATTTTCTTACAACCGGCAATAACGCCTGAGCTATATGGCATAAAACAACAAAAATATTATAATGCTCTCAAAGTGCGAGCAGTAATTAAAAGGTCAGAGCGAGAACAGCGGTCAGGAATAAGAGATTCGATGCGCATTAGGGCACATTATTGTCCCACTCAAAGAGGCCACAACTAAGAACGAAAGCAGTACGTCTTCTAAAAGCCGCGACTGCTTCACAGGTAATTACTTTCGCCCGTATCCTGAAACGAGATTCTAGAACGCGGCGTTTAGGACGAAACGTAATCGCCAACGTAAAACGCGCCGGGACAGGCACTGGGACCGAATGGCTATCGCGATCCTTTGAGCCGTGAAATAACCCACAAGGTAGTAGAGGTGGCTTACCTTCGCCCCAATCTGGTTGCCACACTGGCCTGTCTGGATGTGGACAATCTCGCGCATGATGGATGCCACTCCGAGGCTCAGCTGTCAAGATGCCGACTGGCTGCCCGGGTCAAGGGTCCACTTATTCGTAGCCTTGCGCCGCATCAACGCTCACTTCTTCCTCAACAGTACATGCTCCTATCTGTACGCGTGTCAACTCAATAGCACCTAAGAAAGTGCCACAGCCTGTTGCTGCCATGGTAAATGCGTTTCTGAGCTCATATATAAGACCTTCAGTTCACGTACCGCATGCCGTGCAAAGGATATGCGCCGTACAACGCGTACTATTTCTCGTTTCGGAAGGCGTCCGACCGAACGGGGTTCTCTCAACTGGCTGCAGGAGAAAACTCGGCTTCTTCTGCTTTCATTTCTCGGTGCTCGAAATTAGTTTCACTCGAAGGAACTCCGCGTGCGTTCTTGAGCATCTTTTTCCATTTTTGTAACTTTTCCACTCGTGCACGTGCGGTCGGTTCTAAAATTTGAATCTAACCGAAAGATTGTAAGACTTTGATTCATCATCATCAGCAGCAGCTGCAGCCTGACTGTAGCCCCCAGAGGTTGGAGACCTTAGTCCATGGCCTCATTAGCTTTTCCAATCGGGTTTGCCTGGTCGATCAGTCTGCGCTGGTCATCCTGGTGTGTGCTCTCGTAACAGCGGCTTCCCATTGGCAGGGAGGGGTTGGATGTGGGTATGCGCGGTTGGGTTGGGGGTTTGGGTGGGTCATTATCATCATCGTCGTCATCAGCCTGACTACGCCCACTGCAAGGCAAAGGCTTCTCCCATGCCTCTCCAATTATCCCTGTACTTTGCAATGGCTGCGCCCACCTTATGCCTGCAAACTTAATCTCATTCGCCCACCTAACCTTCTGCCAAACGTTGCCAGGTTGAGACTGTGTGGTTATGTGCCAATATATGCCTGGTGAACAGCAAGCTATTAACACAGACAATTTGCGCAGAATTTGTTCTTTCTGGCAGTGCTTTTACTAGGTATAATGTTCGATACTTTTGATGGATCATCGAATGCTTTAGTAAATGTGGATTCACAATACGGGCCTCTTGCCATTCCTTGGTCCGGGCGGCGTTCTGCTTTCGGTGCGTTAGGTATGCACACTGCCCACAGAAAATTGTCTGATGTTGGTGAACGTAGCACGGCGACAGGCCGTGCGTATGCCTAATCCACTTACAGCCGCTTGTTCCGATCTCCAGCATCACAGGTGCTGATAACAGGATTAGACATGCGCATGACCTTTCACTGTGCGACGTTCACCAACATGGCAGCCAAAGATCCGCGGTCCGCCGTCAGAAAAAAGGATATCGGGATTTCCGCTGGAACCCCTGGTGCGCAGATGACCGGGGCCAGGCTAGATACGGGCCAGGCACGACCTTAACGAGTTGAAAGTAGAACGTCACGTGAAGCCTGTTTCGCGACACAAAAACTGGCCTCCAGATTTTCTTTTTTTGTAATTGTCAAGTTTAACGTCTCGAACCGACACATGGGGTATGACGAACACCGTAGTGGAGGGTTGCCTAATAATTTAGCCCAAATGGGGCTCTTCAACATGCGCCACTTGTCGCTGCAGCACACGGGTATTTTTGTATTACGCCTCCATCGAAATATAGCCGCCGCGGCAGGAATCGAACTCGCGACCTTGTTGTCAGCAGATGACCGCCAAAGGCACTGCGGCGTCTCCGATATGTGGTTCAACGTGTAAACAGACCTTAACATAACATAAGAGGAACAAAACTGGAGCCTTCCTACATAGCCATGGATATCCGCATAACTAGTGTACAAAATTAACCAAAAAATGGTTGCATTTCCGCCTTCCCCGTACTGTGCATCAAAACAGGTGTTTAAAATAATTTCCTGTGAATTAAACATCAGGCCCCTGCAGCAAAAGAGACGATTCCTTAACAGCATTTGTAACGGTGGCAAGCTGAGTGCGATTTGGAACGGGCCTCTTTACGCTCGAAATTGTTCATTAAGTGGATTAAATATGCTGAGGATTTTTTGTGAGAACATGACTGTGACCCCTATCTCGCTCGCGAAATTCAGTATATACAATTTTAACAGCTTTTCAGAGTATGTTGCGCAGCTTGCGCATTGCTTCCCGCGTTAAGGCTTCCAAGATGCCCGCAGCATCGAGCAGGCGTGTCCATTACGCTCGTCCAACCAGGATCAGTTGTAACGATACTCACGCATTGTAAAAACGAAGTGAGTACACAAAAAGAGACGCGACGACACTGAGGAGAGCGATGGATTTGTCGTAATGTCTTCCCTTCTGCCGTAACATGGGCTTACGCTTTGCGCTGGTATATTTACAAATGCGACACCTACCCCAAACCCGATCTGCGCTGAAGGAGTAGGTGATTTGTGGTCGACCGTCTTTGGTTGTCGTTGGTCTCGCAAGGTGAATGACTCACTCCCATTAATAGGGATCAGCTCAGAATCCAGCGAAGGTGGTGGTGATGGTAGTTGTTTTATTAAAAATAATAGTAAAAATAATAATAATAATTGGTTTTTGGTGGAAAGGAAATGGCGCAGTATCTGTCTCATATATCATTGGACACCTGAACCGCGCCGTAAGGGAAGGGATAAAGGAGGGAGTGAAAGAAGAGAGGAACAAATAGGTCCGTAGTGGAGGGCTCCGGAATAATTTCGACCACCTGGGGATCTTTAACGTGCACTGACATCGCACAGCACACGGGCGCCTTAGCGTTTTTCCTCCATAAAAACGCAGCCGCCGCGGTCGGGTTCGAACACGGGAACTCCAGATCAGTAGTCGAGCGCCCTAACCACTGAGCCACCGCGGCGGGGCCAATAGTAAAAAGGAAGGAAAATATTTTTGCTAGCCTCGTCATCTGCCTTCGATACTGAAGCACCCGAGCTGGGGCAGCGTAAATAAAGGATAGCAGGCAGAATGGAGAAATGAAATGAAAGAGGTGAGGGGACAGGAAGAGAGGATAGGGTGCGTAAAAAGTGTACCATATATTATTTAAAGGAAATTTGAATTTTTAGAGAGGAACGCATCGTGGAACGCCACAAACCTCGTCTTCCTCATTTTTGGGTGAATCAAGAGCTTGCCGTTAAAAAATATAAACACTGATCGAACTGTTCGTTTATGCGGTTGAATGTAAGTAAATAAATGTTATTTGATTCATTCCTTCGTTGTGCTTACCCAACTGAAGCTTTAGAATTTGCCTACGCTCGGAGTGCCTTGTGCTTGTCAGTGAATGGAACGAGGAAAACGCTACGGACGAGGATGATGAGCGCAGTGTAGGTCGTAATTTCTAATCTGTAGCATATTTCCTTGCTATGAGATGCCTGGCATTTCCTGTATACTGAGTACTGAGAAAGGATTTCATATATATATATATATATATATATATATATATATATATATATATATATATATATATATATATATATATATATAATATATATATATATATATATATATATATATATATATATATATATATATATATATATATATATATATATATATATACTCTGGAACGTTGCTTCCTCCTTGTACAGGTGTGGAGCCCTTCACGCTTGTCACCAAAATGCTGCGAGGAGCGACACCTCGAGAGCCTTTCCAAGGCAGCCCAGAGGTGGTGGGAAAGAATCTCCCCCTTTTTTATATTTTTTACTATCTTAATCTTTTTATTCTTTCTTTATTAAAAAATACTTTTTTCGGCCCCTTCGGAACACCTGCATTCAGGTTAGGAGACGCCTTCTTAGATTTTCACCGATTCTCTCTTTTCCTTTGTAAAAAAATAAAAATTTGTTCTTCCTGGTCTCTTCCCCCTCCCCCCCCCCCCCTAGTTTTTGAACTCGTGCTTTGTTGTATCTTTGTACCTTGCGCACGCTCTATAAAAGCTGCGTGTTTCAAACGCTGTACTACACTCGAAAAAGGCTGGTCCTCCAGACGAAACGTCGTGAAAAGCGCTTGTGGGGTCCCATCCTTCTTTGTCCCTGTTTGTTCTACGCTTGTACATGAATGTCGTGAATTAAATCCGGTTATGTTTCTTCACTTTTTTGTGATTTTATATTATATTGACCAAATCAGATGCCAGAAATCCCTTTTGGTATATATATATATATATATATATATATATATATATATATATATATATATATATATATATATATATATATATATATATATATATATATATATATATATATATCGTCACCGAAACCAAGGTTAATTTTTTTTAATGTGTTATGCTTATCAGTGGGATAATAACACTTTAGGTTAATAATTCGCTTAAAAAAATTACTTATAAAGCAGCAGAAAAAACAACCATGCCGCCGGTGGGATCCGAACCCACGACCTCCGAATATCGCGTCCGGTGCTCTTACTAACTGAGCTACGGCGACGGCTGTCCAATCTGCTGCTCTCGTGGGTATTTATGTTTACTGGGTGTAAGCGAGCCTTGAGAGTGTTCACCAGCGCCACCCTCGACCATAGCGGCGGACGTAGCACGTCCTGTAATCCCGCGAGCGTGACGTAGAACGTCATCTAACGGTGAGTGCGGAAACTCTGCGAGAGCCCTCTTATGCTACCTATGGCATCAAGACTGCCAGAACCGAGACCCTCGTTAAGGTATTAGCAGACAAGTTAAAGGAAATGAGGGGCCCGTTTGACAAATTTATGAAGGGAGCCAACAGTCACGAAACCAAGGTGCATAGGGGAACGTTAATCTTTTTTTTAATGTGTTATTTTTATCAGTGGGATAATAATACTTTAGATTAATAAATCGCTTAAAGAAAATTACTTATAAAGCAGCAGAAATAACAACCATGCCGCCGGTGGGAACCGAACCCACGACCTCCGAATATCGCGTCCGGTGCTCTTACCAACTGAGCTACGGCGACGGCTGTCCAATCTGCTGCTCTCGTGGGTATTTATGTTTACTGGGTGTAAGCGAGCCTTGAGAGTGTTCACCAGCGCCACCCTCTACCATAGCGGCGGACGTAGCACGTCCTGTAATACCGCGAGCGTGACGTAGAACGTCATCTAACGGTGAGGGCGGAAACTGTGCGAGAGCCCTGTTATGCTACCTATGGCATCAAGACTGCCAGAACCGAGACCCTCGTTAAGGTATTAACAGACAAGTTAAAGGATATATATATATATATATTGCAAGCGGTTCTTTTAGGGGGAGGGGAGAGGGGCAGAAATTCTGTGTATATATATATATATATATATATATATATATATATATATATATATATATATATATATATATATATATATATATATATATATATATATATATATATTGCAAGCGGTTCTTTTAGGGGGAGGGGCAGAAATTCTGTAACATATACTATTGTTTCTGCTATACAGTCTGCGATTTATATATACTGAAAAATTTATATTTTGCGCTTTACGGACCATCTGTAAATATGCGCAGCACATCATTTTTTTTTCTTTTTTAGCACCGCCGATTGTGGCCCAAAATTCGCGAAGCTTACTCTATTGCCACGTTTTGTTATACTTGAGCTGCGCCAAATATAGTTTTATGCGCTGCTCGCACGCCTGATTCTGATAGTGTATGTAACGAGTGTGGACAGTCTAGTATTTTTTTTTCTTGGCAGCCGTCTCCAGACTCATTCATTCCCGAACCCAGTTATGTGTAGTCTTTATTATCCGTGACAATATTCAAATGTGTGCAAGCTATGTCACCACAACGCGGATCTCAACCATGTATTTTGGAAATGCCCTTTTCCCCCCCTGGAGGGAAGAAAATTCTGTCGCTTGACCAATAGGAGGCTCTCCTACTCAGCACCGATCTGATGATTCAGGCAAAGGTCGTCCAACTGGCCGAAGGCGCCGCCAGAAGTCAGGATATTCTGGCTGTCTTTTAATCGAGGGGCCTAGAGCCTCTCAAACTGTTGGAAATAAAACTTTTACAATCCATATGAAGCCAAAATTGTGCGCTGCGGACTATACACTGCGTGCGGACTGCATACCGAATATCACGGTAGGGCGAAAAAATGCAACGAGTTCCACTCCAGTACTGCATGAGTTGTCGCCGAATTTCGCGTTACACTGCCGCGACCTGGATGCTGTTTGACCACGAAAATCCTCGCAGTCGCCGACGGCAACAGATGGCACAGATCCTTGACAGTAACCTCGACTCGCAATCAGTCGTAATTACACCAGCGGTAGGCGCATCGAGAAGGCTTCCCAAATATTTCGCCATGGAGGTACCAGCGGAGAACCACATACCATGACATGGGCTTCAGGACCGCTCTACCCACCGGGAATCAAAGCACGAACGCCGCAGCTCGGGGTCACACAAACCAAGCGGTAGTCGACGGAGTGGGAACCTATCCTGTGATGCAAACGTACTACGGAGACATACTTGAGCCCATCAGGGGCATCAGGAAGTGCTTTCCTACCTTCCATGCAAAACATGGAAGGATCACTTAAGCTCCGCCCTGAGGGTATGACACGGTAGCGCGATCGGTTAATTACCATATATGCAAACGGTCGTTTTCTACTTAATAATAATAAAAAGAATAATTGGTTTTTGGAGGAAGGGGAATGGCGCAGTATATGTCTCATATATCGTTGGACACCTGAACCGCGCCGCAACGGAAGGGATAAAGGAGGGAGTGAAGGAATAAAGGAAGACAGAGGCGCCGTAGTGGCGGGCTCCGGAATAATTTCGACCACCTGGGGATATTTAACGTGCACTGACAACACACAGCACACGGGCGCCTTAGCGTTTTTCCTCCATAAAAATGCAGCCGCCGTTGTCGGGTTCGAACCCGGGAACTCCGGATCAGTAGCCGAGCGCCCTAATCACTGAGCCACCGCGGCTGGTTTTGTGTATAGAAAATATTGAATGGCGAAGCAACAATTCCCATTGGTACGTCCTAGCATAGCCAAGAGATAGAACAACCGCAGAAGTCAGGCGCAAACTAAGTTTCCGGAAACTAGAGTCGCTTCCTTAGTTATGTGTAGCGGCGACAAAAGAGAAGAAAGTGATCTATTATTTCTGGCTCAGCACGTTACAGACACGCTGGGGAGATCGCTGGACCAGGCACGTAGAGGTAAAATGTTAGCTGTGGCACACAACAACTTAGTCGCGCGAAGGAAACTGAGATCCCGCAAACTTGGTTACCGGGATCGCCAAGTTTGCTCCTCTATAGGATCAGAAGGAGTTGAAAATAATCCAAGCAAGCAAGCCATAACGAACACACAGGTTGGTAGGAGGTCAACGATTGCACCACTCTGGACTGTCTTGAATAAAGCATCAGCCGATTGATTGAAATGAAGGCCCCTGTGTCCAGGAAACCAAACAAAACGAGTTGATTGGACTTGAGGAGGGACCGTAAACCTGAGTATGCGAAATGATAGTGATTCGGCAGACGCGGATAGGGAAGTGCATAAGAATAACGAGTTCCTAATTATTACTACCGTGGAAAAAATGTTAGGTATCTTGCGCACAGCAAGAACCACCGCTAAAAACTTAGCCAAATAAATAGGGGTAAAATCTGGAAGACGGAGAGAAAAAGACAAGGTTATCCAAAATGTTAGTATTCGGAAGTGGTTGTGCTTTTACTTCTTCTTTGTTCATTGTTGTTTCTTTTGGCATAGTGAACAGACCACACAGCCAAGGTATGTTTTACTGCGTAATTTGTCCACCGTGAAAATGACTTAGCTAAAATATGCCGTAGTCAATGCATTATTTGCGATCAGTAATGCATCGTGTAAGGAGTAAAAATCCTTTCATAACTAGCGATGCTCACCACGTTTAGGGCATTCAACATATGATATCCTTTGCAGCTATCTGCGAGTTTACACAAAAGGCAGTGCATGAAAGTAATTTGTTATGTCTTGCAGGTTCCGAGGTGCGTAAGAGGTAGAACCGCTTCAGAGCGTTTGCAACACCGACAACCCGAGTTCAATACGCAGTTTTTGCATGTAGCACTGCCAAAATCTCACCTTATTTTCCCTGTCTCCCACCCATAAACTGGAGCCGCTGGCTGCATTCCGCGGAGCTGGACATCCAGCGACATCTGGGTGTACATGCAGCCCATCTTCTGGGGCCCTAATATGAGTCCGCAATAATTTTTTTTTAAAGAAGGAGGGAGTCGCTGACTGAAACGATAGCAAAGGTCGTTTCCAGCCACGCCACAGCGCTGGATTCTTCAAAGACATTCAAAAATATCGAGGGTTCGTCGAAATAGCGTGCCTTTGCACTTACCTCGCAAAACTGTGAATATACAGGGTGCTTCACCTCAGATTTTACATAATTTTTAAAAACATAATTTTTAAAAATAGGGGTTTCGAGGGTTGAAGACCGCTTCTTTCGACATAGAATTGTCAGTGGTGTATTAAATCAGAATACAGCTAATATGTACTAACTAGTAGGTCGATTAACTAATGTTGAATTATTCACTTTTTAACTATTACCCTTAGGCCCCTTAATTACTGAGAGGCATGTTTTTAAAGTTTTGAAAACGCGGTTACCCTCGGCGCTGTGACCCAATAAATTTCGCCTACATCGTGCCAATATAAATGCGCTTTTGAGAAGCCTGCAGAGCCGCCACGGCGGCTGCGTTTTTATGGAGGCAGAACGCTAAGGCGCCCGTGTGCTGTGCGATATCAGTGAACATTAAGGATCTCTAGGTGGTCGAAATTATTCTCGAGCTGGGAGGACTGGGAGGTCCTGCTCATGTCTGCAGACCCGACATCGCAGCTTGCTCCAATGACTCGGGCTGCCGACGTCATGTCCCGGCATGACCTACTTGATGCAGTGCGGGACCGCGCAGTGGCCCAGGGACCCAGCTGCGTCTAAAACTCATTTGCTCAATAAAGTTTTTCTGTCTGTCTGTCCGGAGCCCTCCACTATGGCACCCCTTTATTCCTTTCTTCTTTCACTCCCTCCTTTATCCCTTCCCTTACGGCGCGCCTCAGGTGTAAAACGAGATATTATACAGATACGGCGCTATTTCCTTCCCCCCCCCCCAAAAAAAAAATTATTATTATTATTAGAAGCCCACAGGCAAAGCAAGCTCTCCAGTTCTCGTAACTCGTCGAATTAGTCAAAATTTGTTGGGCCACAGCGCCGAGAGTAACCGCGTTTTTGAAATTGTAAAAACATGCCTCTCAGTAATTAAGGAGCCTAACAGTAATAGTTAAAAAGTTAACTGTACAGTATTAGTCAATCAGTCCGCTAGTTAGCATGTCGTGTACTTATATTCTGATGTACTACACCGCTGAAAAAGCAATGCAGAAAAAAGCGCTCTTCTAACACAAAAACCGTAGTATTAAAAATTGTGTGATGTCATAGGTGAAACACACTATATACTTTCAAGGAAGCTTGCGTGCATGCTTCCTTCAGAGCCACGCAAAAAATCGAGTCGGCGTTATGTTCCAGTTCTAAAAAGAGCAGATTTATGGGCAGTCATCGCAGTTTGCTGTTGGCCTCGCAAATCTAGTGGCTCATACCTTCTACCGACGAAATGGCCGAAAATATTGCGGCAGCCAATTGCATAAAAAATTGTAGGGCGCTTAAGCTTTAAGAGTGGGACGCCACAGCCTGTTGAAGAGTTGCCAAGGAGTCCACGGAACGCCATCGCCCGTTCGGCGCGATGTCAATTGCCCGTTGGAAAATTTAAGGAAAGGAAATGGCGCCCCTCTGACATATCTCGGTGGGCAATAACCGCGCCGTAAGGGAAGGAAAATGAAATGAAAATTGATTTTAAGGAAAGGAAATAACGCATATATATAACTCACATATCTCGGTAGATGCCCGAACTATGGCGTAAGGAATGGAATATTTACCACGCGCGGTGCCGACAATTACGACTACTACTACTATACTACTACTACGCCAACGGCTTTTCGACCGAACGAGCTGTACACGCTGTCGCGTAAAAAGAAAATCTTAGAAAAGTACACAAAGTAAAAGTTAATTCTGTGAGAGAACGTTGCGAATATGCGCTCAATTTTGTCTTCCTCGTCTTTAAGCTCATACATACTTTATGAAAGAAGCATTTATACCTTTCGTTTCTTATTCACTGATGGATTACGCTATTCCGAGCGCACTTATCGATACTGCGAGAGAAAAGGCGCTGATAGGTGGCTTGCGGAGATTGTCTTACTTTTAAGCGCAAGACGTAGCACCCAACTCCAGTCAGCTTTAATCAAATATACACAACGTCTACGTCATGTCAAAGGCTGACAGTAGGCCACACAGTAGCCACTCTCAAGTATCTGCCAATAAAATGCATAAAAAAGAGCAGCTACGCGCTTAGAGGGAAGAGGCGGTCACAACAATTACAACCTCGCCTGTGCAACAGATAACTGCTTTTCCTTGGACTATCTTTTATTCCATCCCATCTCGCCTGCACGAAAAGGCTTGTCCGAGGCGTTGGTTCTTGCTTAACTCCAGCACAGACCCTTGAACGTCAACGTCTCTCCTCCGCAGGTGTTGCTGTTGTGCATCTTTACAGCCGGGATATTAACGACGTGCGGATGCCAAGCCAGTCTGTGATAGCCACTTATCAGGGTGCTTTCTGCCCGTCAGAAATCAAGGCACGGTCTTTAACCTTTCAGGCGCGCCCGTTAACGTCTAGTCATCTGCAGTACAACAGCTGCTGATGCTATGGCCATAGTGCAGGAGCTTACAAGTCCAGCTTCCGGTGTTTAAACTGTGGGGACGCTTGTTCAAAAAACCTGCAAAGACCAGAGCGAGAAGTGCTGTTTTTACTGTGGGGTCAATGATGCACACCGCTCATATTGCCGCTCCTTCATCCTTGAGATAACTGAGCGGAAATGCTGCTCATGCCGAAAGGCATTAGCAGACGTTGCATAGATGGCCTACGGTTAGCAGGTATGACAACTTGTCAGGAAGTCACGTTAGATTCGACGGTCTCTCAGGCGATTGCGGCCGCACTGGAAGCTTTATGTCTAAGATTGTTGAGCGGATAGTGTCTATACAAAACAAAGCGCCCGTTTTTTTCTTTTTTTAGTGTAGTCTTGGCGCTAAGATGTGTATAATATATCGTAATGGTTAACTGACGTTCGGGCAGCTCAGCTTACACATGCGTGTCATGCATGCTAGCATGGCCCCTTTCACGATACCTTTGTTTCTCCCAACGTACCCAGCCTTCCAAATCTGAAAGGACTCAGCCTCAGGAATGAACTATTGTCTCTGCCACTGTACTTTGTTCGCGAACTTCCAGGGATGTTGGAATTGCCCATGAATCAGAGATAGTAGAGGATGCGCGGGCTCTCAAACGCAATGGACCTGAATAAGTGAACATATCTGAAAGTACGCCAAAGTAGAAGCCTGGGCGAGTTGGTAGGTACTCATTGGTAGGTACTCGGGCAGCTCAGCTTACACATGCGTGTCATGCATGCTAGCATGGCCCCTTTCACGATACCTTTGTTTCTCCCAACGTACCCAGCCTTCCAAATCTGAAAGGACTCAGCCTCAGGAACGAACTATTGTCTCTGCCACTGTACTTTGTTCGCGAACTTCCAGGGATGTTGGAATTGCCCATGAATCAGAGATAGTAGAGGATGCGCAGGCTCTCAAACGCAATGGACCTGAATAAGTGAACATATCTGAAAGTACGCCAAAGTAGAAGCCTGGGCGAGTTGGTAGGTACTCATTCTGAAACAGCGCAAACAAGGCAAGGACGACAGAAACGTATAACGCCGCGCTCATGTTGTACGTGAGGACTGTTAATCCCGCCATTATTATTGTTTTAGAAAGGAGGCGGCAACAGAGTCTTTCAATTCGTCGGTTTTCTCGTGATACCCCACGACCGCTTTCCGGTCTTGACATGATCACGTTCAATTTTTGATGGCGGGGACAAAGAGCGACGTTTCTGAATTGGACATAACATTTCTATGTCAAAGCGGCAAGCGTTACAGGGTGTTTGTCATTGACATTCGTCAAAAATGGCGTTGGTGTAAGTGGGGTTGAAGGTTCGGCTGAGTCAACAGTGGCGTAGGAGGAAGGACATGTTGGCCGAGTTTGGCTGCTCAAAACAGATGACGCAACCTGTGCTGATATCACCCGGGACAGGGCATTGCTGAAAGTGCTGGTCGTATACGATCGAGGACACCAGCAAAACCCTTCTCCAGAGCAGCAACAGCCGACTTTGTCAATCCCACTTCTACATCATTACCAGCTGCGCAGACAATTATTGCATATGAGGGACTTCTTTTATCCAGCAAGGCGTACGCACCTGCTCGCGATCACTTGCCCAGCCGAGTAATTTTCAGGTCAGCCTCCTCATCTGCACGCTTCGGACATATGGGATCATCAGCTGGGTTAGCATAGCGACAACCGCAACAGCTAGAAGAATCAGAAGTGCAGGTATCTGATGCAAGATTGTCTCCGCAAATGTCAGCGTGTTGCCGACTTACATGACTTGGTGCTGTGGTCAAACAGCCGGCAGTTTCCACACTACAATGGCCGTGGTTGCAGTGAGTCTACGCTATAGACAGGGCCAAATCTTTAGTTCACAAGGACAAAAGGACCCTGAAATAGTCGCAATAACTGATTTTGTGGGCACCCGAGAACCAACAGCCTTCCCTCTACAGCGGAAGACGGACAGAATGCCAACATCGGCATTTTGAAAATCCTGAAAAACTTTTGGGGTGAAGCTCAAGGATAAACCCTTAGTGCAGGCAAGCTATTAAGGAATAAATTGTCTCACCGGCAGTGAGGTGAAATATGCGTACTGGAGCAAGACCGCCTCAAAATCTAAACCAGAAGACCTGCACACTATACCCCTCCTGCCAAACGGTCTTCCTTCTGAAATTTCCAGATGGCGGCTGGTCACAGGCTTCAGTTGCTCGTGAATGATAAGAGAGTTTTTGAGTTCAATGGCTTCATCTCCAATAAGGACTAGCGCCACAGGGATCACCTTGACACCATTAATACTGAAAGACTCCAAAGGAAAGCTTTGAGACGGCACACTGGCGAACCAGGATGCTGGAGCTTAGCTTGCGGAGGTCGAAGCTATGGTCAAAAGCCTAGCAATTCAACAGCCCTAATTCCCACTGGACAAAAAACCTGGTTTAATACCTCACCCGTGGAACGGCCTCACCTGGGACCGATTACAGTCGAGACGACAGTGCAGCAAAGCTCTATAAGACACCGGACACAGGTCGACAGGTCGAGAGGTCGCGGCTAACAGGCTCCTGTTGACACACACAAGTACCAGAACCTTGTAAGTTGCAGCCGCAACTGTGATGGTGGGTGTGCTAAAGCTAGTTCATCAGCACCTGGTCTTTGTCCACTGAAGGACAAAGGCATCGTCTACGAATATCATTTCGCCCTGTCGTAGACCATTCATATAATCCGGGCAAATTCGACTCATTTCCCCACTTGCTGCTGCGTTCCGTAACGCCTTCCTTCTCTTTGAGTCCAAATGTTACCATGAGGGCCCCGTTGGGTATGAATTTTTCATTGTTAGATATCCAGAACAAAATTAGTTTCCTCCCCCTGATCTCAAGCTAGGACATTAACTCTTGCCATTATTCTATGACCCTCGCTTCTAATTCACGTGACTATTAAGGTTTCTGTAAACTCCTGCCTCAAATTGTCGCTATTTCACGATACTCGGAGCTCTAAGTATCTCGCTGTAGCAAGTTCTTAATACACAAATCGGTATTTTACAAACGCACACTGCGACCCATTCGCCAGGGCGGTTTTCAGTAGAATATTCTGCCGCACTGACATTGTCACAAATGTTAAAGGACGCTAAAGCAGCTCAAAAAATGTTTATATGTTCGTTTGCCATCTAACTTTGATGATTTCTTCCCTACCCCCTTCCCTCACCCACGGACAGCACATGTCAGTAGAAGCTACGTTCACGGGAAGCCTGTGGAGACAGAAGTGTAGCACAGAGTCACTGCACTTCCATAGAAGTGAATGCCGGTGCCACTACTATCGCAGGTAAATCCTTCTTGCTCTCAGAAAGCCGAACAGACGCCACGGCTTCCGTTGGTGGCACGACGGTGATGGTCGTCGGAGGAAGAAAGGAGAGACTGCCGCGAGGCGGCGCCACGAAAGGAGTCAGCGTGAGGCCCCCTAGCGGGCCCTCCGTCGATGGAACGGGCCGGCGGCACGAGGTCAAAACCGGCAACTCGGGGACCTCGTCCGCCAAGGGCAACGGAGGGACCGGAACAGAGGGCCTGCGCTCCTCGACCACCACCGAGACGGGAGGCCCGTAGACGTTACGGTCCGGGTGCAGCCGCGTGGGGAAGCGGGCGCCGTCTCCCAGGGAGGTGAAAACCGGCAGGAACCAGAGGGCCTTGCGGTGGCCAAACACCTCGGCGATGTTCTCCCTGAAGCCAATGTCGAACGAGTCTCTGCGCAAAGAGCACCGATGGCGTCCTAAGATGGTGTACGTTGTCGCCTTTCTTTTGTGTGAACGTTCAAGGCGCGTGGAGTCCCCGCTAATCAGTGCTGATAGCAGTGTCTCTGGCATAACTTTTTTTTCCGCGGAAGCCGTTTTTGCGCTGTTGCTCTAGTACCACGCGACATCTCCTGTCAGTGAGTAAAGCACACAGGATGCTCAGAATTCTACCCCACTACCAGAGCATCTCCGCATCCCTCCCTCTGTGTATTCTGATTTCACATCTTTCGCAAGGTTCAAGCCAATGTCCTCACCACTCCGACGCGTGTTTACCTCTACCGATTACCTCCCGATCCCTCTTGCCTAAGATACCTTCCTGTATGCTAACCTAGAACACCATTTTTTTCTTTGTCCTGTCGCCATCCAAGCCCCCATTAACCCCCCACTCCCCCTTTCTGTTGCCTTGTCTGGCTGAAGTCTTTTCTAGCAGAGGATCACCAGGCCCTGGTCAATCAAGCCGTTCATCTGCTCTGCGCTTAATTTGCTGCCTAAATAAAGTATATTCCTTCTACTGTACTACGCAGGTTCAATAAAAACATTAGGCTTAGTCTGCACGTAATCGTTTTGTCAGCAAATACACCTAAAAACGTGTAATATGTACAAACTGGGCTGTCGACAGCTTGTTCGATACCTGTCATCCTTGAACAGATGGGGACGCAGGTCTTCGAGGGTGGTGACGTTGTTGCACACCATGGTGAAGTGCAGGTAGAGGAAGGAGCCAAGCACAAGAACCAGCATCACGCCGAACGCGTAGAGGAAGGTGCAGTTGAGCGTGACGTAAGTGGAGGCGTTGCTGGACCAGGCGCCGGCCACGTGATGCGTGGCGCTGGCCAGTCCGAACACGCACAGGGCCACCACGTAGAAGATGGTGAGCAGGAAGAACTTGTAGGTGCTGAAGCAGACGCAGTTGTTGAACCAAGGGCAGTGGTGGTCCATTTTTGGAACGCACCTGCGAACATGCGCAAGGTGAACGTCTCGTCGCGCACTTTTCCGCACATAGTATAATGGCACCTGAGCACGTCCACACGCGTCCGATACTTATATGCGTTAATACTGCTTCACAAAAAAAAGTATTCCATCCCATTTGGCTCAGGGCTGCCTATAGCTTGTTTTTATATTCGGTCACAGCAAGCCACCAAGGCGGCGCACCGTAACTGCGTTACTGCGCGAGAGGTTCTGACGCGGACCGGCCGCCTAGCACGTTGCTTGCTGCAATTTGCTTGAATCAGGGACAGAACTATTTCTAAGTGGGTGGAGCAAGCCTTGCAGTTTGTATTGTAATTTGATTATTTATTCAAATTCTTGTTTACGTAATAAATTTTGTATTTCTTGTTTATATTTTTCTTATTTTTCATTGTTTAAAGGTGTACTCGTCAATACATATAAAACAAATAGAAATAGGCAGCTTTATAATGCTGTACAAACAAGGAGCGATGAGGTGCTTTAAAAAAGCTTGTGCAGTCTGTCTCAATTCTGCTAATCTTGCTCATAAACAGTGGTCAGACAATCAACTTCTGTTGGGACAGGATTTTTTTAGGTTACTGAAACGAAATGCTTAAGGAATGGCTACGAAGCCAACTAGCTGAGCCCCACTGCGGCCCCACTGTGCTCTGTATAAATAACGTCCTAGAATTGAATTGAGCCGGTTGCCAGAAATCTGACCTCAGTGCAGGCAATTGGAGACTGTTGGGAGGAGGAGGGGCTTACCTCTCTGGAGGAATGTTGGCGGGACGACCACCCCTCTTGACCACCCTCCCCTGTTACGGTGTCCTTTGCTTACATACATTATTAGTCGAAGGTTTTAGATCGGAAAGGGGTATGCTCCTCCTCGGACAGTGCAGGGCTGTAGTGGACTCGACTGAACAGCGCGCGGGACTCCGGATCAGTGGTTAGTGCGCTCGACTGCTCACCCGGAGTTCGCTGGTTCGAACCAGACCGCGGCGGCTGCGTTTTTGCGCAGGCAAAACGCTAATATGCCCGCGTGCTGTTGATGTCAGTACACGTTAAAGATCCCCAGGCGGTCGAAATGATTCCCGAGCCCTCCACTACGGCACCTCTTTCTTTCGTCTTTCACTCCCTCCTTTATGCCTTCCTCTACGGCGCGGTTCAGGTATTCAACGATATATGAGACAGATTCTGCGCCATTTCCTTTCACCGAAAACCAATTATTATTATTATTACTATTATTATTATTATTAAAATGAAATTTGGTTGTTGGGGAAAGGAAATGGCGCAGTATCTGTCACATCTCGGCCGACACCTAAACCGCGCCGTAAGGAAAGGAATAAAGGAGGGACTGAGAGAAGACAGGAAGAAAGCCTCCTATGTACTTTTCTGGAGAATCTGCCGGCTTCCGGCAATATAGCTACTTCCTTTTTACAAAGGCTGTACATAGCAGGGCCATAACGAACCCTCACCTGCGGCACTGGGAGCAGTGGTGCGCTCGGTCGGGCTTCACCTGCTGACAGCGTTCGCAGAAGCGCACGCCCCCGCTGGGACCCCGCGTCAGCACGCCCCGGTTCTCCGCCAGGATATCGAGGAACTCTCCGCGAGCCTCGTCGTCGGCGCACTGCTCCAGCAGACGCTGGTCGCTCTCACTGAGGCCGAAGTAACCTGGAATGGGCGGCACTGCGGTCACGGTGGTCTGCACGAACGACCAGAGGCACAGCAGCAATAGCAGGTGGAACACGGTGCTGAAGGCAAAGCGCTGCGCGCCGTCCTTGACCAGGGTGCCGCAGAACACGAAGATGTACACGTAGTAGGCCCACACGAACAGGCCCACCACCATGGCGACTGGAAGCCAGGCGACGAATTCGGGGTTGCAGCGGCGGCGGCGGCGGGCCGACTCGGAACCACCCGAAGAGGTCGTCATCGCGAGTATAGGTGCCTGAAGTGGAGCCGCTGTCGACTTTCTGGAAGGCGGAATGCGGTTGATGGCAGCTCGCGCTGCTGCGATGTTGATGGGTGTACCATTGGAAGAAAAGGAAGTTCATTCAGTACGAAATTGAAACCTGTAAACAACAACAACAACAACCAATCCCCCACCGTGGGTATTTGCCATCGCTTTTGAGGCTACAACAACATCACAGGCGTTGTAAACGGTTATGCACACTAAGCCATTGTCCAGTCTTCGATCTCCAAGTTAACAGGACACCTGTCTTTGCGTCTTCCAATCTGTCAGCCTATATACAATTACTACTCATTTTCCCTTCAAAACGTTCCTGTCTCCAGCAATTAACTGCTTGCGCCTTGGCCACTCCCCTGTAGTGGGTATGTGCCAGCTTTATTTGAGGCCAACCAACCAACCAGAACATCGCATGTGCATTTTTCCCTGAGCCTGAAGAGAGAGAGAGAGAACAAATTTATTGAAAATGCCTGCTGAATCGGTTAGGCTCCCTCCACGCAAGGAGGACAAGCTTTTACCTGAGCCTCTTTTTTGAGCCTGAATCTATCGATCATTTTTGGCTTCACTGTAGCCGCTTCACCTCCATGAGAAGAAGGTTGCTGGAGGGGGTGGTGGTGGCAACATTTATTGCCAAGCAATACAGAGGGGGGGCAAACCCCTAACATGGCACGAGGCAACCCTTGGGGGGCTGCCCTTACAAGGCAAGGGCAGCCCTTGGAGAGCTATCTGCTTCAGGGCGTCGGTAATTATCCGGAGCTGGTCAGCAGCAGCGGAGCTGGCCAGGAGAGTTTTCCAGTATGACTCCGCCGTGGATGGAGATGGAGGGTGTGGGAAGGTAGGACATGTGAGGAGGACGTGCAGAAAGTCTCCCGGTTTCCCGCAGAGCCTAGAGGAAGAGAGGAATTGATCGGGGTAGCGGTTATGAAGGCGAATAGGGCAGGGAGCAGTTCGGGTCTGGAGTCGGCGCCAGTGGGAGGCCTGGGTTAAGGTTAGGGAGGGAGCCGACAGTGCGTAAACGCGCCGGGTATCTCGGTAGTAGGTAAGAAGATCTTTTAACGTAAGCAAGACGCTCCTGGGATGGTGGAGGAAATCGAACTCCAGCCCGGACAGTGAGACCTCGTGCGAGCGAGTGGACCTCCTCGTTACCTGGGATTCCGGCGTGTGCGGGGTTCCAGATAAGGGTTACGGGGTGGATGGGGTGCCAGAAGCGTAGAATACGAGCCGCGGTGCGGGATATCAGGCCTTTGGAGCAATTTGATTGGGCGGATTTCGAGTCGGAGAGAATTTTGGTGGCAGAGGTGGAGATGAGAGCGAGTGCAATGACCGCTTCCTCAGCAATTTCCGATGAGTCTGTGGTGACGGATCCTGAAGCGATTTGTCGGGCCTGATTATTACCGACGGCGAGAATCAAGCGGAAGCCCGACGAGTGCGCTGGCGCGTCCACGTAGGCTATACCTCGGAACTGTTGCCATAGACCTTGTGCAGAGCTTTGGCGAGTGCTGCCCTGCGTTCTCCGTCGTGCTCAGGGTACTTGTTCTTAGGGATTGAAAGGATGAGTAGATGGGAGGGTTGCTGGAGGAGCCCTTGCAGTATCTTGACCTTATTTTGAGCAGCCCGCTCTTGCTATGATTTGGCGTCATCACACTTGGGTTCAGCCACGATCTGTTTGCACCGCTGTTCAAAATTTCTTGCTGGAATCTCATCGACTGCCTTGCTAAACGTTACAATATTTTCTTTTCTATGCATTATCATATTTTGACATAATTTATTGATTTTTTATCTCTCTGTCTTGTTCATTCAAACTCTTATCCCTTTTAAGTCCATGCCCTACTTGAGGTAGAATCCACCGCCGTTGCGCTCCCGCGTGCTTTTATTTTACCTGTTTATGTACAGGGGAATAGCAGCCTCTTCCTCCCGATTCGTGGCCGATCCCCCTGTGAGGGTATGTGCCATCTTTTGAAAGGCTAACAAAAACAATATTGCGTGTAACCGTACAGCGAAGTTTCAGCTTCGGTCGTCAGGACTACCAACCCCCCGTGTACACGGAGGATGGCGCCGAGAGTTCCGGCTTACAACAGGACAAGCGGCAGAGGCGAAGTCGCCTTTATACTTCGTTGTCGTTGTTGGCATTACAATATATGACACATACCCACACTGGGGGATCGGCCAAGAATCGGGAAGCATACATTGCTATTTGTCTGTACATTTACAAGGCCTAAATAATAATAACAATATAACACAATGAAAGTAATAAATAAATTTGGATTAAACGCACGTGCAAGTGCAACACCGGTGAATTCTAAGTAGGGCATGGACTGGAAAGGAAAAAATATTTTGAAAATAAAAAACTAATATCTAAAATATTTCAAAATAAACTAGCCCAAAGAAAAGAAAATATTGTAAGGTTTAGGAAGGCGGTCGATGAAATTCCAGCAAAAAATTTTGATCTGCGGAACAGACCTGTGGCTGAACCCAAATGTGGTGGAGATGTGAGACAGATACTGCGCCATTTCCTTTTTCCCTAGAACCAAATTAAATTTAAATGACAGCATGAGCGGACAGCTCAAACTGAGGCCAAAATGTTGCAAGGGCTCCTCCAGCAACCTTCTTCTCAATGAGGTGTAGCGGTGGCAATAGAGTAAAAAAAGATATAGATTTGGGTTAGCGGAAAATTGCGCATAGGGGAGAGAGCGCCAAACCAGACCTGTGGCGATAGAAATTTAGAGGAGGGATATGGCAGCGCAGCCTCGTCAGAGAGACTTCAAGGTGCCGAGTTCTACAAAACTTCCAGGAAAATGTAAAATGTTGATAAATCGTTGATATTAAGAGAGACCCGTTTTCCGTTGGGTAATGACATGGCAGACGTAGTCTCCTGCTTTGTCCACCACAAGCGACTCGCCATGAGCGGGAAGTAAATAGTGACGCTAGCATACTTGATTTAGCATTCCTGTTGTCACAGCGGCAGGTAACGCAATTGGAGCTCGGCAGATGGATGAAGAAAGATGTCTCCTCGCGTGAAGGTTCTGGTGGAGGGTAGATTACACGCGCTCAGACCAAATTAAGGTTCATACTCATGGGAGAACAGAAGCTCCCTCAGAGGTCCTCGTATTCTGCCGAGAATTCCTTCTTACGGGAGCTTTAATAGAACAACATGATGCTACTGCTGACGTTGCGAAATAAAATTGAAAATCGGTTTTTGAGGAATTGTAGTAGTTAAAGTGGTTTTTATTAAAATGATAATGAAAAGGAAGGAAAAAATACAAGCTATCTTACTTCTCGGCAGACACCTCAACCACGTCTCTCCACGGCGTGGTTGAGGTGTCTGCCGAGAATGAGGTTGGCGCGAAAGGGAAGGGAAGCGGAGGGCTCCGGAATGAGCGTACGGGCGTCTTAACAGTGTGGTTGTTGTGCCCAGAACAAATGTAGCAAGCCGAGCTGATCAAATAACATTCCGCTCGGTCTTAATTACGTGTACAGCGGGCACGATAGACGCAGAGGTCCGCTAATATATATGTTAAATTCATTCGTGCATTTGAAGACATGAAGTCGAATTTAGCAACGATTTGCTTACAGATCCATTTTTTGCAGAAAATCCGGCGTCATCAGCGTCGGCGTTGTGATCGAAAAATCCCCGGAGAAGAAATCTAGGTGGGCCACCTAGGTCACGTGACCTTGTGGTGTCATCACAACCTGCCCACCGGATTGTGAGCAAACTGACCAACGTGGCAGATGGCAGCTAAATTAATGATTGGTCGGGAAAGGTCGCTAGAGAAAAGCAGCCTGAGTCGCACAAGTCCCACCGCAGCCCATTCCATCGAAGTCGAGCATCACTTAATAACTGCACCACTGTTCCACAAGTGGTTTCAGGACTCCCAGGGATCTATGAACCTAAAGTCAAGAATGACCAATTTTTTATATATGGGCATTTCCCATTAACTCTATCACGTCGTAATCTTAAGGCGGAGCTTAAATATCCCCTCCAATTTTTCGTATCCTAATCATATGCTGTGTCACCTGGGATAGCTGCCACTGGTATACAACGACGGAACGAACCGCAAGAAGAATCCGTACAGAATCTACTCGTGGTATCTGCGTCAAAGCAGTGGCACTAATTAACAAAACTGTTCGTACCTATAGGACTAACATAAGACCGCCGCCCAAGCGCGCAGAATTCGAGATGACACTCAAAAGCAATGCCATTCACTGACCTATTTCTGAGTCTTTTGGCCTCATAGGAGAATGCTACCGTACACGCTTGCAAGGAGGGAAAGTTTCAAAGCTGTTTACTCATTACAATAGCCCCCGTAGACTGGTTGGTTGGTTGGTTTCGGGGGGAAAGGACATGGCGCAGTATCTGTCTCATATATCGGCAGACACCTGAACTGCCCAGTAAGGGAAGGAATAAAGGAGGGAGTGAAAGGAGAAAGGAAGAAAGAGGTGTCGTAATGGAGGACTCCGAAATAATTTCTACCACGTGAGGATCTTTAACGTGCACTGACATCGCACAGCACACGGGCGCCATTTGCGTTTCGCCCCCATCGAAAAGCGGCCGCCGTGGTCGGGTTCGAACCCGGGAGCTCCGGATGAGTAGCCAAGCGCCCTAACCACTGAGCCACCGTGGCGGGTGTCCACGTAGACTAAAGTTCTAGGTCCCATGCGCTTAGCTGTCGTGATCGGCGAATATAGGAGAATGAGCGAGTCACTAAGCGTTCACTAAGTAACGAACTATGTTTGCTGATGACGACTGCACGTCCCATTCCTGTGCTGCAGAGTCCAACCTGTGCCAGTGCAATCACCGCGGCAATTCGGCTTGAGTTCCCTTGGAAAAAAACAATTAACTAGCACTTGCCTGAAGAGTATGACGAGTGATCAGCGCCCTGGTTCGCTAAAGGATTAACACACTTATTACGCCGTGTACAAGGGCACGACGATTGTGTTCACGTTACGGGAGGGCGGTCTGAGAAATCTGTGGGCACGGAGGGGCGCACCTTGTCTTGTAGTTCGTTTCCAGCCACCATAGACCGAGCGCGTTCTCCCTACGTTTGACCCGCCGCAAGTTTGCGCCCCTTGTCTCCCGATTACATGCAGCGACCCGAGCACGACGCTCCGCCTTAACCGTCCATCCATTTTTCTCCTCGCGAAGCAACTGACGTGCCACTGAATTCACAGTCTGTGGTTATTTAACTGCGGCGGTCACTACTGCACGCCGAACAATCAGCGTCCACATGGCCGAGCAGGAAGATTAAATTACTCGCGCTTTCATGCGCGTCTTCCTCATCTGTGCGCACACAAACTACGATGAAAAACCGGGGCCAATTTGTGGGTCAGTGCTGAAGGGCGCAACTGGGGAGGTGAGGGCTGTCCCATTTGAAGCTTGCATGCCTTCGACTTTCTTCGCCTAAAAGGTTCGGTTCAGTAGGATTTTTTACGTTAAAGTTCTCGCTTGAAGGGCGAGCGCCCCCCCCCCCCCCCCGCCCGCCCCTCAAATCCGCCTGTGACGAGAAACAGTGTGATGTGGAAATAGCAGCTACGGGGCAGAAACGTGGAGGCTAACGAAAACGGTTCAGCTCAAGTTAAGGATAACACGGCGAGCCATGGAAAGAAAAATTATAGGTGTAATGGTAAGAGACCAAAAGCAGGCTGAGTGGGTGAGGGAACAAACTCGGGTTAATGACATTCTAGTCGAAACCAGGAGGAAGAAATGGGCCTGGACGAGGCAAGTAATGCGAAGGCAACACAACCGCTGGTCCTTAAGGGTAACGGAGTAGATTCCAAGAGAAGCCAAGCGTAGCAGAGGGTGGCAGAGAGTTAAGTGGGCAAATGAGATTAAGAACTTTGCGGACATAGGGTGGGCGCAGCACGGTATAAGAATCTATTCTTTCATACAGCGTATTGGAGAGACGTGGGAGAGGTCTTTGCCCTGCAGGTGGCGTAGTCAAGCTGATAATGATGATGGGGAGGTGATGCTGCTCTAAGAGATAACTTTATGCACAACAGGCTGTGACGGTTAAGCATGGGTCCTATCTCCGCATCTTCCTACGAGAAGTCAGAAGCTTCCGTCATATATCTGTGAGTCTAATGGCATCTGTGAGTCTTCGTGAAGCAAAAAGCACATGCATGCCCTTTGCTCTGCTATCCAAGGCCACTCTGCGTGGTGGCTATCTGTGGCTTTGGCGCTCAACTGCTCAACCCAAGGTCGTAGGTCCCATTCTAGCCAACACCGTCTCATTTTAATGGCAACGAAGTGAAAAGTACCCGTGTGCTATGAGATTTCAGCACGCGTTAATGAAACTCAGATAGTGAGAAATAATCCTGAGCACTCTACTACCCTGTGCCTTCTGTCGTTTCGGGACGAATAATAATAATAATAATAATTGGTTTTTGGTGGAAAGGAAATGGCGCAGTATCTGTCTCATATATCGTTGGACACCTGACCCGCGCCGTAAGGGAAGGGATAAAGGAGGGAGTGAAAGAAGAGAGGAACAAATAGGTCCGTAGTGGAGGGCTCCGGAATAATTTCGACCACCTGGGGATCTTTAACGTGCACTGACATCGCACAGCACACGGGCGCCTTAGCGTTTTTCCTCCATAAAAACGCAGCCGCCACGGTCGGGTTCGAACCAGGGAACTCCGGATCAGTAGTCGAGCGCCCTAACCACTGAGCCACCGCGGCGGGGCGACGAAGAACCTCACATTGCCATAACATTACTCAAGACCAATTTGGCTCCACAATAATCTTGGAAAATAAATAAAAATTATGGGGGCGCTTAAGTCTGTTTACGTGGAGGAATGCGAAAGCACGCGTTTTGAGAATTTTCGGTTTTGGTTTTTGAGGAAAGGAAATGACATAGCAACCATTTTGAGGAAAAGAAAGGGCGCAGTAGCTCTCAGATAACATCTCGGTGGACACCTCAACCACGCCTTAAACTTTTTTCTCAACGATTATGTGACCCCTGACTAGACACATTTGGGACCAATTTTGCGAACCATGACTAGGTTCTTTGCTGTGACCAATGACTCATCACTTTTTGTGGCCCATTTTTGTCCATGACTTATTATCATGACTTTTATGACCACGAATCAGTTCCTTCCTCAGACAATGACTCCGGTCATGACCACATTGATTATGATTCCGGTCTTGACTCATGACTTTGGACTCAAGACTCAATTAGAACGACTCGCTCATGACACTCTATTTATATACCAATTGTCATAGACATTCAGTCACGACTAGTATACACGAGTGAATGGCGTCATATCGTGAGATCTATTTTGCTTACACATTTTGCTTCCCCATTCGCGTCCACTTTTTGAGGACACATCAGCTGCCGACATAGCCTAGTAATGCTTTCGCATTAGTATGTTGCAAGGCGCCACTCAGCCATATAACTTGAAAGATGTGTGTGGTACTGGCATGCTGCGCACCACAGATGTTTCGCTTTGCGACATTACAGCCCGAAAACATATAGTTTGGGAGAACTGCTAAAAATAATCTGTCCACGCCTAAGCATACCTGATGCCCAGTAGCTTCGAGACCGGATTTCGTCATTTTCTAAACTCGGCACTCAGTGTCGCGGCAGTCAGGTGCTTCGTAAGCCTTTGTGTTAGATGGTAAGAAAGAAAAGGAACGCTACGAATACTGTTCCAGCAACAACCTTTTATTTAACGCGTTTCTTTTTTTTTCTTGCCGACATGCACGAGGTGGTCCACTGGGAGCGTTGATGTTCCGAACACTTCTTTCGCCAGCTTCCACTCAGTGGAGAGCCTTACAGGGTCAGTGGTCCAGCGCCTTGACAAAGCTAGCGACCGGAGCCGAGCCGGATGGCGAGCAAAAGTCGCAGCCTGCGGCACGGCTGAGCTGCGCGGCTTCCACCAGGCTTCGTCTTCTGGCGATTTTGTCCGCGGTGTCCGAGCCTGACAGCCAGAACGTTGACTGGAATCGAAGGGCGGCGAAGTGACCGCTCGGCGACCGGCAAATCTCCCCAGGGCGGTCGTCCAAGCGCAACCAGGCGTGCTGGAGCCAAAATTTTGCAAGCTGCGTGGCAGCCACAGGGTGGCCTAGAGGATGCCGTGGCCTTCTCACTTGTAGCAGGGTTCTGAGGTTGTAACAGTTGGTCATGGTCATGGGCCAGTGACGACGCAACGGGCATTGATGTCGGTGTAATGTCTGGAGGCGGCTGCCGAACCTCGAGCGGTTTTGCTGAAGGATGTCCCTGGCCGTCTTTGGGCGCCTGCTGATCCTGCTCGGAGGTAGAGGCCTCGTCCATGGTGCTCGAGAACGTTGTCGGCGCTACCGGTCAGCCAGGCTGGTCAGGCTGGCATGCGCGGCCTGCCTCGCGTGCTACCACGAGCCTGCAGCACACTTCTTTCACTCAAACGATTGCAACCACGATGTTTGGCAAAACTGGAGCATTCGAGCGCAATGATTAGGAATTGGAGAGCTATGATGCCAAAAGTACTAAAATGCAAGAATTGTAATTCCTGATCGGCACATATTTGCAGAAAAATAAGACGGGTTGGAAATAATATAAAGGAACACAGTCTCTCAGTACAGAAGTAGCAGAGGCGACGTAATGTAGTCGAAAGTGCTGCTTAGTAATGTTAGGCTTCGAATACTTTCCTGTGTGGAAGGAACTGGAGGGAACACTTAAGCTTTTCCTTTAAGGGACCATGAAAAAATGTAGACTGAGGTTAGGAAATCCGTATGAGTGATCAGTATTTTATCACTTGTCAACGCACCGCAAAAAAAATTAAGTTACTGTCATTAACGCCGAAGATTTCGACGATTTAAAATGGTTTCCCTCGCGGCTCTCAACTCATACACGACGACGCGCCAGAAAAATAAAATACTCAAAACAAGATTGGAATACACCCCACCGCGCCATATTATAGCCAGCACCTCTAGCCCCATCCCATCCTCGCCAACAGGGCACGTCCAGTACGTAGGCTCGCACAAATCGCCCAGTGACTTCATCGGGGCATGGTATGAGGGTGAGGTGTCGTCCTACTCGGTTGCGAGCTGCCACGAGCAGCGATTTTGAAAAGGTATTTATAAACTATAAGGCTCATGCAGAAAATTTAAATTTCACTGGAATGCTCACAGCGAGCACATCCACAGATATATTTCACTATAATATGACCAAACAAAAATTAATGTGGATTAGCTGAACTAATCCTGGATATACAAAGCGAAAGATGCCGGCGTTCACTGTCATTAGCGTTGGCGTTGACAATCTTCTAGACGGCGATGACTTTGAGGAAAGGAAGGGCGCATAACTGGCTCCCTGGATATAATAATAATAATAATAATAATAATAATAATAATAATAATAATAATAATAATAATAATAATAATAATAATATTATTTGGTTTTTGTGGAAGGAAATGGCGCAGTATCTGTCTCATATATCGTTGGACACCTGAACCGCGCCGTAAGGGAAGGGATAAAGGAGGGAGTGAAAGAAGAAAGGAAGAAGAGGTGCCGTAGTGGAGGGCTCCGGAATAACATCGACCACCTGGCGATATTTAACGTGCACTGAAATTGCACAGCACACGGACGCCATAGCGTTTTTCCTCCACAAAAACGCAGCCGCCGCGGTCGGGTTCGAACCCGGCCGCGGTGGCTGGGCTTTTATAGAAAAAAACTGTAAAAAATGCAGTTTGCGTATTTTATCATATAGAAAAACTTAACGCGATTTCAGCGATGACACCACCCGAATCGACGCCATTACTTGATCAAACAACCCGGGAAACGCAACTCAACAAGCTTCCCTGGATATGCGGACACCTCATTCTTGCTTTGATACATGTGGCGGTGGTGAGAGAGAGAGAGATGTGGCCTGAATGCATTAGCGCTCACAGCGTTGTGGCTGACATGCGGCACCCTGCAGCAATATCTATTATATATATATATATATATATATATATATATATATATATATATATATATATATATATATATATATATATATAGAGAGAGAGAGAGAGAGAGAGAGAGAGAGAGAGAGGGCAATAGCTATATTGGCCGCAGCGTTGTTAATTTGGCGATAACTCGCGATCAATCATTAACTGCATGCCACCTCCCAGGGTGGCGGGGAGGGTGCGCTGCTATCCAGTGTGTGGAACGCAATCAAAGCAGGCTTTTTCGGTTAGACAAAAACTCCACGTACAAGAAAGCGAGATAGAGGTATTCACTGACGCACGGAGCCGGCTGTGCGCCTTTCCTTTCGTGAAAATGGTGGTGGTGGTGGTAGTGGTTTTATTATAAATAATAGTAAAAAGGAAGGAAAAGATTTTTGCTAGCCCCGGCATCTGCCATCGATACTGAAGCACCTGAGCTAGGGCAGCGGAAATAAAGGACAGCAGGCAGAATGGAGAAATGAAATGAAAGAGGTGAGGGGACAGGAATAGAGGACAGGGGGAGAAGTAATATGTACAAACTATTTACACAATAAGTAATGTGTCCAGGTTGTGCGCGTGATTAGTTCATTTTAGAGGAATTAAATCACACACCCGCACAGCACTGTGCAGGTTACAACTGGAGTGAGGCGTCCAGTTATTAATCGTTCAAGGTAGAACTCGCGGAGCGTTCGGTCACTGCGTGTAACTACCTGACGGAGAACAGACGGGACGTCAAGCCCGTGTGTTCGAGGAATGCACAGAGGCTCACCAAAGTTCGCTCACGAGTGCGCGCACTGCCCTGCGGCCACAATAGCGTCTTGATGGAGTCTGGTAGTATGCCCTGCGCCCTATAGGCCGCGAGCATATCGCGACGAGCATCGGCGAACGCGGAGCAGCGAAGGAGCAGATGTTCTAGTGTTTCCACTGCACCGCATCCGTCACACACATCACTCGTCGCGATTCCGTGACGCACCCGTCGTTCCCCGGGCCACACGCAGCCAATGCGCGCGCGGAGGATCATTGCACGTTGCGACCGTGTAAGTGCGCGACAGCCGGTGACACTGTCGATGCGCTCACCTCCCGCGATGCGTGGGTCGGGGTGCTGCTTTCGGAGATGGTCGTGAATGGCCGCACGCACGTCCTTCAGCGCAAGGGGCAGATCGCTGGCAGGTAGTTGGTGTGCAGCGGTCGCGAGGTCGTCAGCTTCTTCGTTGCCGGCGATGCCGCAGTGACCCGGCACCCACTGTGCACGCACGGCACAACCTCTCTGCGCGAGGCGCTCGATGCGAGAGCGAATTTCCCGCACTAGTGGGGTACCGCGGCCGTTAGATTGCAGGCGGCTGAGGGCGGCGCGGGAGTCGCACAGTGAACGGCCTTTGTGAAGTTGTCAACGCCAATGAATTCTATGAACGCCATCGGCTCACTTGTTTTGTTTGGTTTTTAAGGAAAGGAAATGGCACAGTAACCATCTCAGATATCTCGGTGGACACTCGAACCGCGCCGTAAAGGAAGGGATAAAGAAGGGAGGGAAAGAAGAGAAAACTGAAAATTGATGGTGGTGGTAGTGGCTTTTTTATTAAAATAATCGTAAAAAGGAAGGGAAAGATTTTTGGTAGCCCCGGCATCTGCCATCAATACTGAAGCACCTGAGCTGGGGCAGCGGAAATAAAGGATAGAAGGCAGAATGGAGAAATGAAAGAGGTGACGGGCAGGAAGAGAGGATAGTGGGAGTAGTAGTATACACAAAACTATTTACAGAATAAGAAATGTGTCCAGGTTGTACGCGTGATTAGTTCATATTGGAGGAATTAAAAAACACGCGCACAGCACTGTGTTGGTTACAACCGGAGTGGGGCGTCCAGTTATTAATCGTTCAAGGTAGAGCTCGCGGAGCGTTCGGCCACTACGTGTAACTACCTGACGGAGAACAGACGGGACGTCAAACCCGTGTGTTCGAGGAATGCACAGAGGCTCACCAAGGTTCGCTCACGAGTGGTCGCACTGCCCTACGGCCACAATAGCGTCTTGAGGGAGTCTGTTAGTATGTCCAGCGCCCTATAGGCCGCAAGCATATCGCGTCGAGCATCGTCGAACGCGGCACAGTGGAGGAGCAGGTGTTCTAGTGTTCTAGGTGTTCTAGTGTTAGGAGGAACGCTTCGAGGCGGAGGGTGCGGACGTTCGCCACATGGGCTCCGCAGATTTTGACCCACCGAGACCGCAAAAGCTCATCAAGCCATCAACCGTTGGTTGGACCGAAGACCCCGCCAAGGGCAGGACCACGAGGATACCACTTTCGGACCGGTAGGCCAATTTTTCAGGTTTTTATCGCGTTCTGAAAGACACCACGTAGCCACAGCGGAGAACGCACCGTTAGGCCTAGCACGGGGCTGGCGCCTGCCCGGCACCCGCAAACGCGGAAGTCAGCCCCACGATAGCTACGGGAGCTAGCACAATACCCGCTATTGAAAATATCGATTTCGGACCCACCCCCAGCGAAATGGCCCACATTTCGCCAAAAGTTCATGAGGACATGGAGGCGGATCACCTCGACGATCTCTCCGACTCCGAGGCATCGGGGACCGGCGAGCGCGGGGACACCAGCATGCAGGACGCTTCGGCCGGACTGCACGAACAGCCAAAAAGTGAATTAGATTGGACCCTATACCAATCCCGACAGCAAAAACAGGCTCACAAGCTCGGTTTACGGCAAGCCGCCATTTTGAAAGACGGGGAGCCCTACTCGGGGCAGAACAATGGCAAGATGGCGCCGGCGGATGACGCAAGGCAGAGCAGCGCAGCCGGCGGTGCAGCGACAGGTGGCGTGACGTCAGCCACGCCAGCTACAGGCGCGAATAACACAGGAGAAAAGGAAGCGGCGCGGCAGCCGCGGTGCAGGGCCCCGCCACTCGCGAGAGGCGATGCAAAGATTATCATCAGACCACAAAACGGCCTACCGGTCAGAACGCTCAAGGGGTACAGAGTGGCCCAAGCCATAGTGCAAACGTGCAAGAACCAGTGTAAGGACGAGGACTTCATTATAAGACTTAGGCCAGGCTCTAACATCATCATAGCGAGCACTCCAAAAGAAGACGTCGCCAGAATGATCAGAGGAATAACCACCCTGAACGTGGAAGGCCATAACTACGCAGTAAACGCCTACGTAGCGGTACCGGAAGACTTCAAGAGAGCGGTGGTCCACGGGATCGACGCCGGAACATCGGAAGAATTTCTTAAAGCGAAGCTACGACTGCGGTCCCAAGGAGTTACGATCCTCGGAGCCAGGATGTTGGGGAAGTCACAGACAGCCGTCATTACCTTCGACGGCCCCTACATCCCAAAACAAGTAATCTACTGCGGGGGCGAGCTGACGTGCTACCCGTACCGTCCCACAAGGCAGGTCTGCTACGTATGCCATCAACAGGGACACAGGTCAGACGTGTGCCCGACACCAAACGTCAAGACCTGCAGACAATGCGGATCACAGAATCCGCCGGAAGGACACACATGCCAACCAAAGTGCCTGAACTGCGGAGGCGACCACGCCACCGGAGCCAGGAACTGCCAACAGCGCCTTAAAACATCAAGAGAACTGCGAGGCCCGGCCTACAGAAACAACAAAAGCAAATGGAAAGAACAGCCAAAGCAGCAGCACCACCAGAGATGGTTCAGCTCCGAACGAGACTCGAACCGCTCCAGGAACCGATCTCGGAGCCGGACCCGGGGGCCGCTAGACCAGTCCGGGAGCCGCTCACGGAGCCGGTCGCGGAGAAGATCACGGTCCTTCCCGCCGCTGGCCCCGGCCATCAAGAACGGGTAGCAGCAACAAAACAAGCAAGGGCAAACCCACCAGGGCGGAGGCACCAAGGTGAGCTGGGGAGCAGGCCCTCCAAGTTCCTTGTCTCCGCACTCGGGTAATAATAACAGTAACGACCAAAGGAATAACCCTAGCAAAAGGGAGAAACAACTAGAGGAAGATAACAGGCAAATCAGGCAGCAATTAGAGGCCAGCCGCAAATTAATAAAAGAGCAAAGCAAAAAGATTGAAGAGCTTGCGGGTCTGATTAGAGGCCAAGGGACATGTAGCCCTTCTCCTAAACCGCAACAGCAGCCGCATAGTCAGCCAGAAACATCAAAAGTAGGAGGCCAAGACGACCTCGCCAAATTTATGGCAGAAGTAAGACAGAAGTTACAAATAATGGAACAATGGAACAACGCGTAGAGATGATAGGGACAGAAGTCCGCAACCAGCGCAAGCAAAAACTATCGGAAGGCGTCAAGGACAAATTCAACGTCCGCCGCCCAATTCAGGAAACGAGCAACCTAGAAAATTAATCATGGCCGGCGCAACCAAACGCAGCCAAAACAATGATATTGCAGCGGGTAGACGACGACGACGACATTGAGCGAGTGAACGAGTGGACGAGGAAGAGGACGAGAACTCATCTCTGGCTGTGTTCTGAGTGCCGCCCGTAGCTGCTCATTCGTTTTTGTAAACAACTGTAAATATATTCTTTCCCGCAACATATTTGGTGGAGGTGCGGCTTTCCTCTACGCCTATCGAAGACGGAGCTCCGCAGCGGCCGCCAGCTGACTTCGCTCACCATGACCCAAGACGCCTCCCAGCAAACATCACAATCGGCAATGCCATCGCTCGTTCTTTCTTCCCCTCGTGACCCTGGGACATTTTCTGGCACCGACAACGTTGACGTGGACGACTGGATCAGCATGTATGAACGCGTGAGTACGTACAACCGCTGGGATCCGACTCTTATGCTCGCGAATGTCATCTTCTATCTAAAAGACACCGCCCGCGTCTGGTACGAGACTCACGAAGCTGATTTGACCAGCTGGGACGTCTGCAAGCAGAAACTGCGCGAGCTGTTTGGACGGCCGCTCGGCCGAACACTCGCCGCTAAGAGGGAGCTTGCGTCCAGAGCTCAAACATCTACGGAATCCTATGTTTCCTACATTCAGGACGTGTTGGCCCTCTGCCACAAAGTTGACAATAACATGCCCGAATCTGACAAAGTGGGTCACGTGTTGAAGGGGATCGCCGACGACGCCTTCAACCTGCTCGTCTGCAAGAACTGCACTACAGTCGACGGCATTATTAAGGAACGTCGCCGCTTCGAGGAAGCTAAAAGCAGACGTATTAGTCAGCCGTACACACGCCTCCCCAACACGGCTGCGACTTCCTCATGTGTAGACCTGCTGCACCGGCAAACTCCTGCGCCTCCAAAAAATGTGGCCCGCATCATTCGACGCGAACTCGAAGCTATGTCCCCTGCCTCCCTGCCTCTACGTGATGGCGACAACCACTTGCCCACCATCTCGATGCTACAAGCCGTCGTCCGTCAAGAGCTTGCAAACCTTGGTCTCCAGCCCGTCAGCCCTGTGCGTCCTTCATCACCACCCGACATCACTGCGATTGCTCCTGAACGACCTTCCTACTTCGCTCCACGTCGCCGTAACCCTAACGACTGGCGGACACCCGACGACAGACCCATTTGTTTCCTCTGCCACCGCATTGGCCACATCTCCCGTCACTGTCGCAATTATTGGTCTCGTCGTAGCACATACAGTCATCTAAGCTCTCACCGCAACGATGACCAGCCCCGCCACTTCACGCCCCCTCCAGCCCAGCAGAGTGCTACCGTTGACGGCCAGATTTCCCGCTCCAGCGGCTCCCCGTCCCCCCTGCGTCGGCAGTCTCGTTCGCCCCTACGCCGTCGCTCCTCTCCTGGCCCCTACGGACGCTCGCAAGCGGAAAACTAGACGCTGCAGTGTCTGGAGGTGATGCTGCAGTACAGCCCCAGTTCCAAAATCCTCGCTTAGCCCTTCGCGCCCACCAAAATTTGCTCGCTATTCATGTCGATGGAGTCCCTGTGAGAGCCCTGATCGACACGGGCGCGCACGTGTCCGTCATGAGTTCAACCCTACGACGCCGCCTCAGAAAGGTACTGACCCCTGCACCCACAGCCGTTCTTCGCGTTGCCGACGGCGGAACGCCTCCTGTGGTTGGACTATGCACAGCCCGTGTGACCATATCCGGCCGGCATACATCCGTTCTATTCTCTGTTCTGGACCAGTGCCCTCATGACGTCATTCTTGGCCTCGACTTCCTGTCTGAGCATTCAGCCCTCATCAACTGCGCCACCAGTGTTGTCCAGCTTGACCTTCCTCTTTCTGCTGAGTCGCCGTCCCCAGTTGTACCTCGTCTTTGTGCTGTCGACTTTGTCCGTCTACCGCCTCAAGCCGCAACTTACATTTCTTTCTCACCTGTTCCCCTGTCCCTGATGGCCCCTACGTAGTCACTCCGGACCTTGACCTTGCCCTCACGCGAAGTATTGCGCTTGCGCACACTGTCTTTACAATGTCGGCAAACCGTGCGTACTTTCCGGTTCTGAACTTTGGCTCGTGTATCCAGCCGCTTTCGCAAGGCATCTCACTCGCCACGCTGTGCCCTGCTGCCGAATGTGTCATATCAGTGGTGGACAGCTGCTTACGTTCCACTCATCAATGCATGTTGCCTGCGGCAACATCACCAGAGAAACCAACGCATGACTACGCCGACATGATCTGTTCTGACCTACCAGCGATGCAAGCTCACGATCTTAGGTGCCTCTTATCTTTTCGCGACATCTTCGACTTTGATGCCCGTGTTTTGACTCGTACCTCTGTGGTGACGCATTGGATAAACACCGGTGATGCCGCTCCTCTCCACAGACGTCCGTACCGTGTGTCCAGCGATGAACGCACCGTCATAAATCAAGAGGTCGATAAGCTGCTCGCAAAAGACATCATCGAGCCCTCGTCAAGCCCTTGGGCTTCTCCAGTTGTCCTGGTAAAAAAGGACGGCAGCTGGCGCTTCTGCGTTGATTACCGGCACCTAAACCGCATCACAAAAAAAGACGTATATCCTCTCCCGAGGATCGATGATGCATTAGATTGCCTCCACGGCGCCAAATATTTCTCTTCAATTGATCTTCGATCGGGGTTCTGGCAAATTGCCGTAGATGAAAAGGACCGTGAAAAGACCGCCTTCGTGACGCCTGATGGCTTATACCAATTTAAAGTCATGCCATTCGGACTCTGTAACGCGCCGGCTACCTTTGAACGAATGATGGACTCCCTTCTTCGCGGCTTTAAGTGGTCTACCTGCCTCTGCTACCTAGACGATGTTGTGGTTTTCTCGCCTACTTTTGCCACGCACCTCGAACGCCTCTCCAGTATTTTGACAGTGTTTCGTAACGCCGGACTCCAGCTGAACTCATCGAAATGCAAATTCGGTCGCCGCCAACTCACTATTCTCGGACACCTGGTTGATGCTTCTGGTGTACGCCCAGATCCAGTCAAAATTCAAGCCGTGAAGGAGTTTCCTCTTCCTAGGTCATCGAAAGATGTGCGCAGCTTTGTCGGCTTGTGCTCGTATTTTCGACGTTTTATCAAAGAATTCGCCGGCATCGCTCGCCCCCTCACCGACCTTCTTAAGAACGACAGCCCCTTTATCTGGGGCCCTGCTCAAGAAAACTCATTTTCCTCCCTCGTTCATTTGCTAACCTCTCCGCCCATCTTAGCCCATTTTGACCCGTCGTCTCCCACAGAGATTCACACCGACGCCTCCGGATATGGGATCGGTGCCGTGCTAGCCCAACGTCAACAGGGCTTAGATCGCGTCATCGCTTATGCCAGCCGCCTACTTTCCGCCTCCGAGCAAAATTACTCCATTACTGAGCGCGAGTGTCTCGCCCTTGTCTGGGCTGTCGCTAAATTCCGCCCGTACATGTTCGGCTGCTCATTCACTGTCGTCACTGATCACCACGCTCTCTGTTGGCTGTCTTCACTAAAAGATCCCATCGGTCGCCTTGGTCGCTGGGCTTTGCGCCTTCAAGAGTATTCGTAATCTGTCGTGTACAAGTCCGGTCGTCACCACCAGGATGCTGACTGTTTATCCCGATACCCTGTGGAGCCACCTGACCTCGAAGACGCTGAGACCCTACCCTACCTCATAGATATCACTGCTCTCACCGATATTGCCAACGAACAGCGCAACGACTCATCTTTACAACCTATCTTTGATGGCCTCCGCTCTGCAAACCGATCTCCGTCTCTGCAAGTTTATGTGCTCCAGAATGGCATTTTGTATCGCCGCAACCTACGCTCCGACGGTCCTCCGCTGCTCCTCGTCATGCCCCAACATTTACGTTCTTCTGTCCTTGAGGAATTGCACGATCTGCCGACAGCCGGCCACCTTGGCGTGTCCCGCACGTACGCTCGTGTGCGGCCCCGCTTCTTTTGGCCTGGTCTGTATCGTTCCGTCAAGCGTTACGTTGCCGCTTGCGACCTGTGTCAACGCCGGAAAAGGCCCTCCACTTTGCCTGCCCGTCTTCTACAACCCATCGACGTACTTCCGGAACCTTTTAACCGTGTTGGCCTCGACCTCCTTGGCCCTTTTCCCACGTCCTTCTCCGGTAACAAGTGCATCGCTGTCGCAACTGATTATACGACTCGGTACGCCATCACGCGTGCTTTGCCCACCAGCTGCGCTACCGATGTCGCCGATTTTCTTCTCCACGACGTAATTCTTCACCATGGCGCCCCTCGTCGACTGCTCACCGACCGCGGTCGTTATTTTCTGTCCAGAGTGATTGATGACATTCTTCGTTCGTGTGCCACGCAGCACAAGCTCGCGACAGCTTACCATCCACAAACCAACGGGCTTACGGAACGGTTCAACCGCACGCTCACCGATATGTTAGCAATGTACGTCTCACCGGACCACCGCGATTGGGACGCAGCCTTGCCTTATGTGACATTTGCGTACGACTCTTCACGGCATGACACAACAGGCTATTCCCCTTTCTACCTTTTGTTTGGTAGGCACCCCCTATTGCCTTTGGACACACTCATGCCGCCTTCTTCAGTCCCCACCACTGCTTACGCTCAGGACGCCATTGCCCAGGCCACGCTGGCTCGCCAAATAGCCTGTAGTCGGCTCCGTGCCTCTCAAGCTTCCCAGAAGTCCGCCTACGACCGCCGGCACCGGGCCGTCGAATATCACCCCGGATCACTCGTCCTTCTCTGGACGCCGTCGCGCAGCGTCGGTCTCTCCGAGAAGCTCCTTTCTCACTACCGTGGCCCTTACCGTGTGGTGCGCCGAGTCACCGACATGAACTATGAAATTGCTCCCCTTGCGTCCTCGCCATCGTCATCTGGCCCCTCTACAGACGTCGTCCATGTATGCCGCCTGAAACCTTATCACGACGCTCCTACGCCACCACTCTAACGCCGAGACGGCGTTTCATCAGCCGGGGGTCCTGCAGCGGGTAGACGACGACGACGACATTGAGCGAGTGAACGAGTGGACGAGGAAGAGGACGAGAACTCATCTCTGGCTGTGTTCTGAGTGCCGCCCGTAGCTGTTCATTCGTTTTTGTAAATAACTGTAAATATATTCTTTCCCGCAACAATATCTTAGAAATCTGGCAATAGAATTGCAGAGCGTATAAGAAGAAGAAGGGGCTATTACAACAATATATAACCACGCATTTAACACCACCCGATGTAGTAGCGCTACAAGAAACAAACATCCCTCCTTCACTCCAGGGCTACACATGCTACGTAAACCCGGAGGGCAACAAAACAGCAACACTCATTGACAAACACCTAGTCGCTATAGCACACGACAGCATAGCCGACACGGACGTGGAACACGTCATTACCGAAATTATTCCAAAGAAGAAAAGGCCGGGTAGCAGCACCTTCGTGGTCAACATCTACAGCTCCTCGAAGCAGAAAACTGCAAAATTCCAAGAACTATTTCACGGTGTTAGCAGACTAGCGCGAGGAAACAAACTAGTTGTGGTGGGAGATTTCAATGCCAAGGACCCAAACTGGAGGTACAAGGTATCTGACAAAAAGGGCAAACACATAAAGGAAGCGGCGGAGGTATTGGGATGTCAGCTAGTGACAGACCCCAGGACCCCCACCAGAACCGGGAACAGCGTCAGCATGGACACCTGCCCAGACTTAACCTACGTCAAAAGAACAGGACGGGCGACATGGGAAAACCTCTGAAAATTTAGGGAACGATCACTACATTATTCGCATGCAAATCACATCGGCAAAACTTCAACGCCGAATTGGAACCACGAAAATTACGGACTGGAACGCGTTCAGAGAGGCATGCAAAGAGAGCCAGCGCGAGAGCATAAACTCAATTGAGGCATGGGGGAGCATGCTCAAAGAGAAGCAACGTAAATACACCAAAGAAATAGACAGAACGGAGCAGACACCCGAGGTAGACTCCAGGCTCCTCAAATTATGGGAAGCACGCAGAGGTCTAACCAAACGGTGGAAAAGACAGAGGTGCAATAGGAAACTCAAAATCAAAATAGCAGAAATAACAAAGAAAGCGGAGGCCTACGCGGAACAGTTGGCTAGAACAAACTGGCAGCAGTTCAGTAATTCCCTTAGCGGAACACTGAGTACAGCCAAAACATGGCACATACTGAAAGCTCTCCTGGACCCAACGAAAACGAAAAGCGAAAACAACAAGGCCATACATAGACTGGTCCATCAGTTCCAGGGACCGGACTCGGAGCTCATAAAACAAGTCAAGTATAAATGTTTCGGAGACGACAACCCAGCAGCCTACACGGGCCATTACCAAGGACAAGAAAATCTTGAGTTAGACAGGCCAATAACAAGGGAGGAAGTCTACGCGGCCATAAGAAGCTCGACCAGAAACACGGCTGCGGGAGCAGACAAAATCAATAACGCAATCATCCGCAACCTAAGCGACGGGATGGTCGAGGAATTAACAGAATACCTAAATAAGCTATGGGACAATGAGACTGTCCCGGATGACTGGAAACACGCGGAGATAGTAATGATCCCAAAACCAGGGAAAAAGTTGCAGGTCGAAAATCTCAGACCGATATCCCTTACATCGTGCCTTGGCAAACTATATGGAAGGATAATAACGAGACGCCTACAAGACCATATGGAAGACAACGAGCTATACCCACATAGCATGTTTGGCTTTAGAAGCAAGTTATCAACGCAAGACGTACTACTCCAAATTAGAGACGAGGTTTTAACCGACGTCCCGAGACGAGGAGAGCACGTTATCATGGCGCTAGACATTAAAGGGGCGTTCAACAACGTCAGCCATAAGGCAATACTAACAGGCCTCAGCAACTTGGATTGCGGCAAGAAAATATACGGGTATGTCAAGGCATTTCTAACAAACCGCACAGCAACTATAGGACTGGGTGAAATTCGCTCCGAGCGTTTCCACACGCCCAATAAAGGAACGCCGCAGGGATCAGTAATATCCCCAATCCTCTTCAATATCTTGATGATTGGCTTAGCAAAGCAGTTGGAAAATATAGAAGGCGTACGACACGCAATATATGCCGACGACATCACAGTGTGGGTCACGAATGGCTCGCTCGGTGAGAAAGAGGAAAAGTTACATGAAGCAGCCACATGCGTAGAGAACTATGTCCGAGATAGAGGCCTTGCCTGCTCAACAGAAAAATCAGAGCTCTTAACAATCTGGAGAAACAGACAGAATCACACAGTACCGGAGGAGGAGGAACTCAGGATAAACGTCTATCTAGACGGACAACCGATTCCGGAAAAAACGATCATTAGAATACTGGGAATGTGGATCCAATGAAACCAAAGATGCACACACACCCTAAAATTAATCAAAGCCTCGGCGACGCAAGTGGCGCGCATGATAACCAGGGTCTCCAGAAGGAGGAACGGCCTGCGGGAAAATGACACTTTTAACACTCGTCAGAAGCCTCGTAGTAAGTAGAATAACATACAGCCTCGCATACTACAACTGCACTAAGGGAGAAATACTTCAGTCAGACACAATAATAAGGAAAGCATATAAGTTAGCGCTCCACCTACCGCAAGCAACCTCAACGGAGAAACTCCTAGCTCTGGGTTTGCATAACACCTTTGAAGAGCTGAGAGAAGCCCAACTTGCGGCGCAGCTACAAAGGCTAAAACAAACCAAAGCTGAGATAGCGCTCCTAAATAGGTGTGGCTACGAAGGTGCGCTGCAAGAAACAAGAAGAACAGAGCGGATACCTGACGAATATCGCAACACACTCAGGATAGCCACGATACCGAAAAACATGGATCCAAACCTGCATAAAGGACGCAAGGCAGCTAGGGCAAAATACGTTCAACAAATCCTAGCCGAAAAAGAAAACACACTGTACACAGACGCGGCTGCGTACCCGAGAGATTCTCGAGAAATCAGAAACAGAATGGTAGCAACGGCAATAAACTCTGCGCACAGGGAAATAGCCAGCGCATCATTCAAGGCCTGTGCGGCCGAGGAACCCGAAGAGGCTGCCATCGCCCTGGCGGCGGCGGAGGGCTACCGTATCCGAAGGTCTCTAACAATATTAACAGACTCGCAAGCAGCATGCCGAAATTACACGAATGGCAAAATAGGACGGAAAGCTCTACATATCCTTAAATCAGCCAAAATGCCGCAAACCGAGGAACAACAACTGCAACACGTAATCATGTGGGTACCAGGACACACCGGGATCGCCGGGAACGTAGAGGCAGATAGGATTGCTCGAGAGCACACAAACCGAGCCTCCACTTAAACTGACCTCGACAACCCAGCAGCAGACCCGGTACCCCTGAGCTACTCAGACATTCTAAACTATCACAGGGGAACGCGACTCAAATATCCGCCACCCCATAACAGCCTGCACCAACACGAGGCAGTAGGCTGGAGGCTGCTGCAAAAGGGGACTTTCCCCAATCTAAATACCTTAAGTAAAATCTACCCCACGCAATACAGCAGCAAATGTCCGTGGTGTGGAGAAAAACCCACGTTAATGCACATAACGTGGGTGTGTCAGAAAAACAAGGATCTAGCTGCAATAAACAAAAACCCGAGTGCGGAACAGTGGGAGGGGATGCTCTCCAGCGAGGACCCGGCCGTCCAGCGCGGATTGGTGCGGAGAGCCTACCTGGCGGCATACCTCAGTGGAGCCCTGGACCAGGGGCCCCAACCCTGTTAAGACGGGCTGCAATAACTCATCGGAAGATGAAGAAGACAGCCCGCGACCGCTAATAACATATTTTAATATCAAATATAAATAAAGTTTTTCCTCCTCCTCCTCTAGTGTTTCCACTCCACCACATCCGTCACACACATCACTCGTCGGGATTGCGTGACGCTCCCGTCGTTCCCCTGGCCACACGAAGCCAAAGCGTGCGCGGAGGATCGTTACACGTTGCGACCATGTAAGTGCGCGATAGCCGGTGACACTGTCGATGCACTCACCTCCTGCAATGCGTGGGTCAAGGTGCTGCTTTCGGAGATGGTCGTGGATGGCTGCACGCACGTCCTCCAGCGCAAGGGGCATATCGCTGGCAGGTAGTTAATGTGCAGCGGTCGCGAGGTCATCAGCTTCTTTGTTGCCGGCGATGCCGCAGTGACCGGTCACCAACTGCGCACGCACGGTGCATCCTCTCTGCACGAGGCGCTCGATGCGCGAGAATGTCCCGCACTAGTGGGGTACCGCGGCCGATAGATTGCAGGCGGCTGAGGGCGGCGCGGGAGTCACACAGCAGAGCACTCCTGGGCGGCGGAGGGCCGAGGGTGAGCAGCAGGTCAAGCCCGAGCCGGATCCCCATCAACTCCGCCGTGGTGGAGGAGCCCAGGAAGGTTGCGTGTTGCTGGCTGCGCAGTCGCAGGGCGGGGGTGGTAGCCGCTGCAAGGGAACAGCTGTCGCGGGCCACTGAGCCGTCGGTGTACACGAGGAGATGGTCCTGGAGCTCCTTGTGTATGACGGCTTTGGCCAGCTGCTGCACAGCACAGAGGGGTGTGCTCCGTTTCCCCGCGATACCGGCGATCTCTCGCTGTACCTCCGAGGCAGCAGGCCAGGGCGCGCAGGAGTCGTAGGGGGGTGGGCCTTGAGTCAATTGCTCATATTCGAGGAGCGCCGCGCCCACATTCGTGAGCGCGGGTGCAAGCGCACACGCTGCAGCAGCTAGCCGCCGTCCGGTGCGCAGTAAAACCGGTAGATGTGATTCAGTGCCCTGCGCGCTGCTTGGAGCTCAAGTGGCCACGCTCCTGCCTCGGCCAACGTTGCAGTGCACTGCGAGTTCTTGGGCAGGCCTAGGCACACGCGCAGAGACTTGCGGTGCTGGAGCTCGACTGTTTTCCAGCACGGCTTGCGCACCGTGGCGAGCGGCAGCGCATAGGGCACCGCCGCCAAAGCTGCGGCATTGTATAGCCGCAACACGGCTTGCTGGTTGATGCCCTGGTCTCGAGCGGTGAGTTTGTGCACGGCGGCGGTGATCCTCTTCATCTGCAGACAGGCCTTGGCCGCCGCGGGGCGTAAGGAAAGGCGGCAGTCGATGTCCAGGCCAAAATACTGCACCGATTTACGCCAAGGAATCGGAGTCTCATCCAGTGACAGTGTCGCAAGGTGCGCGCGCGATCGCGAAACGCGGGCCATGGCCACCGATTTGTCCACGCTCAGCGACAGACCAAGGCAGCGCAAGCTGGCATCGATTGCGGTCAGAGCTCCCTGAAGGCACCCCCGCACGCGGAGCGCCTCGCCCGGTGGTCCCCGGCACCACAGAGCTATGTCGTCTGCATATATGGATATGTACACATGGCGTCGGCCGCTCGTGGGGAGGGAGGCCGGTACCACCGACATGGCCACATTAAGCAGAAATGGTAATAAGACAGAGCCCTGCGGCACGCCCATGTCCACCGGGCGAGGCTTGGAGAGCTTGCCCCCTACACATACGCGCATGGTGCGCCCGCTCAGGAAGCCGTGAACATATAGCAAAAGGCGGCCGCTTACACCAGCCCCCTCAAGCACCGCGAGAATTGGTGCGCGGTGAACGTTGTCGAAAGCGCCCGAGACGTCCAGCAGCAGCAGCAGCGCAACCTGGCCTTCCGCCCTGGCGTGCTCCAGCGCTGTAACAACGTCCAATATAGAAAATCAGCCATGCACTGCATCCCACGGAAACCCGTCTGCCGCCCGTCAAACAAATCAGCCTCCGCAGACCGCTCGTTCAGACGCTGCAACGCCATATGCTCCATGAGCTTACCTGCCGCCGATGTCAATGCCACTGGCCGGCATCCGCTCAGCTTCGTAGGTGGGCGCCCTGGCTTTCGGATGGGACAAACGACCGCGGTTCGCCAATCATCCGGTAGCTCCCCGCGTTCCCACACCAGGTTGATACGCTGCAGGAGGATCTGTCGTTGCTCCGCATCCGGGTTTCGCAGCAGCTCGTATGTCACCCCGTCCGGACCGGGCGCCGAGCGGCGGCGACAGCGCTGCAGCGCATGGTTCAGTTCCGCCGCGGTGAACGGCGCATCACATGGACCTTCCGAGGCGATGGATGAGGAACTGACGTCGCTTCTGGGGCTCTAAGGAGCAGCTATGTTAGCTGCGTTTGCGAGGCTGGGCAGCGCGAACCGGTCGGCAAACCGCTCTGCCAACTCTTCAAAGCTGAGCCCGCTGGAGATTGCGAGGGCGGCCAGAGGTTGACGGTTTGGCTGTGGTTCAGTGATGCGCCGCAAGGTGTCAAACAGCCTCCGCGGGCTGAAAATTGAAAGTTGGATTTTGAGGGAAGGCGCGGCGCTGCGAAGCGGCGGAACACCTGTGGCTCGGTGCTACTAGTGGCGCGTGCGCAGTAGTGACTAGGGAGCGAGAAAGAGAGAGAGAAATATCCACGGCGAGGCGTGCATTGTGACGTCATATGCCTCTTCGGAGCACCGCCACGGCGAAGTCGCAAGTTCGCGGCCGTAAAGCTTTTGCTTTAAAATCATTTCAGCGTTCCTCAAAGGTACGACGAGATGGGGTTACTAGGTAAATACCCATATACGTGGAATTGGTCCAGTTCTACTTTAAATTGGTAGATCGCTGTGAGTAGTCACTCCTGGCGCTGTGTTACAGCGGTCAAGATATGTGCCACTGTCCCGACTCCTGACAGGTGGCTGTTTCAAATACAGCCACCGATGGGTTTCGTGAGACCTAGGCTTATAATCCCGAGCAGTCTACAGAGGTCAATAGGGCTTTCGCACTAAAGAAATGAAAGGCGATTTGCATAGTTAATGAAATGCGAACTGCGCTAGCACGGCTTCAGGGAGAGCGAGATGCACACGTTAGCTCCGTCCGGAGTCTCTAGCAAGAATTAATCCCACACAACCTGCGGAACGCGCGCTGCACGGCCGCAGCTGTGATACAGCCGTTCTCTCATTGGCTGCATTTTTGTGACCGCGCCGCCTCCTCACTAGCTAAGCCGTGTGGCGCGTGCGACGCCATATGCTTATCTCTCGGGCTTCAAGGTCAACGCGGCTTTAGACAGACCCCGGTGAAATGTGTAATTGCGGCCAGTAGTGCAAGCGCACCAAAAATTTTTACGAGTGCTTGTCACAAGGGTACGACAAATCACCAGCCCTCATATTTTGCAAATGATTAGCGCAGTGATGACGCCGCGTATAACGGTACGATGATTCTGTTCGAGTTAATGGAGGGCGATCTAACAAATCTGTACTCACAAAGGGACGAATCTTCAGAAGGGAGAATTGTTGCGCCAGTTGGTTCATGATTCAAGACTGAAAACGAAATACACTCAGTTGTAAGTTCGGTGCTGTGTGTTGCTTCGCTCTATCTTGTCCCGTTTTTTGCGCCGTTTTCAGTCTTGAATTGGACTGATCTTGTCTTGTAGTGCGTTTGCGGCCACCGTATACCGGGCGTTTTCCCCCTGCGTTTGACCCTCCATACGTTTGCATATCCCTGCCTCCCGCTTACGTGCAGCGTCCCATTGTGCCTCTCCGCCTTCCTCCGTTTCATCGCTGCGGCGGCCACTAATGCACGCCGAACAATTAACATGACGTCATCGCAGCGAACGATGCGCTTCGCACGGCCGAGAAGAAAAAGAGCCTCGCGCTCCCACACGGATCTTCTTCCCCACTGCGGACACCTTACAACTACAGAGAGAAACCCCGTGAGGTGGCAATAGCAGCTATCGCTTTTAAAAAGAAATTTACGCATGGTATGCTGCGACCGTTTAACCCGTGTCCTATCGCCGCATCTTACCACGAGAAGTCCGAGGATTCCGTCATATATTTGTGAGCCTTTTGGCTTGTATGAGTCATCAACAGGTAAATAGCATATGCCTCTTGCTCTGTTATCCAAGACCACCCGGTGCGGTGAATATCTGTGGCTTTGGTGTCCGACAGTTCACCCCAACGTCACCGGTTTGATCCCGGCCGCCGCGGCCATATTTCGAGACAAGCGGAATAGAACATACTAGTGTGCTGTGCGATGTCCACGCACGTTAATGAACTTCAGGCTGTTTGAATTAATCCGGAGCACTCCACTACGCTTTGTTTCATAGGCCACGTGTCGCGGTTAGTACAATGGCATACCCAAAATATTCAGAAGCAACCTGGGAAGTGATCACTATATCCTTTCCACGATATTTAGTGCTGCTAAGCACAAAGACACGGTGAAAGGAACTCGAGTGATGCACTGGGACCGATTTCGGCAATACAGGAATGACATAGTGAACGGGGAAATCGAGGACTTAGGAGCCTGGATTGACACGCTCAAGCAGGCCGTGAAGAGTACCACAGAAGAGGTTCCGACGGAGGGGGAGGGCTTTACGGCTGACTCTAGATTGTTACACATGTGGGAAGCACATGCGAGTCTCCTTCGGAGGTGGAGGAAACAAAGGCATAATGGTGTCCTTCGTAGGAAAATGGCCAAGCTAGAACGACAAATCGAAGCCTACACATTGGAGTTGCAGTGTCAACAGTGGGGGCAGATTTGTGACCGGGTGAATGGGCAATTCGGATGCAAAAAAACATGGCAGTTGTTGAGGCACCTTTTAGACCCGGCCGCAACCAAATCTGCGCAAAAGGGGCAAATGGCTAGGCTAGTGCATCGGTATCAAGGCACGATTGGGGAATTCATACATGAACTCCGAAGTCGTTGCATAAACAGAGAGGCGGGCGGTTGCTTGCCGGATTACTCGGGAGAGGAAAACCTTGAATTGGATGCAGACTTTACGGTGGCGGAAGTGGAGTTTGCAATGGGCCAGCTTCGTACCACGTCAGCAGCGGGTCCGGACGGGGTTACTAATAAAATGCTGCGGAACCTGGATTTCAAGTCAGTGGGGGCACTCACGAATTTGATGAATGAATATTGGGCGGCCGGGGAGATTCCGCCAGAGTGGAAACATGCTAGGATTACATTTATTCCTAAACCAGGGAAGAAGCTCTGCATTGAAAATCTGCGTCCCATCTCGCTAACGTCGTGCTTGGCCAAATTGATGGAGCATGTGGTCTTGAACAGGCTTCAGGGTTATGTAGAGGACAATGAGTTGATACCTGAAACAATGATTGGCTTCAGGGCTAATTTATCGACTCAGGACGTCATGTTACAGCTCAAAAAAGACGTGGTTGATCCTGGGTACGGCACGGGCACCAAGGCTATCTTGGGGCTCGACCTCACTAAGGCTTTTGACAATGTTACCCATGAGGCAATATTGAGGAACCTATCAGACATAGGACCGGGGGGTAGAACCTTTCGGTACATCAGATCGTTTCTGGAGGGTAGGACTGCGGAGATTGTAGTCGGAGAAATGAAATCGGATCCCTTCCCATTGGGGGGCAGGGGGACACCGCAAGGGTCGGTATTATCGCCCTTCCTATTTAATCTCGCCTTGATCAAGATACCACCCAGGCTGCAAGGGATATCGGGACATAAACATACATTTTATGCGGATGACATTACTCTATGGGTAACAAGAGGCAGTGACGCACAGTTGGAAGAAACTCTACAACAGGCGGTGGATATTGTGGAGGAGCTAGCAGGGGAAGCAGGACTCTCGTGCTCTCAGCCCAAGTCCGAGCTTTTTGTTCTGAAGCATAAACCAAGAGGGATACATGCGAGGCACTATACGCCGCCACCACCTTTAGAGGTGAAAGTGGGGGGAGTACCGGTCGCTGAGGTCCAAACGATCAGGATCCTGGGTATGTATCTGCAGACTAACAGGAAGAATAGCGAGTCCTTGCAAAGGCTTAAAAATACGGTCAATGCTACCGTGCGGCTAATCAGGAGAATCGCCAATCGTAAGAGAGGTGTTAAGGAAAAAGACTTGTGTAAGCTAGTGCAGGCATTTGTGCTCAGTAGAATAGTATATGCGACGCCTTATTTGAAGTTGGACGCGGCGGAAAAAGGAAAGGTGGAGGCTATGATTAGGCAGGCGTATAAAGCGGCCCTTGGGTTGCCTCAAAATGCGTCTACCGAAAGGCTGCTGGGATTAGGGGTGCACAACACCCTAGAAGAACTACGGGAGGCGCACTTGGTGATGCAGCTCGGTAGGCTTTCAAAAACAAAAGCAGGAAGGGACATATTGGAAAGGATCGGCATTGGAGTTGACGTTCCAGCCCATGACACGAAAATTCAGATGAGGCGGGAAATGCACAAGGGCTTGTACATAAAACCTTTGCCCAAGAACATGCATCCAATACATCATGAGGACCGCAGGAAGGCAAGAGCCAAAGCTTTACATGCTAACTACGGGAAGTACAACGGGGCAGTCTATGTAGATGTCGCCGAGTATAAGGACAAGGATGCATTTGCAATTGCGGTGGTGGACGGGCGAGGACGCTTGATCGCCTCTGGATCAGTCAAAACCCGCTCCCCAGAAACTGCTGAGGAAGCGGCGATAGCACTAGCTATGACTAGTAGTAATGCTGACCTGATCTTCAGCGATTCAAAAACAGCCATCCGAAATTTGGCGAGGGGCAGAATATCTGTCACAGCGGCGCGGTTGCTGAATCGGGCCACGGAGCGAGGGATTACGGAGACGGAAATGGTCTGGGTACCTGCACACTCTGGGAACCCTGGGAACGAGACGGCTCACATGAATGCTCGAGGTTTCGTCAGCCGAGTAGGTGAGCTGGACGTCCCGGGAAGGTCCGCGAGAGATGGGCTGGTATCCTTTCATGACATTACTAATCATTTCAGACTTGAGCGGAGGATTTACCCACCCCCGGACAAGCAATTGGTGAAGGCGCAGGAATGCGTCTGGCGACGATTGCAGACTAGATGTTTCTTCAACCCATACGTATTGAGCAAAATCTACCCAGACATTCAGCCGGAGTCCAAATGGTGTCACGAATTGGCAACCTATGACCACATATTATGGAACTGTAGCATAGCACCGCCACCGGCGGACATTATGCGTGATCCTTCCCTCGAGCAGTGGGAGGCCGTGTTGGCCAGCTCAGACCCGGTCGTCCAGACCAGGGCCGTGGAGTGGGCCACCCAGGTCGCCGTCAGCCATGGGTTGATGGCCATCTCACACGGAATCGTCCACACATGCTCTCTGGCGAAAATAAAGCTTTTCCATCCATCCATCAGAAGCAACCTAGCCAAAGTAAGAGTTCGTCTCAGCTGGCCTTTAAACCTTACCTAGCAAAATATATTACCCAAGGCGAATTCGTATCTGAATGAATGCTTTGGAAATAAATAAATATATTGCACGTTACGACTTACCCATGGAACTTGAGGGACTGCACACCGCGCAACAAGTGTGTGGTATGGCAGCCTGAGCACAGCTGATGTCGTTTTGCGACATCGCAGCCCGAAAACCAAACGTCGTACAGTTTGAAGAACTGGTCAGATAATCCCTTCGCGATAATGGCCATCTAACAACCAGTAGCTGCGAGATCGTGTTTACATTTTCAGAACATCGGCGCAAAGGAAAGACAAAAGCAGCTCTCAGTACTTGAAGGTAGACAAGGTGCAAGAGTAGACAGGACGAAACCAGAACGAACACGGACAAGGCGCTTCTTGGTTAGTCCTGTCTACTCTTGCGCCTTGTATCTTCGAGTTGTGCACCAACTCGCCCAAAAGTCGATCCTTCTTACCTTGGTACTCACTGAGCTTTGTATTATCAGTGTCAACAGAGTCCCGTGCTTCGTAAGCCTATATTCTTGGCAAAAAAGAAATCACACTACAACGACTGTTCCGGCGACAAGCTTTTATTTAACGCGTTTCTTTTTTTTCCTTGCAGACGTGCATGATGTGGTCCACAGGGAGCCTCGAGGTCGCAAACACTTCTTCCGCCTGCTTCAACTGAGTGAAGAGCCTTTTGGGGTCAGTGCTCCCGCGCCTTGACCAAGCTAGCGACCGGAGCCGAGCCGGACGGCGAGGAAAAGTCGCGGCTTGCGACGCGGCTGAGCTGCGCGGCTCCCACCACACTCCGTCTCCTGGCGATTTTCTCCTCCACGGCGTCCGAGCCTGACGGCCAGAACTCTGACTGGAATCGAAAGGCGGCGAAGTGGCCGCTCGGCGACCGGCAAATCACCCCAGGGCGGTCGTCCGAGCGCAACCAGGCGTGCTGAACCCAAAATTTTCCAAGCTGCGTGGCGGCCACAGGGTGGCGCAGAGGATGCCGTGGCCTGATCACTTGTAGCAGAGTTCTGAGATTGTAGCGGCTGCGCATCGTCAGGGCCCAGTGACGGCGCAACGGACATTGATGTGATGTCGGGAGGCGACTGACGAACCTCGAGTGGCATTGCTGAAGGATGTCCCTGGCCGTCTTTGGGCGCCTGCTGATCCTGCTCGGAGGTAGAGCCCTTGTCCGTGGTGCTGGAGAAAGTTGTCGGCGCTACCAGCCAGCCAGGATGGTCGGGCTGGGATCCGCGGCCGGCCTCGCGTGCTGCCACGAGCCTGCAGCGCACTTCTTTCACTCAAGCGGTTCAACCCACGATTGGGAAACGGTTGCAAAACTGAAGCATTAAAGCGCAGTGATTAGGAATGCAACAGCTACGATGTCAAAAGTAATAAAATTCAAGAATTGTAATTCCACACCGGCGCATATAGACAGGAAATCAAGATGGCTCGGAAATAAAATGAAGAGTCTCTCAGTACAGAAGTAGAAGATGCAACATAATGTTCTCGATAGTCCTAGGAGCTAAGTAATCTTAGGCTTCGAAACTTCCCTGTGGGGAAATAGACGCCGTCGTGGCTCAGTGGTTATTGTGCTCGGCTACTCATCCGGAGTTCCCGGGTTCGAACCCAACCGCGACGGCTGCGTTTTTATGGAGGCAAAACGCTGAGGCGCCCGTGTGCTACGTGACGTCAGTGCACGTTAATGTTCCCCAGGTGGACGAAATTATTCCGGAGCCCTCCACTACGGCACCTCTTTCTTTCATCTTTCACTCCCTCCTTTATCCCTTCCCTTACGGCGCGGTTCAGGTGACCAACAATATATCAGACAGATACTGCGCCATTTCGTTTCCCCAAAAACCAATTACTATTATCATCCCTGTGGGGAAAAGAACTCAAAGGGACAATGAAATACACTATAGGTCAAGGAAAGCGCATCAGCGATCAGTTTATCGTCACTCGTCACTGCACCTCAAAAAATTTTAAGCTAGCTTCATTAACGACGAGGATATCGACGGTTGAAAAAGATGATTCTCCTCACGGCTTTCACTCCTACACACCGACGCGCCGGAAGAAAAAAAAAATGAGAAAACAGGTCTGGACTATAGACCCCTCACTCTCGTTCGGAAAACCGGTGTTCTTGGCTGTGGACAGAACGTGAGAGACCACAGTCAGCTCCTTTGTGCACTACCTGTCTGTTGCTGCCAGGAAGAAAGAAAGGAAAGTGCACAGGCCTGCTCACTGGCTCAAGCCGAGCCACAATCGCTACCACGTAAATATAGAAGGTGAGTTGAAAGATGGGATAGAAAGACAGGATAGTAAAGACGCGCTAAATACAAGGCCGATCCCGGAGATAGTGCAATACCGGGCCAACCGGTGGCGGGAGTGAAGCTACCGTCAAACTCTCCGCCACACGAGCACCTCCCAGTCCTAAACATGGCGGCGCCCATCGACCCCTTCCACCGTCGACACCTCTAGCCCCATCCCACCCACGCCCAGTGAGCAGGCTTGCACAAACTGCCCGCTGAGTTTGTCGAGGTAAGGGATGCGCGGGGAGGTGTAATGCTCTACTCATTTGGAAGCTACTGGGAGCAGTGATTTTTTTAATTATTGGTAAATGATAGGGGCCATGCAGAGCTTTAAAATTCAACTCGACTACTCACAGAGAGCTCCTGGTTAACTAGAATATGAAATGAAAAAAGTTGTTTTTGTGGAAATGAAATGGCACAGTACCTGTCTCACATATCGGTGGACACCTGAACCGCGCCGTAAGAGAAGGCATAAAGGAGGGAGTAAAAGAAGAAAGGAAAAAGGAGATGCCGTAGTGGAGGGCTCCACAATAATTTTGACCACCTGGAGATCTTTAATGTGTACTGAAATCCCACAGCACAAGGGCGCCTATGCGTTTCGCCTCCATCGAAACGCGGCCGCCGCGGTCTGGTTCGAACCCGGGAACTCTGGCTCAGTGGCCGAGCGCCTTAACCATTGAGCCACCGGGACGGGTCTAGAACATGACTACGAAAATCATTTCAGGGTTCCTTTAATGGTACGACGCGATAGCGATACTGGGTAAATCCCATATACGTGGAATTGGTCAAGCGCAACTTTACATAGCTCTAGATGTCATTCCTGGCGCCGTGTTTCAGCGGTTCTGAGATGCGCCACTGTCCCGACTCCCGACAGGTGTCTGTTTCAAACACCGGCACCGGTGGGGCTGGTGAGAGCCAGGTTTCTATTCCCGAGCTGTCAATTAATGTCAATAGGGCTTTCGCACTAAATAAAAATGGCAGGCGATTTGCATAGTTAATCAAATGCGAGATGCGCTAGCACTGCTTGAGAGAGTGCAAGCGACACACGTCCGCTTGGTTCAGAGCCTCCAGCGAGAATCCCACACTATCTGCTGAACGCGTGCTACGCGGCCGCAGCTGTGATACAGCCGCTCTCTCATTGGCGGAGGAGATCGCCGCTAGGGGCCCGAGTGAGCGGACGCGTCTCGCATCGACTCCGCCAATTTCTGGCTCATGTGCCCAGCTCAACCTTCCCAAGGACCCATCAAGACCCTCAACGGATCCAGGAAGGTACACGGGCCCTAACCGTTATCATCTTTTGGATGTACCAGATGATTTACAAGAACTGGCAAGTGAAAACTTCTCCGCCTGCTGTGCCGCTGCGCTAAGCCTCGCCTCATCGAGGCGAGCCTCGCCGGCGCGCTGCGTTCCTCACTCACCGGCAGCGCACCTACCCCCAGCAGCCATGAAGGTGCAAGCGCATAGGGAAGACCTTCGTCCCAGTGAGTGGACCCCGATGCTCCGCGCGTACAAGGGTGAAATCTCAAGCGCGGAAACGCTGGCCATATCCCATCAAGCAGCGTCTGTTCCATCTAAGCCTACGGCGTCCGCGTCCGCTACCCCTGCGACTTTCAAGCCTACATACAGACCTCAACAAGAACAGCTGCGCGCGACGCACGCAGCCGCAGACCGAAGCAAACAACTTGCTTCACTCCCTCCTGGCACTATACGGGTCGTTTACCGGCCAAGAGGAGGCCTCGCTTTGAAAGGCACAATGGCGCAGCCACTCCTGCAAGCCCTGCAAGTCAGCGCTGCTGGCCGTGACCTCGGGGATATTCACCTGAGGATCCACCCTACGAATAACACCTTCACGGTCGCTACCCCGCATGAGACAACCGCCCTTCACCTCGTCCAGCTCAGGGAAGTGGTCCTCCAAGAGACTGCTTACCCTGTCGCAGCCTACATTGCACCGCCGGCGGCTGCTGTGCGTGGAGCCATCTCGCAAGCCTACTGAGAGGAGACGCCAGAGCAGGTGCTAAGGGACCTCCAGACCCGTAACCCGTACGCTGATATCATTGCAGCCCGCAGAATGGGTAGGACTCATTCCGTACTGATCACCTTTGCGCACGTACCAGTCCCCCATACCATACGCTACATGAGTGTAGTGTACAGATGCACGCCATACAAGGGAAGACCAGACGCGTGCACGAACTGTCGTCGGCCGCGCCATAGGTATGACGTGTGCCCGCACCCCAAGACTGGTCTCTGCCCGCGGTGCGTAGACAAGCATGAACCGCAAGATGTGCCCTCCTGCATCCCGACCTGCATTCTCTGTGGAGGCCAGCACCTCACGGGCACCGGCTCGTGCATGGCTAGAAATCACACCGCCCAACCACGCAACCCATCGCCCCAGAAGGCAATGCTCCCTAACAAGGATGACTTTCCTCCGCTGCAAACGAACAAGAACGACTTTCCTCCGCTGAAAACGACCCTCCCGTCTACTGCAACATGGGCCTCCAAGGCTGCCGGGATGAACACCAGGACCTCCCAGGACCCGGACATGAAGGCTCTGCGAGAGGAGGTAAAGCAGCTCAGCGCAGCCCCCTCTACCGCCACCTCTGCTGTATCTCCCCATCCACCACCCCCTCCCCTTCACCCACCCATCCCGCCCAACCTCCCCCTAAAAAAAGAAGGCCTGATGAGAGCCCAGTCGAACCAATAGACCTAGACGCCAAATTCCATGCCCTCGCCAAAAACTTGGAAGCCAGGCTCACAGAGCGCATACTGCGCAGCTCACTGCACAGTGCCAGCTTATGATTGAATCTACCATTACCCGTCTAATGGATAGTGTCATATGTAGCATCATGACCAAGGTAGAGTAGCGCTTAACTCGCCTCACTCCTGGACTCTCAACGGACTATCCTCCAACAGTCCCGCTCTCCACACCCCTCCTGCCTCTCACTATCCAACAACATGGCTCCTCCGAAGGGCCTTAATTCTTTACAGATTATTCAATGGAATTCCAGGGGCTTTCGGCGAAAGCGCGATCCTCTGCAGCAAATTATCGCAAGTTCGTCATCCCCACCAGACATTATCGCCATTCAGGACGCCAATGTTTGCAGGCAGCTGCCAGGATACGCTTTTATCCCCTCAGACCCCACTGATCTTCTTCGGGTGGTTACACATGTCAGTAAATCCTTGCATTACGTGGAGCACGTAATTACCTCTCCTATCTCTAACAGCCTTACTGAAGCCTTACCGCCCACCCCTGCAAAATCAAGCCTGTTCTTTCTTAACTGCTACCATCTCCCACGTCAGCCAATTAACTTACTCCCCTCACTTCTCAAATCCGCAACCCAGTTGGCCGGATCAAACCCCCTACTTATTGCCGGAGATTTTCATTGCGCTCACGTGGACTGGGGCTATCGGCGCACCAACCACAGAGGCAGTTTTATACAATGAGACGCTGGCGCTCCACCTAACCATCTTTAATGATTTCAGCTTACCTACGCGGATTGGTAACAGTGTTACTGCCGATACTAGCCCAGACCTCACGCTTTGTAGAAACTTGCACCACCTGCAGTGGGAAAGAATGCTTTCCACACTAGGCAGCGATCATCACCTAATTCGAATAACGCTAAACTATCGCCGATCTCAGCGCAAATTTACCGTTAAGCACACTAATTGGGACGCGCTCCTTAAATTTAGATGAGCGCAGCCAACACAGGCCCCCTTCGACCTAGACACCTGGATTATTCAGTTGCAAAAAGACATTCGCCAACACACTCAAACGTTCGACTCTACCCCAGACACCCCTGTTATTGACAGCAAGCTCGCCCACCTCCTCCAAGCACAGGACAACATAACGCAAAGGTGGAAGACTCAGAAGCACAATAGGAGACAAACTCAAACTTGCCCAGATTCAATCCCAAATAGTACATAGTGCCACTCTTTGCAAAGCTAACTGGGCTCAGGTTCGTGACGGTCTCCGCGGCAATCTCTCCACAACCCGCGCTTGGCATCTGTTACGGCACATGCTAGACCCCACGCAATCCAAATCTCAGACGCGCCTTAGCATTCGCCGCCTCGCTCACAACCATCGACAGGACACCGACGCCTTCCTCGCCCAGGTGAAATGCACCTATACAACTCCCGGTCTCCCTTGCAAGCATCCTGATTTCGCGCCGCCCTATTGAAATTACGGAATACCGCTCCTGGAGACGATCAAATTCCCAATGCAGCTATCAGAAATCATGACGATGCTTCCATCTCCGACTTAATCAACTACTTTAACGAATGCTGGGAGGCAGGTACTCTCTCTTCCTTGTAGAAGCATGGAAAAATTATTTTTATTCCAAAACCCCACAAGCCTATCATCATAGACAACATCCGCCCCATTTCTCTTACATCCTGTCTAGGCAAGGTCTTCGAGCACATAATTCTTGCTCGGCTAACAACGTACATGGAGGACAACCACCTTTTCCCCCACAGTATGCTCGGCTTTCGTGCGCATCTATCTGCGCACGACGCCCTACTTCAAATTACGCATGACGTGCTTGATGATACCATCCCCCACCACACTAAAGCTATCCTGGCAGTTGACCTCACCAAGGCGTTTGACAGAATTCGACACGATGCCATCTAACGGGAACTGCGGGCTCTACAGGTAGGCCCTAGGACCTACAACTATGCTCGCGCGTTTCTCTCGGGCCGCACTGCCTCCCTGCACATAGAACAGATTACCACATCCCCTTATACACTCGGAGACCTCGGAACCCCTCAAGGGGCGGTCCTTCCTCCCCTTTTCTTTAACGTTGCTTTCATCCCCCTAGCTCACAAACTGGCTCTAATCCCACACCTAAAGTATACCCTGTACGCTGATGATATTACCACATGGACCACTCATGGCTCTGATGGGGAAATTGAGGAAATTCTTCAGTTAGCAGCAGACACCATCTCCTCTCAGGCGTCATCCATCGAGCTCGAATGTTCCCCATCTAAGTCCGCGCTCTTCCTAATTAGGCCAAAATCTGGCGCTAATTCGTCCATCCAAATCAATTTAAAAGGATCCCCTATCCCCATCACACCCGCCCTCCACATTCTTGGCCTCCACTTGCAGGATTCTGGACGAAATGAACACACCCTTAAAAGACTCAAGGCCTCCACGCAATCCATGTTGCACCTTCTAAGCCGAGTGTCCTCCTTTAACAAGGGTTTAGACGAAGCGGACAACATGAAAGTAGTGCACGCATTTACGCTTAGCCGCATTCTATACGCAACCCCATATCTCAAATTAAATCGCACGGAAACCGAACGCGTGAACGCAATGTTCCGCCTTGCGACTAAGGCAGCCCTAAACCTACCTCGTAGCACTAGCACAGCCAAACTTCTTGCACTAGGCATGCATAACACCATTCAGGAACTAGTTGACGCACACCTTCAGACACAGTACCTTATACTTGCCACGAGCGCCACTGGCCGCCATATACTCTCCTCCTTTCGCATCAACATACCCGCTAACCAGTAAACCCTTATAGCCATCCCTCGATACATCCATACACCTCTCGTTGTGAAACCCCTTCCTCGAAACGTCCATCCCCAATATCACATCCTTCGCCGCGTAGCTCGTGCCAATGCCCTCCATAAGTATTGTGGGCAAGCCCACGATGCCGTTTGGGTAGACGCCGCATGTACAGCGCATGAAGCGGTAGCAGTTGCCTACAATCCAACCCTACCTCACCCCCTAACTCACCCTCTTCCCTCGGGCTCTATGCCTGAGGAGGCAGAGGAGACCGCCATCGCCCTAGCCCTTGCACATTCTGACGCCCAATACACCTTGCGACTCCAAAACGGCTCTGTCCAACTTTGCCAGGGGCAGGATTCACGCCCCTGCCTGGCAATTGTTGAACACCCCTACCCAAAATTTGCCGCGCAGGGTAGATCTTCAGTGGGTGCCGGCTCACTCTGGGAACCCTGGAAACGAGGCTGCCGATAAATTGGCCCGAGGTTTGATTGGCCTGGCTCAGGACAGTCTCGATCCAGGATTCTCGAGGGAGCGGGCGCACACCTTTGCGGAGCTCATGCAAATACCCCGTTTGGACCGTCGGACTTACCCTCCTCCCCACCCCTCTCTTATGCACTCCCAACAGATCCTCTTCAGACGCCTCCAGACCCGCTCTCTGCTATCCCCTCAGCTTTTATCCCACTATTGCGGCACATCCCCTGCATGCTCCCTATGCGGTGACGCCCACGCCACACTGTCCCATATCCTTTTCGGCTGCCCTGCTGACCCTCCCCCGCGGGGACAGCACGCCATCTCGAGCTGGGAGGACTGGGAGGTCCTGCTTATGTCTGCAGACCCGACATCGCAGCTTGCTGCGGTGACTCGGGCTGCCGACGTCATGTCCCGGCATGACCTACTTGATGTAGTGCGGGACCGCGCAGTGGCCCAGGGACCCAGTTGGGTCTAAAGCTCACTTGTTCAATAAAGTTTTTCTGTCTGTCTGTCTGTCTGTCTGTCTCTCATTGGCTGCAGCTTTGCGACCGAGTAACCTCCTCACTGGCTAAGCTGCGTTACGCGTGCGTTACCACCTGCTTATCTCTCGGGCTTCAAGGTCAACGCGGCTTCGGACAGACCCCGGTGAAATGTGTGATTTCGGGCAGTAGTTTATGGTTTATGGTTTATGGGGGATTTAACGTCCCTGAGCGACTCAGGCTATGAGGGACGCCGTAGTGAAGGCCTCCGGAAATTTCGACCACCTGGGGTTCTTTTACGTGCACTGACATCGCACAGCACACGGGCCTCTAGAATTTCGCCTCCATCGAAATTTGACCTCCGCGACCGGGATCGAACCCGCGTCTTTCGGGCCGGCAGCCGAGCGCCATAACCACTCAGCCACCGCGGCGGCTTCGGGCAGTAGTACTAGCGCACCAAACATTTAGCCAGCGCTTCTCCGAAGGGTACGACAAGTCATCCGAGCTCCTATTCGGGAAATCATTAACGCAGCGATGACGCCGCGTATATCGGCACGACGATTCTGTTCATGTTAGTGGAGGGCGACCTAAGAAATCTGTGGTCACAAAGGGACGGATCTTGTCTTGTAGCGCGTTTGCGGCCACGTATACCGGGCGTTTTTCCCCTGCGTTTGACCCTCCACACGTTTGCATATCCTTGCCTCCCGCTTACGTGCCGCGTCCCGTTGTGCCTCTTCGCCTTGATCGGTTTCATCGCTGCGGCGACCACTAATGCACGCCTAACAATTAGCATGACGTAATCGCAGCGAACGATGCGCTTCGCACGGGCGAGAATAAAGAGAGGCTCGTGCTCGCACACGGATCTGCCTCACCTCTGCGGTCACCCTACAACTACGAAGAGAAACCCCGCGAGGTGACAATAGTAGCTATCTCTTTAAAAAGCAAATTTATGCATAGCAGGCTGCGACGGTTAAGCACTTATCCTATCTCCACATCTTCATCATCATCATCAAAAGGTTTATTTCCACCGAAATGAAACTCTTTTTTGGACCCCCCGGGCACGCAGGCCTAAGGGGCCCTACTTAGGAGCCTCGCAAACTAAGGTCTGGTGAAGACACATTGTCGCTTCACGGCCTCAGCCGCCAGGCGGATGGCTTGTCGCTGATTAGCGGGGTCCTCGCTCCGCAGCAAGGTCTCCCAGGCTTCTGTATCTTCTATCTTTTGCTCGGCGCCCGGGCTTCCATCACAATCTCCAAAGAGGAGAAAGACCAATATTGTATCTCCACATCTTATTACAAGAAAGGCTTCCGTCATATATTTCTGAGCCTGTCGGCTTCTCAGAGTCCTCATCTGGCAAAGAGCACCTGCCTTTTGCTCTATTGTCGAAGGCCACCCGGTGCGGTGCATATCTGTGGCTTTGGTGTTCGACAGTTGTCCCCAAGGTCGCTGGTTTGATCCCGGCCGCCGCGGCTACATTTCGAGAAAAGCGAAATAGAACATACTAGTGTGCTGTGCCATGTACGTGCACGTTAATAAACTACAGGTGGCCTAAATTAATCCGGAGCACTCCACTACGCTTTGTTTCATAGGCCACGTGTCGCGGTTAGTACTATGGCATACCCAAAATACTAACAAGCAATCTAGCCAAAGTAAAATTTTGTCGCAGCTGGCCTTTACACTTTACATAGCAAACTATAATATCCAAGACGAATTCGTATCTGAATGAATGCTTTGGAAAGTATTATATTGCAAGGCACGACTTACCCATAGAACTTGAGGGACGGCACACCGCGCAAGAAATGTGTGTTATGGCAGCCTGAGCACAGCTGATGTAGTTTTTCGACATCACAGCCCAAAAACGAAATGTCGTACTGTTCGAAGAACTGGCCAGATAACCGCTTCGCAATAATGGCCGTCTAATAACCAGTAGCTTCAATTCAACTTTACATTTTCAGAACATCCGCAAAAAGGAAGGACAAAAGCACCTCTTGGTACTCGAAGGAATACAAGGTGCAAGAGTAGACAGGACGAAAGCAGAACAAACACGGACAAGGCGCCCCTTCGTTTGCCCTCTCTACTCTTGCGCCTTGTACCTTCGAGTCATTCACCAACTCACCCAAAAGTCGACATTTCTCCATTCTGCCTGCTGTCCTTTATTTCCGCTGCCCCAGCTCAGGTGCTTCAGTATCGATGGCAGATGCCGGGGCTAGCAAAAATCTTTTCCTTCCTTTTTACTATTATTTTTAATAAAACCACTACCACCACCACCACCTTGGTACCCACTGAGCTTTGTATAATCAGTGTCAGCACAGTCCAGTGCTTCGTAAGCCTATATGTTAGGCAAGAAAGAAAAGGAAGACTACAATTACTGTTCCGGTGACAGGCTTTTATTTCACGCGTTGCTTTTTTGTTCTTGCAGACGTGCATGATGTGGTCCACTGGGAGCGTTGATGTTTCGAACACTTCTTTCGCCTGCTTCCACTCAGTGGAGAGCCTTGCAGGGTCGGTGGTCCAGCGTCATGTCAAAGCTAGCAGCCGGAGGCGAGCCGGACGACGAGCAAAAGTCGCGGCTTGCGGCGTGGCTGAGCTGGGCGGCTCCCACCAGGCTCCGTCTCCTGGCGAGTTACTGCTCCACGGCGTCGGAGCCTGACAGCCAGGACGTTGACTGGAATAGGATGGCGACGAAGTGGCTGCGCGGCGGCCGGCGATTCACCCCACTGCGGTCGTCCAAGCGCAACCAGGCGTGCTGGAGCCAAAATTTTGCAAGCTGCCTGGCGGCCACAGGGTGGCGCAGAGGATTCCGTGGCCTGATCACTTGTAACAGGGTTCTGTGGTCGTACCGGTTGATCGTCGTCAGGGGCCAGTGACGGCGCAACGGGCATTGATGTAATGTCGGGAGGCGGCTGACGAACCTCGAGCGGCTTTGCTGAAGGATGTCCCTGGCCGTCTTTGGACGCCTGCAGATCCTGCTCGGAGGTACAGCCCTCGTCCATGCTGCTCGAGAACGTTGTCGGCGCTACCGGTCAGCTAGGATGGTCAGGCTGGCACGTGCGGCCGGCGTCGCGTGCTACCACGAGCCTGCAGCGCACTTCTTTCACTCAAACGGTTGCACCCACGATTGCGAAACGGTTGCAAAACTGAGGCATTCGAGTGCAGTGATTAGGAATGTCGTACCTACGATGTCAAAACACTCAAATGCAACATTTTTAATCCCAGATAGGCACATATATTCATAGAAAAAAAAGACGGCTCGGAAATAAAATGAAGCAACAGAGTCTGTAAGTACAGAAGTAGAAGATGCGACGTAATGTATTCGAAAGTCCTGCTCGATTCGTCCTCTAAATTTCTATCTTCACAGGTCGGGTTTGGCGCTCTCACCCCTTTGTGCATTTTTCCGTGAGCCTGAATCTATTGAGCATTTTTGGCTCTATTGTCGCTGATACACCTCTTTGAGAAGAAGGTTGCAGGAGGAGCCCTTGCGGCTCCTTGGCCTCAGTTTAAGCAGCAGCTCTTGTTATCATTTGGTGCCACCACATTCGGGTTCAGCCACAGATCTGTTTGTACCGCTGTTTTAAATTTCCTTTTAGAATCTCACCGAATTCCATGATAAGTGTTGCAAAATTTTCATTTCTATCAATTATAACATTCTGACTTAGTAATTCTGTTGAATCCCTCTCTTTATTATTACTTTATTACTCAATTTGAAATCAAAACTCTAATCCCTTTTCTGTTCATGTGGAAGAATCCCCCGTTGTTGCGTTCCCGCTTGCTTTTCTTTTTTATTACCCGAGTGCACGTGAATAGCCACCCGATTCTTGGCCGATCCCCCAGTGTGGGTATGTGCCATATTTTGATAGGCTAACAACAACAACGTTTCACATTCATCATGCACGCCTGATTATCTTTTCAGATCTCTTTCCCCGATAATGATAAGCTTACCCTGTGCTGCTCCGGACCCTTATTGGGCAATACAAAAATAATAAATATCATCTTTGAGGAGTCTCCTTACTCTCTATTACACATGGTAAATTATTGCATCAAACATGTTTGGATTGCTCCTAAATGAAAACTCGCCAAAGTGATCACCTAATCTAAAAATAATGGTGCAGGCTAATATCTGGAAAATATTAGACCTATTTCATTGACACCTAACGTGGTTAAATTAATTGAAATGCTCGTACTCCTGTTTCGGATGTTGTGGACCGCGAAAATATTATCAGCCCCTGTCAATTAATAACTTGGTTTCCGTCCAAAAAGTTCCACATGGAATGCATTGAGGGAAAAGCGCGTAAAGCCGAAGACAGAACGAAGAGACAACCATTAACAATATGTGTCCGTACTCCTCTTCTTCGGTGCAACCGTCGAAGGGCATGTCCTTAAGCAGGTGTGTGGCTCCTTCACAGATATATTATTGTAACCGGGAGATATGTGTGTTAACTTCTAGTTACCTTCACTTTTTCCCCATATTCTCCTGTATGGATCTGCACCAAATCCTGGCCAATCCCCCACCGTGAGTATGTGCCATCGCTTTTGAGGCAACAACAACAACAAGGACGAGCGCTACACTGTCAACTGAATATTTGTTCCTGAATGTATACAGGTATAAATAGAAAATGCTATAAAAAAGTGAATTATCAAAGCAGCAACCGTCACGAGAAAAAATTCACCTATTGCCAAGGATTTGTATATCGTGGGCGACTGTACTTCAGTGTGTCATTTTTACTGTGGTCATTAACAATAACCCGACCCGTTCTTTTCATGTGCCTTCATTGTCCCTGTATCAGTCTATATTTTTTATTTTTGCGCAGTCTATAGAATCAGTTTCAGAATAAACGGCAGCCGAATAGAAAGAGAAGCTTGTGTCATACTCGCGAACCTTTGAAAGAAAAGTTCACGATGTAACCTGGCCAGTTAAACAAAAGGAATCAGACGCAGCCAGTGGTGGATTTATGGAGAGGTAAGATAAGATCTCGGCTGGCGTTTGAGAAATACAAGGACCTCCATGTCCCCTCCTTTTATTTCTGAGAGTAATGTTCAAGAGACAGAGGGAGAAAGGTTTATTTAAGAAGTGAGGCCTAGAACCGAGTTCATTCATGGCCACAACGGTCGCGCTTCGATGGAGGCGAAACGGAAATGGCGCTTGTGGGCTGCGCGATGTCAGTGCACGTTAAATATCCCCATATGATCGAAATTGTGCTGGACTACGTGCAAATGTCGCAGCACTTGCAGCTGCCCGAGGTTTGGCTAATTACAGGATCCACAAGATACAGATACCGAAGATTTAAACCAATTGGTCAAATTCTAAGACGTTACACAGCATTAAACGCTCACTTGCAGGACATATGTGTACCCACGGGGATATGAATCCCTGACCAAACAACAAGAAAATATATGGTGACAGATCACTGGAGTCTACACTCATTCAAAACTACTATATGCCATTTTCATACCGCGATATGCCCCACACGTCCCTTACACTGACGATAGTAGGCAACCTCTGCCATATATTATGGGCCTGCCAACATAACCCTGAGCTAGACCAATTCCTCACCCTGCACATACACAACACAAGTGGGAGATAGAGCTGTCGACCTCAAACACGGGCCGGCAACGGGATCTGGTCCCCAGAAGAGCTCAGCGGGAGGCAACTAAAGGGGTCCTGAACCGAGGACTCCGCTCAAAGCGCTCACCTTCAATATTTTAATTCAATCAAAGTTTCCTACTCCTCCACTGCGGCACTTCTATCTCTCTCACTCCCTCCTTCATTCCTTCCCTCCCTCACTGTGCTGTTCCCTCCCTCACTGTGCCTCGCACACCGCGAGGCAGTTGCTGCGCCCTTTTTTTTTTTTGTCCTCAAAAACTTTGTTTTTCTAACGATGGAGGTGCGGTTCTAAGCGTGCTGCTTATCGGCTTTGGAACTCTCGGTGCCTCCGTTTCGGTCTTCAGCGATGCTCGCCGCACGGTACCCGGCGCAGGGATAAGTTATTGAAATGAATGGCCTACATATCCGCGGAAGGCAACAGCAAGAAACGTGAACACGCTTGAAGCGTCGTAGGTTGGATATAGGTATAAACTTTATTGGCGAACCAAGTAAGGGAAGGCGTTAGGGGAGGTTTGGCTGCCTTGTTTCTTTTCTCGGTTGGCGGCCATCAGTCCATCACTTCTGGCGACTTCCTCCGCCCATTTCATCACCTTCTTCTGTGAGGCCAGCTCTGAGCTAAAGACCGCGATCTCCCAACCTGCTAAGTCTGTGAGGTTCCAGCGAGATGGTGGTTGGAGTACTCGGCATATGAAGAGTACGTGTTCGAAGTTTTCTCTCGGAACCCAATAAAGAGCATTCGGGCTCATATTGACCCGGGTGTATTAGTGCCAGATAGGCCGGTGAAGGAAACGTTCTGGACTGGAGTTATCTTCATATAGTCTGTTGTTCCTTCGTGAGGGTGTGGTGTGGTGGCGGATATGTGAGCCTTTCCTCTCTATAGTGTAGCGTGATTTCACTGTAGGTGATTAGTCAGTCCCGCGCGCAATCTTTCTCGACTGTTTGGCCAGCTCGGTTTACGTACGCTCGAGCAGTAGAGTGCGCCTCCTCGTTTCTGGGGTTGCCTGCGTGGGCTGGCACCCAAACTAGTTGAAATGGTCTGGGGTCGTGGGGCATGAGTGGAGAATTTATTAGGTAGCAGAATGGATCTGTCCGTTTGCAAAATTCCTCATTGCGGTTTTGGAGTCGCTCATTATGAGTTTGGCAGTGGAAGATGCCATGGTTAGTGCTATGGCCGCCTCTTCCGCAATTCGAGGGAGGGCGTTGTCCTAATCGAGCAAAAAGCGTTGTCCTTGAGGTCGTGTAACACTACGCTTAGGGCGTGGGCTGGGTTGCATGAATATTCTGCCGCGTCTACGTAGACTGCGTCTTCGTTGTCCGCGTGTTTTTTATACAGGGCTTTTGCGCGTGCTTCGCGCCTTTCCCGGTTGTGGGTTGGGTGTACGTTCTTGGGTAGTGGGTGGACGACTAGCTTTTCATTGATTTGTTCAGGAATGCTGAGGGTGTTGTCCGGAGCGGGACCCGTTGGTTGAACTTTAATGCGGCTAGAATGTGTCCTCCGTGTTTGTGGAGGATAGTCTGTCCAACTGTGCTCTGCGGTGGGCTTCAGTCAGTTCTTGTAGAGTGTTGTGGACCACCATGCGGAAGAGTGTTGTTTGAGGCCCCTTGTGGGAGATTTAGGGACGATTTGTAGGCCTGTCTAATTATCGAGTTTACTATGTCCGTTTCTGCCTTTGTGAAGTGAAGGTAGGGGAGTGAGCTCCTGCTATTCACGAATGCTTGCATTAACCGCCTGAGGTCGTGTTCTCGCATTCCGCGGTGCTTGTTTGCTATTCTTTTGATTAGCCTGATGGTTTGATATGTCATGACCGCGAGTTTGGAGATGGTCTCTGTATTAAGGCCGTTGCTTTGGATAAACATTCAAAGAATGCGGAGTTTCGGTACCTCTGTTACTGGGAGGCCATCGACCTTCACTTTTATAGCGGGGTTGCCCTTTTTGTGACGACCCGCGGTCGGGTAGAGCAGCAGGATTTCAGATTTGGTCGGCAAGCATGCGAGGCCTATACAGGCCCCGTACTCGGCTACCGCGTCCGCTCCCCCTTGCAGGGTTCCCTCCATTTCGCCGACATTCCCCGTGGTCGTTCACAGAGTGATTTCATCTGCGTAGAAAGAATGGGATAGATGTGGGATCCGCTCTAATTTTCGGGCCATCTGTATGAGGGTAATGTTGAAGAGTAGTGTAGATAAAACGGAGCCTTGCTATTCAGAAAGGCGGTTATATAAGCGTGTGTTCTACTTCCTACGCCTACGCCAGATAGGGCGTTTAGTATGGCTTCGTGCTGGACATTGTCAAACACTTTCTTGAGGTCTAGGGCTAGTAGTGCTCTCGTGCGCTTGCCGAGTCTGGGGTGTAGAATTTGTTCCGAGATTTGAAGCATCACGTCCTGCGTGGAAAGTTTGCTTCTAAATGCCAGCATCGTATGGGGGAAGAGGTCCTGTTCGTGCATGTGTGCTTGGAGACGGTCGAGAATAACGTGTTCGAAGAGTTTTCCTAGGCATGAAGTGAGCGAGATGGGACGGAGGTTCGCCATCTGAAGTGGTTTTCCTGGCTTTGAAATAAAGGTGACCTTAGCGTGGGTCCATTCCGAGGGGAGGGTGCCCTCCGTCCAGTGTTTGTTGAACAGTTTGGTTACGGCTTGAATCGAATTTTCGTCCAGGTTCCGTAATGTTTTGTTGGTGATTTTATTTGCGCCCGGCGCCGACATGGTGCGCAGTTTATGCATGGCTGCTCTCACTTCCCACGTCGATATGTCTTCGTCGAGCTCGGAGTTCGGAGGGCCTGAGTATTGGGGGAGTGGGGTCCTAGCTGTGGTTGTGAGATACCTGTCTGAAGTTTTGGATCAGGGTGCTGTCGTCCACATCTAATTTGTGGGCGATGCGGGTGACTTTATGTTGTTGAAAGTCTTGTGTTTTCTGGTTCCAAGAGGCAACGTATAAGTTTCCACGTGTCTTGCAGTCCCAGATTTCCTTCCATGCGGTTGCAAATCTGGCACCACTGTTGACCGGTTAGGTGTGCTGCATGTGCTTCAATCTTTTTTACTAAGGCCGCTATTCTTAGTTTAAAAGGCCTGTTGTGTTTGTTTTTGAGCCAGCTTTTTTGCATACTGGAGTGTGCTTCCCACATCTTGAGTAGTCTGCTGTCCACGATTTCTGTTTCCCGATTGCACGGGACTTGGGATGTGACACTTCCGACGGCCTTCGTGAGCGTATTCACCTATTTTGAAAGGCGTTATATCTCAGCAGGGGATTACTTCCGGAGATTCCTAAATTTATCCCAGTCTGTGATTGTTAGTTGTCGTTTTACAGAGGGCGTGATTGACTTCATTGCGAAGGTTGTTTGAATGATGTAGTGGTCGCTGCCTATGGAGATCTGCGTGTTGGTCCACTAATATTGTGTGATGTTTTTGGTGATCGTGAGGTCGGGGTAGTGTTTAGCTGCACGCTGTTTCCTATGCGCGTGTCCTTTTGCGTATCGTTAACGAGGTTGAGGCCCTCGTTTTGCACTAATGACCAGAGTTGTGATCCCTATCGGAAGTTGTGCTTGTAGCCCCAGCTTATGTGTCTCGCGTTAAAATCTCCTAGGATTAGTAGCGGGTTTGTCGCGCTGATCTCTAGCGCTTTCCTAATGACCGCGAGGAGAGGGGGCTCTGCTGCTTTTTGGGGCGCTGTACATGTTGAGGATGAATAAGCTAGGGCTTCTAGTTTTTGGAAGGAGCTCTATCATGTGGCAATCTATGTCTTCTTGTTCGATTGGGTGATCTGTAGCGGTGTCGGCTGTGTGGACAAGGGTGGCTATCCGCTGGGTGGTGAATGTGTTTGGTTTGTGAGGGGTGTAGTTGAGGGGTTTGGCAGGGGTGACGTCTCCTGCAACGCGATTACCGCTGGGGTCTCTAAGTCGGGGAGGGATTGTATGTTGAACTGCAGGTTACTGCGTTTAGAGCGGTAACCTCTGCAGTTCCACTGCCACACTAAGTTCCTTGCGAGTTGCTTCCATCATGAATTAGCTGAGCGGGGGCGAGTGGGTTGGATTTGGTTTGGGTAGGGAGGAGTTTGTCTAGGCTGCTCTGATGGTGAGCGATGATAACATCTTCTGCACTCATCTTTTGCTCGAGCACTGTCATGCGGCTGGCGACTTGCTGCGCAAGTTTTGGTTTCCTTGGACGTTTTTTTTATCTTTTGTTCGAAGATATTAATAGCCCTAAAGATTGTCTAGAGGGACATCACGCTATGGTTTGCGGTAGAGTTCGTTTCCTTGGCCTTGCGCTTCACGGGGACACATTGTGTGGGGGAGCTTGGTGGGCTGGCTACAGGTTTAGGTGTAGGGCTATCTCTGGGGATATCCATCTTTTCTGGCGTGATTGACTTTTCATTAGCAGTTGAATCTGTTTGCTTAGGTTTTCGATTTGCTGGCTTTGTTGCTGGATTTGTTTGTTCTGTTTTTCTAGCTGTGTCTTTACCTGGTTATTATATTGGACCAAGGAGGGAGATCGCGGGCCCCAGCTCACCTGTTTTTCGAACGCGGCTTGACCTCCGCTGCCCAGATGTTGGAAAGACGGTGATCTCCTCCTTGTTCCTTTCGGTGGGGTAGAGCTCTTTCTCGTTCTGGACTTGGATCTGGAATGGTAGTTGGCGCGGCCTCTCTAGTTTGACCGCTGCCGGCTTCGTGACTGTCGGTAGGTCGGCGACTGCTTCTCCTCCGTTTCTTCTTTGGTACAGTTGGCGGTGGTGCCTGGTTGCTTGTTGCCCGCGCGGTTGAAGCGAACCTTCCATTCCATGCAGCCCGTAAAGTGCGATCCGTTGCACAGGATGCATTTGACCTCGCACATGGATGGGACGGCCGGTGGATGATTCACTCCACATCTGCGGCAGAGAGTTTGGCGAGGAGCCGTACACACATCGCACTGATTTCCCGGCTTCCGGCAGTAAAAGCATGCTTCGGCTTTCACAAAGAAGGGGCAGCAGTTGTAGATTGCCCCATAGAATTTCAGTTGCTTGGGGGCCTTCTTGGTAGTGATGAAAGTGACGAGGATCGACTTCGTCTTGCCCGGTTGCCTCGCGTCGGAAATGGTGTAGGAATCGCCCTTATTGTAGGTTTGGAGGTCGTAGACGATCTCTTCTGCCTGCTGGTCATAGATAGCGTTGTCGAGTAAGCCTCGGATGGCGTTGTCAGGTTGGCCTATGTAAGCTTTCACCGGATATATCGTCTCTCCGACGAGTAGGGAGGTTATCTGCTCGTAGTGCGCCACGCGCTCTTCCGAAGGCGTACTCACGGTGAACGAGTTGTTGACGGTATTTATACGGATGATGTCCTGTTGACGTACCGCTTCCACGGAAAGTTTCAATATGGCGCACAGAAGGGAGAAGAGGAGGCCCCCGTTGTGCTTGCGAAGGTCTAGGCCTCCATTTGGTCGGAATATAACTTTCAGATCTTGGGTGGGCAATTTCGGTAGCGGAGCCGGGCGCTTGATTTTAGGTTGAGTGGCCAAAGACGACTTGCCTTTTTAAAGCTGGGCCGGTGTGACGAGGCCGGCCGGTGGCGAAGACGCGAGTAGCGAGCACGTGGCAGAGACAGCTTGTTCGGACGAAAACGAATCTTGGTGCGCTAGCTTGCGGGCCGTAAATGCCCGGGTCTATCTCGGATCGGTAGCAAACTCTCCGAGTGTGATGTCTTCCCCTTCGACTTGGTAAGCAATGCTGCTGCAGAAGGCTCGGCGTCGAGAGAGGCCAATGGCATGGCACGAGAAGGGAGGTTAGGCGTGGGCTATAGGCCAAGGCGTTGCGTGGTCGAGCTATGCCTGGCGCGAGGCCAAGCGAGGGGTGCGCCACGCGTTCGGAACAATACTCAAATATTTCACGCAAAATTCGGGCTCGAAATTCCCGATACGTGGATGAAAATGATACATAGTAGCCATACGAACCGATTTCAGCAGCTTTCAAGTCATGGGTCACCAAAAAACCGCACAAAAGAGTGGAAAATTCTGTAGCCGACCCGACACACGTTCGCTCGCTCCGGTGGCCACCTGGCGGACCCTGAAGCGTCGTAGTGCCCGCTTCTGTGCGTCTCACACGTCCGAGACCCATTCATAGCCTTCAACAATTAAGTTCGCAGCCTGTAAATGCCAACGCTACTCAAAGGAAGCAGTGCACAATTCGAGGACGTCGCACACATGAACAGCTGGACACCCTTGAACGTATAAAAAAATTTTGCACGAGTGTTGTGTTGTCTTGTGCTGGGTTTAATGGCGCATAAACAACTAAGGCTATCATGCGCCAAGCTCAAGGTATCAGGAATTTTTTTCTGCAAATTTTTACAGATAAAAATATTATGGCGGTGTAGAAAGCTTTAAAAATGATCTCCTTCTACACAGTATTCAGACCAAACACAAGATTTATAAATGGCTAACATTAAAAGTTCGAAAGGAGGTCGGGTAACCTCATCCCCCGTCCTTGGCTGGGCAAACACTGGAGGCCCCTAACCAATAAAATAGAACAACCTCAGCCCTTTTCTCCGGAATTAGAAAGTGGTTGGGGTGCACTAAAATACAAACAGACCAATGGGTAAAAAATTTTAGTCTCTCTTCAGAAATCCGATTTCTTTGAGAAAGCTAAAACACATGATAATAAAGATTGCATCCTCTCCTAAAAGCAGTGCAGGATGAAAAGGAATGCATTCGGTATACAATTAAGTAAAGTACTTCTTTCCTTAGTTTTTCTAGTTTCGCACAAGGCAATAAAATGTGGTTAATCGTAACTTCGTCTCCGCATTCTTCGCAAACAGGTTGATCTTGTTTTGTCTGTAGGAAACTGCGCGTGAGGTGTGTGTGTCCAATACGAAGGCGGCAGATAATCCCTTCCTTAAAACGTTCCTAATGGGTGCAGGACTTCCATTCACTTATAACTGGTTTCACATTGTGTAGTTTGTTTCTTTAGTTCGTTGTTCCACGCGGACTGCCATTTCTGTCTTATGTTACGATGTATTAAGCTAATGCAATCTTTGAACGGAATATTTGCTTTCTTTAATTTCTTGTCACGTGCTTGAGAAGCGCATAAGTCTGCTCTTTCGTTGCCTTTAATTCCGGTATGGCTTCGTACCCAGCAGAGTTTTAGGTTTTGTCCTTTAGCTGCGGCTATTACTATGATGTGTATGATATCACCAAGTATAGGAGTGACTGCATTTATAGAGCGGAGGGCTGTAAGTACACTTAGCGAGTAGGTGTAAATAATACTGTTTTTGAGGTTCTCCTTTACTATTTGTTCAGTGGCTACAGATACGGCATAACATTAGGCAGTGAAGATTGATGCACACTGTGGAAGCCTTACTATCTGACTACAGTTCCTTTGTACCACTGCACTTCCAACGTAAACATCTGTTTTTGAGCCACCTGTATAAAAAGCTGTGCAAGTACTGCATTTTTCCTCGAGTGTAAAAAAATCTTGTAATTTATGCTGTTGTGGAGTTTGTTTTTTGCTGAAATGTGTAAGAGTGAGATCACGGATTTCCGGGAAATTGTACCATGGCGGCAAGTGGATGTCGTCTTCCAGCAATGCCAGGCAATGTGTCTAGGACGCCGAGATTTTGGCACATCTCTTCAAAACGCAACAGCTGAGGCCTGGTACTTTCTGGATGGGCACTTTGTGAATATCTGGTGACAGATGTGTTCAGGTAGTGAACGGATTTTAAGGATGTAGCAACACGTGAGCATTATTCTTCTGCCTGTAAGCGATGGTTCGTTCGTTTCTACATACAGACCGCTTATGGGCGACGTCCTGTATGCATCATTGGAAAGACGCAAGCCTAAATTATGGATCGGATCCAGCCGTTTAAGATACGATGGTCTCGCTGAGCCATAAACTATACATCCACAATCTAAGGTAGAGCGTATTACAGAGCGATAAATTTGTAGAAGACATGTCCTATCGGAACCCCAGTGTTTTCGGTGAAGTACTTTGGGTATGCACAGGGATTGAGAGGCTCTCTTTTTTAACGCATTAATGTGAGGCAGGAAACCAAGCTTTCTATCAAATGTTATACCTAGAAATTTATGTTCATTTTTTACGGGTAACTCTATTTCGTTAAGGCGAAGGGTGGGATCTGTATGTATGCCTCGTTTTAATGAGAACAGAATTGCCACTGATTTCTGTGGGGAAAACCGGAGACCGTTTTTATCCGCCCATGCTGCCAGTTTATTTATTGTCAATTGTATTTGTCTTTCACATGTTGATACATTGGAGACTGAGGACATAACGAACCTTGAGATTATTTTACTAAGAGAGTTCATTTTTACAACAAAGAGGGAAGTGCTTTAAATACAGCCTTGAGGTACTCCTTTTTCTTGAATAAAATATCTAGAAAGCGTTGAGCCCAGACGGACATTAAATGAACGGTTAGACAAAAAGTCTTTAAAGAGTTCAGCATTCTGCCACGGATGCCGAGCTGAGCTATGTTCTGAATAATCCCGAAACTCCAGGTTGTGTCATATGCTTTTTCTAAATCGAAAAAACTGCAAGACAGTGTTGTTTGTGGAATAAAGCTTCTCTGACAGTATTTCCGAGACGGACTAGGTGATCTGTTGTGGAGCATTCCTTTTTAAAACCGCATTGGTGGATATATAGAAGTTAGCAGGAATGAAGGAAAAAAGTTATTCATATATTCAGGACACTTTCGAACGATTTGACGAGGCAACTGGTAAGGGCTATGGGTCTATAACTGCTAGGAGAGGTTGGGGGTATATTAGGTTTAAGAAACGGTACAATAATAGCTTTTTTCCAGGCTTCAGGTATTTTCCGCGATATCCAAACTGTGTTAAAGAATGTTGAAAGTGTTTCTACGGCAGGCTCAGAAAGATGGGCAAGCATTTCATAGTGTATTTGGTCGGGTCATGGAGCAGTTTTTTTTTTTCGGCAGACAGTACTCTTTATTTCTTGGAGAGTAATTAAATTGTTGAATTCTTCTTTTCCACCCCCACTTATTGGAAGTCTTTTTCGCTTACATCTTTGTGTTTTATAAATGACGGCGTATATTGCGATGAACTGGAAACTGCAGCGAAGTGTTCACCCAAAATGTATGCCTGTTCCCTTATGTTTGCTTCTGTACCAGATGTTGTTAAAAGGATTTGTGAACGGTGAGAAGTTCCCGTTTAACTTTCGAGCCTGCTTCCACATTTTTTTCAGATGTGATTTGACTGTTCATAGATGAAACTTAGCTCTGCCAGGAAGCCTTCTCGGCAATGCGACTGATGTACCGAGCTTTAGCTCTTGCCTTTTTAAAATTTACGAGATTGTCACGTGGTGGTGACGTTGAAGAACACAGTAGCAATACTGTGAAAGACAAAACTAACTTTTATTGGGCGAACCTGTGCCCACAAAAGAGGCTACACTTACAGCACAACGGTAGCGGCGAGCACGGTCGGCGATCGTCGAAAATCTGATCCGCGGGTCAAGCGCGTCAGCTGTTATATAGCAGTCGTCGAATGTTCCAGACTAATCGTTGGGACTCGCGTGCCTTCCACAAAGTTCTACACCATTCGCGTCAGGCGATGAAATCAGATAACATAAGGTTCGTCTACAACAGACAGCGAACAGAAGCATCGATGACTTGCCAGAAACTTCGGACAGATGCAGGCGCGTCCCGCGCTGTGCGATAACACTTGTTAGGCGGCGAAACGTGGTCGCCCGGTGTCATTATCCCCCTCTTGAAAAGCATCGACCCGATGCTGCAAACAAACGAAATAAAGAAAAGCACTCGTAGCAAAGAAAACAACAAAAACAAGGAAGTTCGTAAGCGTCCGTAAAAGTGTTTAAGGCGCACCACGTGAACCACTTCAGATCGTGCGCGGCCCGCTGTGAATGCGAAATGCCGTCTGGCACGACCTCATAGTCCAGTGAGCAAATACGTCTAATGACCTTGTAAGGTCCGAAATAGCGTCGCAATAGTTTCTCACTGAGTCCTCGTCGGCGTGTCGGGGTCCATACCCAAACACGGTCGCCGGGCTGGTACTGGACGAAGCGTCGTCGCAGGCTGTAGTGTCGGCTGTCGGTACGCTGCTGGTTCTGGATTCGTAGGCGGGCGAGCTGTCGAGCTTCTTCGGCGCGCTGGAGATAGATAGCGACGTCAAGATTTTCCTCGTCAGTGACGTGCGGCAGCATGGCGTCGAGCGTCGTCGTCGGGTTCCTGCCGTATACCAGCTTAAATGGCGTGATCTGTGTTGTTTCTTGCACCGCCGTGTTGTAAGCGAATGTTACGTACGGCAGGACCGCATCCCATGTCTTGTGCTCGACGTCGACGTACATTGCTAGCATGTCGGTGAGGGTCTTGTTCAGGCGCTCCGTGAGACCATTCGTCTGCGGATGGTAGGCAGTTGTCCTCCTGTGACTTGTCTGGCTGTATAGCAGAATGGCTTGCGTGAGCTCTGCTGTAAAAGCTGTTCCTCTGTCGGTGATGAGGACTTCTGGAGCACCATGTCGCAGCAGGATGTTCTCGACGAAAAATTTCGCCACTTCGGCTGCGCTGCCTTTCGGCAGAGCTTTAGTTCCAGCGAAGCGGGTGAGATAGTCCGTCGCCACGACGATCCACTTATTTCCGGAAGTTGATGTCGGAAACGGTCCCAACAAGTCCATCCCGATCTGCTGAAAAGGTCGGTAAGGAGGCTTGATCGGCTGTAGAAATCCCGCTGGCCTTGTCGGTAGTGTCTTGCGTCGCTGACAGTCTCGGCATGTCTTGACGTAACGGGCGACATCGGCGGTTAGGTGCGGCCAGTAATATCTTTCTTGTATCCTTGATAGCGTCCGGGAGAAACCGAGGTGCCCAGCGGTCGGATCGTCATGTAGGGCGTGCAGTACTTCTGGACACACCGCCGACGGAACAACAAGCAGATAGTTGGCGCGGACTGGTGAGAAGTTCTTCTTCACGAGTAGGTTGTTTAAATGCCCTAGGGACAACGTCGGTGTGTCCTTCCAAATAATCGACTAGGGCTTTTAGCTCCGGGTCTCCTCGTTGCTGTTCGGCGAAGTCTTCCGCGCTTATTATTCCAAGGTAGGCGTCGTCATATTCGTCATCTTGCGGCGGCGGGTCAATGGGGGCGCGTGATAGGCAATCGGCATCTGAGTGTTTTCGTCCGGACTTGTAGGTTACAGTGATGTCGTATTCTTGTAGTCCGAGGCTCCACCGTGCCAGCCGTCCTGAAGGGTCCTTTAAGTTAGCTAGCCAACACAATACGTGATGGTCGCTGACCACTTTGAATGGCCTGCCATATAGGTAAGGGCGAAATTTCGCCGTGGCCCAAACGATGGCGAGGCATTCCTTTTCGGTTGTAGAAAAATTGCCTTCCGCTTTTGATAACGACCGGCTAGCGTAAGCTATCACGTGTTCATGCCCATCTTTTCTCTGGACTAGGACGGCAAAAGAGGCTACACTTACAGCACAGCGGTAGCGGCGAGCACCGTCGGCGATCGTCGAAAATCTAATCCGCGGGTCAAGCGCGTCAGCTGTTATATAGCAGTCGTCCAATGTTCCAAACTAATCCTTTGTAACCCGCGTGCCTTCCACAAAGTTCTACACCATTCGCGTCAGGCGATGAAATCAGATAATATAAGGTTCGTCTACAACAGACAGCGAATAGAAGCATCGATGACTTGGCAGAAACTTCGGATAGATGCAGGCGCGTCCCGCGCTGTGCGATAACACTTGTTAGGTGGCGAAACGTGGTTGCCCGATAAAGATAAATGACACGTGTCAAGATTTTCATGTGTGGGATACCTGCGAAATTTACCCCAAGCTCTATTTTGCTGTTTTTTTCTTCCTTGCAGTCTTTTGTCAACCGCACTTTGTGGTTTGGTCGCACTACTCCAGAAGACTGCGGAATAGCTAATTCAGCAGCCGTTACGATACAATTGGTGAACTTTCCGTTCATCTGATCGATGCTCAGGTTTCCTAAATCTATATTTTGTAAAGTGGCATTTGCTGTAAAAAGTTCTCAGTCTGCTAGATGCAGCTTCCAGCGTCGCGGTTTTGTGGAGATTATTTCCGGTGGAGATGTTAGACTGATTAATATAGGGAGGTGATCGCTACCGTATGAGTTGTCAATGACATCCCATTTAAAATCGTTACAAACAGAAGGTGAAGTAAACGACAAATCTAAACAGGTCATTTACCCCGAGGTAGGGCAGCAGTATGTAGCCTTTTCCTTATTTAAAAGACATACATTATTTGTAAGGATAAAATCTTCGATTATTTGGCCCCTAGAGTCACAGCGCTCGCTTCCCCAAAAAGGAGAGTGAGCGTTAAAATCCCCAACTACTAGATATGGTTCTGGAAGCTCATAGATGAGTTCTTGTAGGTCATGAACTGTTACAGTAAGATGTGGAAGAATACATACAGAAAAGATAGTAATTGCTTTATAGGTGACGATGCTGACCGCAACGGCTTCAAGTTTTGTTTTGATTTTGATTTCTCGTGCAGGGACGGCGCTTTGAACGACAATCGCGACGCCTCCCGAGAGTCGGCTTGCCTGCTCGCGATCGCGTCTAAAAGTTTTATAATGTTTCAGGATATTCGTATGCTGTGGACCTAGATTTGTTTCCGGAAGACACAAGGCTACGGGCAACATTCACCTTAAAATATCTGTTATGTCACTGTAATTTCTCAACAGGCCTCTACAGTTCCACTGAACTAAAAAAGCCATGTTTGTGTTGTGGGGTGGGAATGTTATGGGGTTTACTTATGCTTTGGACTCGTTATGAGGGGTCTGTCTTTTTTTTCGCTCGAGAGAGCTGTTCCGCCGCTGTAAAGCAGGCGGAGCGGAAGTTGTATCCATCACCTCGCCGGAGGTTCTCGAGGACCGTGGAGAGGCCGCGGTTGTGTTAGTTTCAGGCCTCCCCTAAAGGGGGGAAGTCCTGCGGGATGCCGACCCATGGACCGGCGCTCCCTGCTTTTTCCTTCGCTGTCCCTGCCTGGGGCGTGGATGGCCCTACCATCGGCTCGGTGGAAGCGGCCTCGGCAGGTGCCAGAGTGCTGTGTGGTGCTACGCCCCTGCGCACCACATCAGCGAAGTTGGGTTTTGCTGTGAAGGCGAATGTATTGGTGAGGGCAAATGGCCTCCTCGCTTCTTCAAATGAAATATTTTCTTTGGTCTTTATGCTGATTATTTCATTTTCCTTTTTCCAGGACGGACACGCCCTGTAGTACGCAGCGTGGTCTCCTTCGCAGTTTGCGCCGCGTAGTGCTGCGTCACATTCCTCAGAATGGGGGTCCTTCCAAGCGCATTTCGCGCAAGTTTTCCGGCCGCGGCAACTTTGTGAGCCGTGGCCGAACTTCGGCGGGGATTTAGTATGTAGTGCCTGACTTTGACCTTAATATATCCAACTTCGATAGTTTCGGGCACGGTGCTGGTGTTAAGTGCAAGGACCATGCGTTTAGTATCTATTTCCTTGTTGTCCTTGCGGATTTTGATTTTGTGAACGTCAATTACATTTTGGTCAGATGGTCCTTGAAGCATTTCGGCTTCTGTCAGATGGATAAAGTCAGTTTCAGAGATTACGCCTCTGACTGTGTTGAGAGATCGGTGGGGGGTCACGGAGACAGAGATGACCCCTATAGACGCAATGTTTGAGGGTTTGAAACACTGGGTACTTTCACGCAATTCGAGCAGTAAGTCACCGCTGGCCATATTTGAGACCTTGTAACCGGGGCCCAATGTATTGGTTAAGCATTTGGACACGAGAAATGGGGATATTATACGAGCTTGCGTTTCTTCACATTGACTGTGACATGGAACTTTGAGAATGTAGGTTTCTTTTTTGAAAAAAAATCTTCTGCCTCGTTCCGCCCTCTTTTCAGAGAGCGATCAGGTTTTAAAAGTGGGGGAGCTATAAAAAATTAAGTTTTTCGGTCATGGTGCCAGCCACCCATCATGTAGCCCAACTAGGGGACGGGACAGCAACTTGCAAGGAAGGCCTGCCCACGCCAGCTGTACACATTAACTATAACCAAATATGACGCAACTCAGGGTGGTTGGCCCATTACCCCCTGAACAGCTTTCAGGCCTGCGCCCAAAATTTTGACGTCACATCCGGCAGGATGACACTTGCAGAAGCCGCATCGCCAGCGACATGATTTTAGTCCCTGCTGTTCTTTATTTCAAGCTCCCTGCGCAGCGCGGGCCGGTTGGTTGCAGCGGTGTGGTCGCGTTTGCCGTCGCTATTCGTTGTCTTGCGGCAATTTTGTTTCCGTGTGCGATGTGCAGTGGATACTAAAATGCAGAACAAGTGTTGTGTGCCGGAGTGCACCGGCAATTACGATACGGGCAGGAAGATACAAGTGTTTTCTTTCCCAAAGGACGACGACACTTTCAAGAAGTGGTTACGCGCCACTCCAAGGAAGGACTTCGTGCCCACTTCGTACACTAAGGTAAGTAATGTATACGGTACTGTTATGTGCTCCTGGGTGCTTTTACTTAATCTGGACGTTTATCGTGATACTTCCGAAGCCCAGATAGATTGTGGCCACATTTCTTTGCTGCAAACACGCTTATAGGCAAAGGGGCTAGTTTTAGACTATTTTAATAAGTGGATTCTGAGATGTTTACGAAACGTTTGTACGCTTGTGCAGGTTTGCGTCGATCATTTCAACGCTTCATGCATCGGACGACGACATCGTACACGGATCCAAGAACAGGAAATGTTCTTACAGTTCGATTGCCAGCACCGCGTTTGCGCCGTGGATCGGTGCCTAGCGTATTTCCCAACTGCCTTTCGTACCTTTCAGCACCAGACAACAGCAAGAGAGAAGCACCTGATGCTAAGAGGAGCCGACTATAAGCTTCCCAACTCGCCCGTGCGGTCAAAGGATCACTGGTGTCATATGAAGCCGAGCAGGAGAGTGACCAATTTTCGTTACTCGAAGAACTAAAGGCGCGCCTGCAAGTGGCCTCAGTGTCAGCGCAGTAGACTGTGATTCATAAAGAAAAGCGTACGATGTTTTTGAACATCACCAGCGATCGTGAACCTTGGTTGAAGGCGTCATTGACAGTGTTCGAAAACTTCCAAGTCTCAGCCTGCTACCAACGATCCGCGATCAAGAATATTGGTAGCGCTGTTGTACCAGACTCGGTTCGCAAAGTAAGCTCCTTGTTGGAAGTTTTGAACAACCTATGCATGCTGTCTGACGAGTGTGGCGAGCGTTGTAGTTCTCGCCACCTGCCGCTTGCAATAAATTCCCTTCTAGACAAATTGGAAGCAAGCATTAATGAAAACAAGAAAGGGGCTGTGAAATTTTTAAAGGAACAGCTAATACTGCTCTTTGCAGAGCGTATTCAGTACAGCACACAGGTAATGGTGTTTGCATGCATTCTTCACACAATATCGCCGCATGCCTACAAGTATTTGAGAAAAACAAGTACACTAGCCTTGCCCCATCCGAGCACTATTAGGAAAGTGTGCTCATCTGTACAAATGTGCCCAGAAATTGATTGTTGTGATGCAACTTTTCCTCAGTATTTTTCCCTGAGATTTACACATCTGCAGCCACATGAAAAGACAGTGACGTTGATGCTTGACGAAATTCATATCAAGCCTTGTTTTGATTATAAGGGGCGCAGCATATGTGGTGCTGCAGTGAATTCCAGCGCGGCAGCCACATCTGTACACGTGTTTATGATACAAAGTCTGCTGAGCTCATTCAAGGAGGTAGCACACATTCTTCCGGTAAAAACCATACAGGGCGACCAACTTCGTGCATACCGAAGAAGGTGATCATACGCTTAGAAGAGATTGGGTACAGGGTCATAGCCGTTGTTTGTGACAATAACTCTCTAAACAGAAAGGTAATGAAGATGTTTCTGTCAAATCCAATGCTTCGTCATGTTTATCCACATCCGGCAGATCCAGATCGGCCATTATTTTATGTGATAGATGCTGCACATCTTTTGAAGCGTATCGGAAACAATTGGCTGAATCAGAAAAATGGGGGACTTGCTTTTTCTACCCACGCTTTGAGCTTTCAAACAATGATGTTCGTCCTTAATGCAAAATGACTGCCTCATTTAAGAATTCGAGAGATCTACATAAAGAGGAGTCATCTCTACTGATAAAGTCTGGGTATGGTTTTACATCCAAGGCACTTAATCCGAGCAACTTGGAACGGCGAAATGTGAAGCTGGTACTGCAGGTTTTTAATCCGCACGTAGCCACAGCCCTGGCAGCTCGCAGTGGTGAAACTGATTTTCAACATGCGGCTGTAACAGCAGATTTCATCAAAATCATTCTTCGCTGGTGGAGTATTGTCAACATAAAAACGCCAAATAAAGGCTTCCATCATCGTACTGTTTATGAAAAACCCATGTCTTGCAGTACAGAGGACCAAAAAGTAGCTTTTCTGAATGGTTTCATTACCTAGCTTGATGTCTGGGAAGTTTATGGGCATGACACTGGGGTCCTTACCCAGGACAGATTCAGTGCCCTAAGGCTAGCTGCTCAATCCTTACTGGCATTGGCAAAGTACTGCATAAGTGAACTTCATTTTAAGTACGTCCTACTAGGGAAAGTTCAAACGGATCCTCTCGATAGTCGTTTTGGACAGTACCGGCAAATGGCTCGTGGGCAGTACCACATATCTGTTCGACAGCTTTGTGAGACAGAGGGCAGGATTCGCCTTCAAAATGCCCTGCCAAAGATGATCACTGATGACTTCAGAAACATCGAAGAGACAAACAGTGTCAGAGATGTAGGAACCTCCTTTAGTGTTCAATGACCTTGATGCACTCAGAGAACGAATGCCAG